>NC_084536.1:13077142-13396428 GCF_024500275.1 Phycodurus eques
TCGCCGCGGAAACCCAAAGGGTCGCCACTCGGCTCCCATGGCTGTGTACATCACCGTCCGTCCTTCCTCCTGTTTCAGCGCCAACTCCCTGGCTGAGAACGTGATGGGATCATTGCTCAACATTGAGCTCGATGAGATGAGAGGGTCGGATTCGGGTGTGTACCTTCTTGTAAGATATTGAAGAAGACTTTTCGGTCTCGGCCCAACGCGGTAAACGTGACGGACTCCCACGGGGTACCCGTGTGCATGTCAATCATCTGTTTCTCTCTGGTCCTCTCCACCCTGATCCACTTCCGGCCATACCTGCACAACACAACAGAAAGGACTAAGTTTTACTGTCTGGACCGGGGAGAAATGTTTCCACATAATGTTACGATAACAAATTAATGGGTGTTTTTAGAGGTAAAAAAGTTGAAATGTTAGGAGAATATATTTTTTTTCAAGAAGCGAAATTGTAATCTTTACAAGTAAAAATCAAAAGTCATAATCTTATAAAAGTCAAAGGATTATTGCGGGAAGAAAGTTTTTTACTCCCTTCAGAGTCAACAAGACTGCAATTATCATGTTCGAGAAGTATTATAAATTTTGCATTACATGATTGTCTAGGCGGCACGGTGGCCCGACTGGTTAGAGCGTCAGCCTCACAGTTCTGAGGACCCGGGTTCAACCCCCGGCCCCGTCTGTGTGGAGTTTGCATGTTCTCCCTGTGCCTGCGGGGGTTTTCTCCAGGCACTCTGGTTTCCTCCCACATCCCAAAAACATGCATTAATTGGAGACTCTAAATTGCCCATAGGCATGACTGTGAGTCAGTGTGTGTGTTTGGCTGGCAACCAGTACAGGGTGTACCCTGCCTCCTGCCCGATGACAGCTGGGATAGGCTCCAGCACGCCCGTGACCCTAGTGAGGAGAAGCGGCTCAGAAAATGGATGGATGATTGTCTAGTTGCAAACGCAACACATCATTGTCCTTTTTTAAGAATTTTTCCATTACATTTACAAGTTCAAGTGGATGGCTTGCAGTGATAGACCTATGTTTTTTTCAGAGCTAATACCGCTTAATAGTACTCAAGCAGACCGATAACCGATATTTGGAGGAAATATTAATATGCAGTAAAAGGGAAAATATTGGCATCAAAATTTTTAATAATACAAATGCCAACACTTTGTTTCAATGCCTTTAAGCATGTTTATTTAAACAGGTTTTCAGATTTTCTTGCAACATGTTAAAAACATGTATTTGTTTTCTTAATATTTGACAATGGACATTTTAAAATTCCAACCAAAAGTGCAGGGAGCTCAGCAACATGTGACAGGATGGACAACACTTTGGAGCCCAAGAGTGAGTATTTGGTGCTGACCAGATGATGTGGTTTCCCGGGCTGGGATGGAAGTCGAACTGGGTTTGAACGCGTCCGCTTTCGTGCGCCATGTAAGACGTCTCCACGCTCAGGTGCTGAGTTCGAGTGGCGTGCTTGGTGAGCCAACTCAGGAGCCAGTGGTAGCTCTTATCCTTGCTGGGCACCTCCAGCGTGATCATGTAGTGCCTGCGGAAAAACACCATCCCGACCTGGGCTCCTTTCCTGGCCAACGCCAAGGCGGTTCCGACCCCGACCAGTCCGAAACCAGCCCCGAAGTAGGGGTTGTCTTTCAGACTTTCCAGAATGTCTGACAGTGGCATGATGTATTAATGTATGTATACAATCAACATCCCACCATTGTTTTAGGATAGCATAGAGTGACTTCGACGCTTTCTTGTCCGGCAATGAGGACAGGTGATGAAGTTTTCAATTGAATATTCAATAACATGATAACAAAATCCTTACTGTCGTCGTTCAAAATCCATTTCACTGTGGTCCCCTACCGAAACGATGCGCTCTCGGAAAATAAACCATGACACACAAATAAAGCATGAGTTGAAAGCACAGGAGACCGGTAGTAAGCGACCTCTGCTGTATTTCCTGTGTTTCTTATCCAACCTTCCGAGTGGGCATCGGCTCCCGCAAATTAAAGTTCTGCATTCCTTTGCAAATGTTCTCCTTAAAGTTAATACAAAATAATGTTGTAGTAATTAATTTGGAAATTTCATTTCAAATGAAGTGGGACGAATATTTGCTTCTAGTATAATGATTACTGAGTATAATGAGATATTTCCCCCCTGTGTGTTTTATACAACGTTCCGAATGCTCTCTAAAACATTGTTTCGCTTAAAATCGTGTGTTGCTGTATTTAATTCACAAATTTAATTTCAAGTAAGACAAATGTGCGAGTTCTGTTGTTATTAATGCATGAACCTGTTGAAGCAAAATATATGTAATTGATGTTTGCGTATCAACGAATCAGCATATTCTCTGCTGGTCAGCAGATAGTTCCTGTGTGGGTTTTCATACAGTGATATAAAGATAAATTGGTCATTGCAGAATTGGAAAACATTTGAAATCCCACCCATCAAATTGTAAATAATCCCCATACAAAATACTAAAACGTGCAGTTTCTGAGTAAATGTACTTGTTTTGAGACCAAATCTATAAAAAAAATAATAATAATAATAAATAAAATAAATAATTTCAGAAATTTTAAAAAACATAAGGGAAAAGAATGCTTGAAAATAGTTTATACAAAAAAAAATACCAAATACATTTGCAACCCTGTTGCTGTGATTAGAGTAACAGGACTGCACCTCCTACCGACCTTTTTTTGCGATGGGCCCTGCACACAATACAAACAGCGAAGAAACCTTTACCTTTTTTGCACTGAAAATTTTAAAAAGGGGTTTACAAGGGGAACATGAATTACTTTGAAGCCAGTCATGGTAAAGGAGCCCCAGATGGCATAGGTGGCACACTGAAGAGGAGGGCTGACAGTCTTGTCAGCCAAGGATTTGATATTCCCACGGCAATGTCCCGTTATCAAGCTCTGAATGACGGTCATTCAAAGGTGAAATTGTTTTACATCTAGGAGCAAGATGTAGATGATGCATTGAAGGAAATACCTTCCAGCGCTACCATCCAAAATGAGGCTTTACCAGGTATTCACTTCACCATGATTCTTATTCAGTTAAAGCACTTTGAACTAACTTGTGTATGACTGATCTTGCCTTGCCAGGTGATTACTCTTTCACCTGGAAAAATGCTCTACCGCGACATCAGCTGCAAGTGTTCTGCAAATGGGAATCTGGAATGTAATTGCTAGAAAACCTTTTGGTTTCAGCTTTCATTCCACAGATGACCACACAGAAGACCTAATACACAGCACAGCAGAAGAAGAGCAGTGGCATACACCAGAGGTTGTGGGTATATGGTGTGCCCTGCTGTATGAGGGCCACATCTACCCAGGGATCGTCCAAGAGGTGAATGAGACCCACTGCCAGCTGAAATGTATGCACAGAGTGTGGGAAAACCGCTTTTTCTGGCCGTTGAGGGAGGATGTCCATTGGTATTCCTTTGAGGATATGCTGACCATCATTCCACCGCCACAAAATGTTACCTCACGCCACCTGGCCATCGCAGAAGACCGATGGAACACTCTGGTCAGCCATGAAGAGTAAAGTGGAATATTAGAAGACCGACGTCCTGAAGCAGATGTTTTCAGCTAAGTGTTAGAGTGAAATGTTTTTAGCTCAGCGTTAGAGTGAATATGTTGATAGGCTAGGGAAGCCAGTCATCAAACGTTTGAAAGCAATGTTCTGAAGCAATGGGCAAGTTTCATCAAAGTTTATTTTATTATTATTATTTCTTCTCTTCTTGGGTGTTATTTGAGGAAAGGTACAACAGAAGGTATTAAAAGTTATTTAAAGAAAACTTTGTTGTCTTGGGCATTTATTTGTCACTTTTTATATGATGATCTATAATCAAAAACAATGTAGCTAGTCATCCATCTTACTTTATGCGACCCTGTTACCATATCATTTTAATGAAAATAATCCTAAATTACTTTCGCAGCTCAAAAGGGTGTGACCCATTTGCCTTTAAATAGTTTATGCAATCATATGCAAAATGTGTTAAGAGTAAATATTGTACAATAAATACTGAAATTGGTAAAGTGAAACATGCCATTATTGGAAAGTTGGGTAAGACAGATTTTGAAAGTTGTTAAAATTAATTTAAATCAAAGTCATATGTCAAATCAAATGGCTATTCAGAGAGAATGTTACTTTATTTACTTAATGGAAAAGGAATTATATTTCAGAAATCAATAATGTACTTTTTCAGGTTACTCAGTGTTGGTAACAGGGCTGCACCAAGTATTGGTAAAAACCAAATAATTCATGTCATAAAATTTGTACCATTGATCTGTAAACTGAGCTAATCAAGTCTAAATGTTGAATATCTCCTGACGTAAATGATCCAAGTGAAGTGAAGAAACATTTTAACATGTTTCTATAGAGAACTTGACTTTGATATAAAAGTGCAAATATATAAGTATGTATATATATATGTATATATACAGACCCTTTAAAAAAATTTGAATATCATGGAAAAGTTTATTTCCATAATTCCATTCAATAAATTAAACTTTCATAGATTATAGATTCCCGTGCCTGCATGGGTTTTCTCCGGGCACTCCGGTTTCCTCCCACATCCCAAAAACATGCATTAATTGGAGACTCTAAATTGCCCGTAGGCATGACTGTGAGTGCGAATGGTTGTTTGTTTCTATGTGCCCTGCGATTGGCTGGCAACCAGTTCAGGGTGTACCCCGCCTCCTGCCCGATGACAGCTGGGATAGGCTCCAGCACGCCCGCGACCCTAGTGAGGAAAAGCGGCTCAGAAAATGGATGGATGGATAGATTCAGGGCCCACAATGTAAACAATTTCAAGTTTTTGTTTATTTTTACATAATTTGGGCTTCCAGCTCATAAAACCCATGAAATCAGGAATTCAAAAAATTTTGAATACTGTGAAGAAATCAACCCAAATTTTGCAGGCCATACATGTTTTACACTGAGTGTCACACACTAATCATCTACTAAACTCAAAGCACCTGCACAGGTTTCCCCAGGTGTCATTAAATTGCTTCAGTTTGGTTCAATTGTCTGTTGGGTTCATTATGGGGAAGACTGCAGACTTGACATAGGCTGGGTAAGCCACAAACGTTCATAGCTAAGGAGGCTGGCTGTTCACAGAGTGCTGTGTCCAAGCATATCAATGGAAAGTCTAGTGGAAGGACAGAATGTGGCAGGAGAAGATGCACCAGCAGAAGAGATGACTGTGGGCTTCAGCGGATTATCAAACAGAGAAGATTCAAGAATTTAGCAGAGATCCAGAAAGAGTGGAAAGAGGCGGGAGTCACCGCTTCAAAAACCACCACATTCAATTGAATCCGGGAGATGGGCTTCAACTGTCGGGTCTCTCAGGTTAAGCCACTTCTGAGCCAACATAGGAAGCGTCTCAACTGGGCCAAGGAGAAGAAGGACTGGACTGTTGGCCAGTGGTCCATGGTCCTCTTTTCCCATGAAAGTAAAGTGTGCCCTTCATTCAGGAATCAAGGTCCAAGTGTTTGGAGGAAGATGGGTGAAGAATAGAACCAAAGCTGCTTGAGGTCAAGTGTGAAATATCCACAGTCAGTCATGATTTGGGGTGCAATGTCCAGTGCAGGTGTTGGTAAACTCTGCTTTCTTAAATCCAAGGTCACCGCAACAGTCTACCAGAATGTTTTAGAGGACTTCATGATTCCCTCTCCTGAGGATGTATATGGAGATGCAGATTTCATCTTGCAGCAGGACCTGGCCCCTGCCCATAACGCCGGAAGCACCAAAACCTGGTTTGAGGCCCATGCAATCACAGTGCTTGACTAGCCAGCCAACTCGCCGGATCTAAACCCCACGGAGAATCCATGGGGTACTATCAAGAGGAAAATGAGGGGCAACAGACCCAAAAAGAAAGAAGAACTGGCATAAAGCAAATCTGGGCTTCCATAACTCCCAGGCAATGCCACAGGCTGATTGCCTCAATGCCACGACGCATCGAGGCAGTGATTCACAACCAAGTATTGAAGATTAACATATCGTTTTGAAAGTACCGCATTTTGATTGATTTAATGTGACCCTAATTTCTTTTTTTACTCTTAAAAACTGAAGTAAATGGTGATTTCTTCACAGTCCTGACTTTGTGGGTTTTATGAGCTGGAAAACCAATGTAAAAATAAACAAATACTTGAAATTGTGGGCCCTGAATCTATGAAAATGTAACTTTTTGAATGGAATTGGGGAAATATACTTTTCCATGATATTCAAATTTATTCTCTCTCTCTCTAGAGAGAGAGAGAGAGAGCAATGAAGGATGAAGACACTTGCAAAAAGTGTGTCTTCAGACATGTTCTCTTCCAAAAAGGCGATTCAGAAACAGATGTTTTTTGGTAAATATTTTATTTTAAAAACCAACCACAAAAACTATCATTACAAAAAAGGTATAAAAATGTACAAAAAGGCATTGTTTAAAAAACAACAACATTGAGACAACTGTATTTGAGTTAGCACAAAATGGCACTGAATGGGTGTACTTCACATACAAAAAAAGAATAAGGCATTGATTCACATTGATATGATTGCGAGGTTTACAACCAGTCATTTAGCAACATCGACAATTATCCCTTTTTTTAAACCAATGAAGTGTGCTGTGTACCGATTTTTTTTTAAGGAGCAAAACAAGAAGAAAAAAGAAAAGAGGAAATTGTACCAAAAACATTGTAAAAATGTGCCCCAACCCAGAGATTCAATCAGGCATTAGGGGGGCTAGGACAGCAGTGATAAATGCGAGGTGTTTTTTTTTTTTTTGTGACAAGACTATAGATTAAAATAAAGGACAACATTAAGAGTTCCGAGTTTTTCAAGCATTACCCAGGTTTTGTTCGTCTTTGGACAGAGGCACCTCCAGAGTGTTAGCATAGCTGGTGCAACATTGCCAAGAGAAAAAAAATAAAAGTATAAAATCACACTTGAGAGCCTTTGTATGATGCAACCATTTGTCCAGTACCTTTCCTTTTAAACGAGGTGCCTCGCCCATGAAGCTTTTGTTACCGTTCACAACTTCACACTATTCCTGTTTTGCCCCCCCATGTCCCCACCACCCACCCACCCACCCACCCCAAAAGTGGAATTCCAGTTCTAAGGCTGAGATGCATTTGACTGAACTTCCCTTAGCCCCAACTCTTAAATTGTGACTAGCTCCAAGTCTCATAACAAAGATATATATATATAGATATATATATATATAGATATATATATATATATATATATATATATATATATATAGATACATATATATATATAGAAAATGTAAAAAATAAAATAGAAAATAAAGTAGCTGCCCTGAGGGAGACGTACATGGTAACCGTTTATCAAAAACAAGCACTTTGGATCTTTTTTTGTCTCAAGTAACGTCAGGTTGAGACCACTGTTCTCCTTTTTGGACCTTGGACCGGTCGTAACACTGACAGGCCCGGGCTATCTTCATACACCTCAAGCCGGAGAAAGTTACCACGTTTCATTCATACAGACAGATAAACATACACATTCTAATTCAGGTTGGTTTCCCTTGTGTCCAATCACCGATCTGGAGACATCTGACATCCGCAGCTCCAGTTTACAGTGTCAGCTGAGCCTATGCACGCATACCTGTGAGGGGAGAGCACAGTGTGTTTAGGGCTATGGTAATTATTGTTAATACTGTATTTAGCATCTTCAAGGACTAACTGGCTCCTTTACAAAAACAAAAAATATATAAAAAATAAATTCTTTGTGCAATGTGATAATACAGACATGATCTGTGTTTTTTTTTGGTCATGATACAGGAGCTTGTAATTTAGCATTAAGACTAATCTTCTTACAAGAGGTTAATACCTCCTTTTAAAATGTAATATCCTGTACCAATATTGTGATAGCACTGACAACCATGATCATTTTGTTCATGATACAGGCATTTATAATAACTTAATACTGTATTTGTCTTGGAAAGTAAAAACCTCCTTTAAAATGTAATTTTCCGTTAGCAATACTGTGATCATACTTTTCACAACAACAGGTGGTTGTAATTATAATTACAACTGTACTCAGCATTGCAGAGAAAATTGATCCTTTTTTAAATTCAATTAGTTCTAACAATTTAGTAATAGAAAACATGATCACTTTCGTCACAACACAGGGGGTTGTGATTATCGTTAATACCATACTCAAATTATTAAGGGCCCTGTAATCGTCACGTAAAATGCTCAGAGCGTTTCATCAGTACTTAGGGCAGACCTTTCAGTATAAAATTGGATTTTGTGGGGGCTTTGAGTCAGGGAAATGTACCTTTGTCAGACGTGCTGGTCTGCTTCTCCTGGGCAAAGTTGAGTCTGTTCTGCTCGGCCGCAGTTCCGTTGGACTCGGGGCTGCTGCTGCGAGACGGGCTGAGCTCCTCGTTGTGGTAGGCCATGTCCAGATGCTGCTGGGCCAGCTTCAGGTGCCTTCGCAGCCTCTCCAGCTCCCGCGAGGAAGCCTCGTCACCAAATGACTCGCGGCCCGAGTCAGCCAGGTTATCCCGGAAGGCCAGTTTCCCCGAGGGGTCCTTCTTGAGGGCCGTGTGGTAGCCCGGAGGCGCCGAAGGCTGTCGGGAGATGGAGGATCTCTGGCTAGCCAGCGCCGAGGGTCGGGGAGTTGGGGGGCGCGTCCGGGGTCCGCAGAAGCAATCGCGGATGCCGCTGATGCCAAGATGAAGGATTTCCAGGAGAGTGAATAGCAGGCACAAAGCACTGACTGCATACATTATTAGGAGGAAGATGGTTTTCTCGGTGGGACGTGAGACATAACAGTCCACCGTGTGTGGACAAGGGGACCGGGTGCAAACGTAGGATGGCAACACCTCCAGGCCGTACAGCACGTACTGCCCAAACAGGAACGACACCTCGAAGATGGCTCGCGACATTAGCTGGAAGACATACACCTTCATGAGGCCGTCCCTCTTGATACGGCGCCGCCCGTCGTGTTTTTTACTCGGCTTCTCCTCTACTTCTTTGTCCTTCTCCGGCTCTATCTCCTCCAGAATCATAGGGTCCTCCTCGCCGTTGTCCTCGGCCTCCTCGTAGTCGCGGTTGGCACCGCGGCTCACGATGGGCATGCGCTTGCGGGCCCGTGGCCTGTAATCCACGTCCTCCATGCGGGCGATCTTGTGCATGGCGAAGCCCAGGTACATGACGGTGGGTGTGGTGATCATAATCACCTGGAAGACCCAGAAGCGGATGTGCGAGAGCGGCGCAAAGGCGTCGTAGCACACATTCTCGCACCCAGGCTGCTGCGTGTTGCAGACAAATTTGCTCTGCTCGTCGTAGTAGATTGACTCGCCGCCAACCGCTGTCAGCACAATGCGGAACACAATCAGTAGCGTCAGCCAGATCTTGCCCACGAATGTGGAGTGATTGGAGATCTCATCCAAGAGACGCGTGAGGAAACTCCAGCTCATCTTGCCTGTCAAGCAGTGGTGAGTTCAGATCTGAAAAGAAGAAGTATGGTTTAGTTTTTCCTTTTTGCCCAAAAAATGAACAATGAATGAATGGGGGAGGTATTTAATGGCAGGACCAATTACCAAACTGATTACAACAGGAGACATTTTGCAAACTGTACTTCACAAACCGCTGGGGGTAGCTTGGGCCTCTCCAAAATATTTTACAATAAACAATGCAGTATCGTGATAAAAAAAAAAAAAAAAAAAAAAGTCTTCTCTCGATTAAAAGTACTATGAGAGCAAACCAGCTAATTCATCGCATCTCCAGTGTTAAGTCATAGCCACAAGGGGGAGCTATTGTATTACAAAACAAGTTGTAGAGCCCCAAATAGCAGCTTTAAGGTATTTTTAAAGATGCTTCAATATATTCACGCAAGTCTACAGCTTTAAGAGCATTTATGTTTGTACGTAATATTCACACACACAGTATGTGTTTTGATTACAACATTTTTCGCACCTGCATTGTTTCTAACCTTACACACGTCATCGTTTTAATTACGCCTTACCCAACACTTGGAATATGACATTTGTCTGAGGCCTGTGGGTTTACACACCATCTGCGACCAACCTCATAACTTCATCCCCTTAGTAATTTGCCTCTACTGTAAAGCATGTTACACTAGTGACAAGCAGATAAGACGCATCACTGGGGTATTATTCTTGTGTTACAGTACAACAGGCCCAACCTTAACAGCCCACACTGAAGACTAGTTAAGAGATATTATGCTATTATGCTTAGTCATACTGTTTTGATACAGGAATTATACAAGCATGATAGAATTTAAAAAATAAATAAATAAAATCCTCCATTTAGCTCGTTTGTTAAGGTGGCTTTTGGTGCAGATGAATTGTTTATTCTGGACCCAAAGAAGCTGCTCTCCTATGACGCTCAGACCGACATAGCGGCTACCCTGTATAGCCTTGGGAGGAACTCTGGGTACAGAGTTGCTTTTGAATCTCTCCCAACATTATGCCAACGAAAACTATTGTGAAACATTGCCTATACTATTTTGGAGCTAGTGGATGATCCAATGCTGACTTCGAGCCAGTTAGTCAAAGAGTCAAGCCACGCTATGAGGTCATGTATGACATAAATCCTTCCAACTCTGCATCTCCGTGCTTTTCCGGGTGTACGTACCAGAGGTGTGGACTCAAGTCAGACTGAAGTCATGAATTTGATAACTTTAGACTCAACTTGACAATATGTTAAAATACTTGCTACTCGATTTGGACTTGAACATCAATGACTCATGACTTCACTTGGACTTGAACTTATTGACTTGAACAGACTATTTTGGCAAAGCACTGAGAACCCAACACTTTGTTGCCCTCTCTATAGCTGTGTGTGCAACTTACTGTTTTACTACAAGAAAATATGATAAGGGACAACATAATGCTGAAGGTCTTAATGATTAATTATTAGGTCTTAAGTGTCCCATGCAGTGATTGCTAATGTGTAGTTACGCCCTGTTAGGCACACTGGTAGAGGAATTGACCAAGACCCTTCCTGTACATTACAGTCTGGTTTAGTCAGTATACTGTTAAAGAATCAGTCTTGTCGTGCATTTCTTGTTTTTGTTCACCGTTATTTACCAATCGATCAGCACGCAGCTAACATCTATTTGACATGAAACTACATTCTTTTTTATGTAATATTTTTACATGCTGCCCCCCCCCCCCAAGTGTTCCACCTGAGATACCACAGTTGGATAAAAGGGTACCTTTGTAAAAAGATGACAAACTTGTGTTCCTCTTTTCTTTTTTTAATGAATGGCTTATGTTTTTGATACAAGAAATGGCAACTTAACTGCAATCTACTTATATTTGTTTGAAAATGCCTCACTGAAATTGTTTGTTGACAAGAAAATGCAGTTTCCTGCTATATGCATAATGTGAATTTAAGAAAAATACTGTTGACTAATAGAGGAAACCAATTGATTGTTTATTAAGTGAAATGTCTCATTTTGTCTATTTTATGTCTCATTTTGTCTGTTTTAACCAAGAATAAATAAATTCTATCCTTATACTTGATAATAGAATTGTCAGTAGAATTGAATAATAGAATTGTCAGTAGAATATTCGATTACTAATTGCAGGACTACTGGCTGCAAATTCTTATTTGTGACAGGTCTGTTTCATGTCACTTCAGAAATACAGTATGAACAAGTAGGTAATAGCATACCATTTTCATAGAATAACTGAAAATGCAATGATCGGTTTTGAAGGGGCAATAATCCAAGCCCCCACCCCCACACGATTGGCTTTGAAGGTGCAAAAACTTTGATCAGCCACACTTAGTTTCCTTAAGGGTTCAAAGCACTTTAGTGAGTTTTGTTTTAAATAAATATGGATTTTAAAATCTATAAATGCAGTATACAATGTAAACAAATATAAATGGTTTATATTAAAATGTTTTTTTTTTGTTGGTAAAATGACTCGAAAGGACTAAAAACTCAAAGTGTAGGACTTGCGACTTGACTCATGACTTGGCTGTCTTGTGACTTGAGGGTAAAGACTTGAGACTTGCAAAGCAATGACTTGGTCCCACCTCTGGTACGCACTGTCCCAGTTGTTAACACAGTGTTACACAGGAGGACAGATATGATTGCTACGCTCTTAGGGAGAGTTAAATAAAACTGTGACTCTCGTGCGGTTGCTGGCTTCCCCCAAATGATCAGTTTTCATTTTATTTTACGTTCCTCTGTATTATATTTGTAAACCTTCCACAAAGCGCAAAACCCTCTCTTAAATATGGGATATACGAGTTCAGAATGTCTAGTGAGGTAACATTAATAGCTATGCCAGCTATGTATTAGACCATCGGTCGATATTGAACTCAGGTAGTAACGTGGATAAATATGCTTTAATGATACGACTCAACTCGTGCGGCGAATTTTCCGTGCTTTGAGTGAATTGTAAATAATACAGTCATTTGGCGTAGAGATCAACAGACTGTAAGAGACGGGGTGGAATCAGTCCTTAAAACCGGAAGTGCATGGCATAACCCCCATTGACTACAGTGAACGTCAACCTATATTTGATTGACAGGTGAAGGCCTCGTCTCCAGTGGACCAACCACAGTCTTGCAGCCAGAGGATGGGCCTTATTTTTCATGATTTCAGGAGGTGTAAAAATACAGATAGTTTATCGTGATACAGTTTTTGGTGGAAAATGTTTGTATTTTCTTTGTGGGTGAAATACGGAACAAATCGTAAATCAACCAGCAAGAGACTTTGTACTAAACAGGCATAAAAGGAAATAAATTCAACCACCCAACCGGTGAGGACATTGCTAAAAGGTTTTGGCCCGTCTCCTCGAATCCAATTCGACTAAATGAAGCAGACATGCTGAAATTTATGTGACCAGTGGGAACGAGGCCTTATGTCACAGCAGTGTCTAACTGCATGGGGATGTCTATAGCTCGTTCAGAATGCCTTCAAATGTATCATAATCACTCCTGTTTTTCATAGATTTGCTCGTGATGGTCATACGTCACAATCGTCTTCAACAAACAATTCAGGGACAGACTTGAGTTAAAATGTTATCTATTTGTTGGTACCGCACCAGTTTGACAGCATCAGATTTAGATCTTAGTTTACTAGACGGCAGAAACCCTCACCCCTGAATGTAATATTCCTCATGCCCATGGTAAAAAAAAAATTTTTTTAAAAATCAATTTACTCTGCTGCTTTTAAGAAGAAAGTGATCACTGTTGCCAAATCAGTGGGGAACAGTGAAGCCACCTTGGCATTTAGCTGATGTGACATTATCGAAGAAAGCCAAGGGGATGCTCCTACAAGAAAATCCACATACAAGAGCTTCAGAAATGTGGGGAAGTGGCCCAGTTTCTACAGATGGGAGAAGAAGCGGCTGGACATAATAGCAGAATGGAGGGCAAGCGGCTGCGCAATGAGCACTGTAGAACTTCGCCTCAAAGCCTTGAAGATCATGAAGGAAAAGAAAAATGTAGCTATGAGATTTGAATATGTATTTGAAAACCCTAATTACATACAGATAATCACTTCTTTTTAACATGGAAGGAAGGCGGATACAAGGAAGGGCAATTTGGGGGTGCATATTATACACAAGAAATTACAGTATACTTAGGTTAATATAAAATCATTCAAATAATTTTAAAATGTCAATTATTCCTACCATGTTTAGTGTCTCTGAGAGTAAATAGCTCCACTTTGAAATCTGCAATGGTCTTATTGAACATGGACTTGAGTTCAATTAGGTCTGTGAATCCTTCTGCATGCTTCAAAGAACGCTAAAACCAGCACTTGGCTTCTAGCTCCTATTGGCTCAAGTTGAGTTCCACTACACAACAAATTACTTTGTTGTGTTGCATAGCACATTCATTATTGTTGTCTTCATCACATCTCACATCTTTACCATTAAGTATTCAGACAGAATTACAGTGCATATTTAAATATGCATTCATGTATAGAATATTGAAATAGTGTGGAGGGTAATTTTAGTGAAATACGAGGCATTACTATAGTATGGTACATTTAGTCATGTATGAACACCATTGTCCTGTGCATCAAACAAGCAGACAGAATTTTTTATAAACTTTTCCTGACATTTTAGGTTGGCAAAAGAATGGCACATAAAATGACAAATGAGATAACCCATCAGGAAGTATTTCTTGTGTAGTCAAAAAACAGGTTGTGACTTCATGCACATCTTTTACTGGCCAACTTTTGATGCAATAATAAAAATGCCAGTGTCAACGTTACTGTAAGTCAAGTGAACCGGTTTTACAGAGTACCTTGGTTCTCCTACATGGCCATGGGAAAACAGTTACAATTTCCACAATAACAACATTGATGGCTTCTTTAGTGCTGACACAGATTGCTGAACTGATCAAAGCATGATTGATTAACAAACTTGAGAGGAGAAAGCGACAAAACGACTTCAGCACCAATAGATCATCTTCTGTCTCAACTGTTTGTATTGGACCGCTCCCCAGGTATGACTGAGACACTTTACGCAAGTCATTTGAGAAAGCATTCCTCGATAAATAAAGGCTTGGAAGGAACTGCATAAGTTTCCATTTTGCTAGACGAGCACACGCACAGTCGCAGAGCCACGGACAATTGCCAAACAAGCATTTGCGGTTTCAGAGGGGACCCTAAAGCTTGGTCACTTTTAGAAGCTTTTCCCAAAATGTAAACTTGTAAAAAGAGTGTAACACGAGGACAAATTCACAATGGTGTGAAAGTGTTTTCCCCCACAGTAAACACAAAATGCAGTTTTTAAATGAAGGTTTTATTATTCAGGAAGAAATCCAAACCTACATGGCCCGATGTGAAAAACTGACCCGCCCCATTAAAACGTGACTCACAATGGTTTATCATACCAGAGTTAAATTTCTCTAGCCACAAGTGGGTTGGGCATTGAGAGGAACCGGGACTCACGTTCCTGTTCTCCCGGAATCGTTCAAATTAAAAAAATTTCAGTTTCGATGCCTTGTCCTCCGGCCCCGAATAAAAAGTGGCGAAAACCAATGAAGAATGTGCACGAAGACGTGCTTGTGCCCAACGGTGGCGAACAAAAGTATGTCTTAACTTTGTTAAAATGAATGACCAGTCGTCTCACCGCAACACTTGGAATAGGATTATATTGTGCAAATGAGGGGCGGCACGGTGGCCGACTGGTTAGAGCGTCAGCCTCACAGTTCTGAGGAACTGGGTTCAATCCCTGGCCGAGCCTGTGTGGAGTTTGCATGTTCTCCCCGTGCCTGCGTGGGTTTTCTCCGGGCACTCCGGTTTCCTCCCACATCCCAAAAACATGCATTAATTGGAGACTCTAAAATTGCCCGTAGGTGTGACTGTGCGTGCGAATGGTTGTTTGTATGTGCCCTGCGATAGGCTGGCAACCAGTTCAGGGTGTACCCCGCCTCCTGCCCGATGACAGCTGGGATAGGCTCCAGCACGCCCACGACCCTAGTGAGGAGAAGCGGCTCAGAAGACGGATGGATGCGCAAATGAGGCTTTCACGGTGTGTAGCGTCTGACGCGCTCAAAGCCTCAGTGTACGCCGCGCGGAGCTTCAGGGAAGTCAACTGTTAGTCAATTGGGTGAGTGAAACAATAACATACGTCTATGAAAACAATGAGACACCTAACAAGGTAAACTGTTAGTTGCACTTTTGCAATGGCTTTTGGCGTTTATTTTAGTCTTCAAACCATCGTAAGAGCCCGATGACCAAAAAAGCTTAACATTGAGCTAAAACCTTACCAACTTTACATCACAATGAAGGTTTGATTGTGAGACTGGTTATAAAGAACCCCGAGTCAAATATTAATTTTAGTCTATGCTGTGGGCTGCTAAGAAAATTAATGTTAATAATTTGGAAATCCTTTATTTTAACCATGCAAACTTTTTTTTACCCAGTCCCCTAAAAGAATCGCAATAGAGAATCATTTGGAACCGGAATCGCTCAAATTCAAACGATGCTCAACCCCCCTGATACTGCCACACCTGTTCTCAATCAAGAAATCACTTAAATAGATCCTGCCTGACAAAGTACACCAAAAGATCTTCAAAAGCTAGACATCATGCAGAGAACTAAATAAATTCAGGAACAAATGAGAAGGTAAGTGAGCTCTATCAGTGTGGAAGAGGTTAGAAAGCCATTTCTAAAGCTTTGGGACTCCAATGAACCACAGGGAGAGCCATTATCCACAAATGGCAAAAACATAGAACAGTGGTAAACCTTCCCAGGAGTGCCCGGCAATCAAAATTACCCCAAGAGAGCAGCGACAACTCATCCAAGAGGTCACAGCAACAACATCCAAAAAAAAAATGCAAAATGCAGGTCTCACTTGCCCCAGTTAAATGACAGATGACAAACATGTTATGGGGTCAGCTAAAATTCATATTTGCATTGTTTATGTTGCGTAATACATGCACGTTACTTCCAGCAAGTTTTAACCATAATTTAGCTTAAAAAAATTGGGTTTTTGATGATGCATATTGAGCCCTCCCCAAACATACCCGAAGCTCAAGACACCAGGATGTGGTTACTCTATCCACGCTACCAGAAGTGACGATGCAATTGACAAACACCGCGCTACACAAGACACGCAATGGCGAGCAACATGTTGGAATATGAGGAGGACTTCAATGTACAGGAGCACCCAACTGAACTATGCATCGTCAAACCGTACCCGTTTGAGCCGATCAGGAGGTCGGAACAGTGACAACGACGACCAGCCAAGTAGTAGGTGGACAACAGAAAAAGACAGTGGCCACTGGCTTGATGTGATGGTATGTCAAAAGCATGTCTTTTTATAGTCATGGCTTGAAATAATAGCACCCCAGTGGTGCCAATATTTTTGAGCACGACTATATGTATTATATATTACCATGTTTCAGTGACACGGCACAAGCTTTTACATAGCATGCAGTATTCCTATATATTGTGCGCCCCTCACTCGAGTAGCTTTATAACATGCCGCACAGAAAGTCTTTCATGTGTCTGTTGGCTTGTCATATAGGCAAAAAGTACAGACCGTACTAAAAAGTACTGCGTGCATCTTTTTTTTCCCTACTGCCCAGTGCATAGTAACCATAATCGAGTCGTAGGTATATACAAGGAAATCTTCACCCCGTCTGCGCCGTGGCACCTGCGAGATTTTGTTCTTTTGCTGGCGGTTGAGGTCTCGGGGGCCGTAGGAAAAATAGTTTCAGCCTCGACTTCTGTATCCAATGCTTTCTGCTAAGTCTTTCTCAAAACACGCTGGTTCAAAGTGATCAGCACAGAGTTTGGAATGCTTGCAATGCACCCATAGCTGACCACATTTCGTCCCCTGTCGATTGACTTTCCCTGTCCACTGGTCACGTATTCCTTTTTCACTTGGAAAGCCAAAAAAAAAAAAAAAAAAAACCTCTTGCCACTGCCTGAACCATTTGTACAACCAAATGCCACACAATAAACCATTGTGACATCGTTAAATCATACGACAACAAATATAGAAGGACGAGAACAACAGCATGGAACAATAGCACAACGCCGCATGAACAGGATGTTTGGCTAGCCTTACGTCACAGCGCTGGAAAGATACGAAGACCAGAAGGCGCTGAATGCAAAAAGCAGAAGGTCGAACGAACCATATCGATTTAACTGCTGTATATCTGCTATAGATTTATTTATTCAAAGACAAAAACCACTGCTGAGCAAAAAAGAACATTAAGGTTCATCTCAATTTTGCCAGAAGACATCTTAAAAGATGCCCAAGACTTTTGGGAAAATACTCTGATCTGACGAGACAAAAATTTTACTTTTTGGAAGGTGTATGTCCCATTACATGTGGCGTAAAAGTAACACCGTATTTCAGAAAAAGAACAACATACCAACAGTAACTTTTTTGCTGCTTCAGGACCTGGAAGACTTGCTGTGATAAAAATGGAACCATGAATTCTGCTGTCTATCAAAAAATCCTGAAGGAGAATCTCCGGCCACCTGTTCAATGACCTCAAGCTGAAATGAACTTTGGTTCTGCGGCAGGACAATTATCCGAAACACACTAGCAAGCCCACCTCTGAATGGCTGATGAAAAACAAAAATAATTTGGAGTGGCCTTGTCAAAGTTCTGACCTGAATCCTATTGAGATGATGTGGCATTAACACATTCAGTGCCACTGACTGCTTTAGAAGTCAAATATCCATGTTAACTGGTAGAGCTGGCACTGAATGAGTTAAAACGGCGATTCTTCCTTAAAAACCCTCCACCGTGGCTGAATTACAACAATTCTGCAAAGATGAGTGGGCCAAAATTCCTCCACAGCGCTGTAAGAGACTCATTGTAATTTATCTCAAACGCTTGATTGCAGTGGTTGCTCCTAAGGGTGGCCCAACCAGTTATTTAGAGGACAATAACTTTTTCCACACAGGGCCATGTAGGCTTGGATTTTATTTCTCCCTTCATAATAAAAGCAGTTTAAAAGCGACATTGTGTTTGCGTCTGACTAATATTTATATTTGTTTGACGATGGGAAACATTTAGGTGTGACAAACGTGAAAAAAGTACGAAATCAGGAAGGGGGCAAACACTTTTTCACACTACTGTACATGAACCAGCAGACAGCATTTTGATTTGGACAACAGGTTTTCAAACCTTGTTCAATCAGGTTCTGACTTAACATTTTTTACTGGTCAACAACTGGTTTGAGAAGAGACCAAATCTTTCCTCAGGAAAGATAGCGCCCTACAAGCAAAAATGGTGAGGAAGCCAAAGTCGAGGTCTTCAATATCGGTTTCAAAACAACCCCGTGACACAGATGTGGTTCTTTATTGTTAACACGGGGCAAAGATCCAAGCTGAGATATCAGGACAGCGCGATGGTTTCTTTCAATAGAGTAGTGTGACTTGCTGTGGTCTATTGCTTTCCAATAAATGTTATGTTTTTAGTTGCTTTTAATGGAAAAAAGTGTTTTCTTTGTGTTTTGGATAAAAAGAAAAATGTCACTTTGACGCTGCATTCCAACCACATTAGATAATGTATTTAAGTGTATGTCAAACCTTAGTGCCACCTCAAAAAAATATTTGGCAAGCAAAGTACGACTATAATGACCACCATTAATATAAAAAAAATTTACGTAGCACACCCGTGTTCCTCCAAACCAAGGCAAAGTTCCTAAAAGTACTCTAACATTGTACACAGTTTGAACATTAACACAGTGTTTGAATATTGAAAAATAAAACTGAACTTAAATGATTCGATGAAAATGTATTGCACAAAAGTTAAGTAAAAAGTGTACCTAAATAAATGCATCAAAACAATGTACCAAAAGTTTGAATGCACATCTATTGTACTGAAAAGTTAAATACAACAGAACTGTACTGGAAAGTGTAAGAGACTGGATTATACTATGCAGTTTGAACATTTAATGTTCTGGTTCTTTCAAGGTTCTGGTTCTTTCAAGTACCATCTGGGGAACACCGCGTACCGCTAGCGGTACTCTTACCCAACTTACAAGTTTGAGCAAGAGCCGTCATCTGGCAGTTTTTTTTTTGCTTTTTCTTGCAAGCAAACGCGTGATATACAGGCGACGGTGAACTTTACAACAAAGTGTGAAAGTACAGGTAACGTGTGTTTAGTGATGTATTTAACTGAACCACGACTAGCGAAAGCCAGCTAGCCTAATGCTAAGAAAAAAAGTGGAAATGCCAGACAACAAAACTAGCATCGATTTTGCTGTAGCTTTTTTTAGAAACTGATATTTGAATACAATTGGTGCAGCAACAATCGGCAGGCATATCTCCAAAATGACCACTTTTCAGGAAAGCAAGAATATTAACATTGCATCATCACAGAGAGCAAGCCATTTTCAATTCCAGTAGTATAGATTGGTGAAGGAAATATTAAAAGGGACTAAATATGGACATAGGTTTTGGCCCGACGCCAGCAATATATTCTTTATGCTCTGCGGGAAAAAAAGACTAATATTACAGCCTGCCGAGCATAGGCATGACAGTCTTCTTTGTGTATGTATTATGGATGATACTGCCTCCTAGTGGCCAAGGTGCATACACCAGAACGAGCAGCACTATGTGTCCATTGAATTGAAGCATGAAACAATGATGCAATAATGATTGTTGTTGCAATTCTTTGCGTTTCACTTATGCTACAAGTGCATGTTTTTATCAAGTATAATACAATCGAAATCAATGTTTCTTAAAAAACTTGTTTGAACAATTTGTGGGAGTGCTTTTTGGGGAGTTGGAACAGAGTAATGTGGCACTTCCATTCATTTGAATGGGGAAAGAGGATTTGAGATCAGTGTTTTGAGTTACAAGCTTGTCACTGATCAGATTAAACTCTTATGTCAAGGTATCGCCGTATGGTCTGAGCAGTACTGTTTTTTTTCTTCTAGAATCTGAATCTTTTTATTGCCACGGTCAGCATAAGATGCATGTTATAGCTGAGTCGGCATCATTTCTAGGACCGGCGACCCTCTACTTCGTAAAACTTTCAATGTTCTGGCACTCCCAACCTACAAAAGTACCTCCGAGACTCAGAGTCCAAGTAGAAGAAAGACGGGAGAGGGGAGAAAAAAAAAAAAAAAAAAAAAAAAAAAAGACTTCCATGTGTGGATGACTAAAGATTTCATGATGACTTGAAGATGACGACCCAGTATGTTTCACAGCCTTGACTAAGCCACCTAGAACCAAACAGGAAAAGGGGGGGGGGGCTGATGTGGTTTCCACATCTGGGATGTCGGTTAAAAATTCCTCCACTGGCTGAGAGGCTCAGTGGGGGCCTGCAAGCCAAACAAACGGTCCAAAATACGCCACTCGATGTTCTTTACTGTAGGTTTAAACACAATAAGAATCATGTAGCCTGCGCGCATTAACAAAATGGAATGCGGGGGGAACACGCGATTTTCCCTCTCCGTGAGAAGTCCAGAATAGTCCTCGTGGTCCAGCTGGATGCTCCACGCGCTTTCCCCCACTCGAGAATTCCACAAAATCAATTTATAGACGAAAATTTCGTAAAATAAACCAAGAGAATATAGAATTTGACGTTCAGAGGATGGATGGATGGATGGGTGGGGGAGGAAAAAAAAGGTTGCACCTTTTCAATCACGTTTTACGCCACAAACTCGGAACGGCCACTTAGTTTCCATCGACTTAACGTGCAAATATGTTTAATATTAAAACAAGCCTCGGTTCATACGAGTTTTTAAAAGAACGCACGAAATTGCGGTTCAAGCTTCAGTGTAGGTAGACTGCCAGATGCCACGCGTAGCCTCGAGCACGCTAATTACATGTTAGCGAGATGAAAGGGGGGTGGAATAAAAGAGTTCTCGTACGGACATTAAAAGTCGCTTTTTAAACATGATTTCATACCCGGCTGAAAGGTTCGCGTTAACTGCTGCTACCAACGCGGAGATGCTGCTTTTTTGTTCGCCAAGTAGTAAAACAATTACCTTGTGATTCCAATGCTGCTTCGCTGGTCCGACTTTCTTCCTTTTATCTTTTCTTTTTTTTTTTAAAAAAAAAAAGAGAGAAAAATTGTCACCCACTCCAAAAAAAAAAAAGCCGCCCAGACACACAGGAGTCCACGCTCAAGCCATTCGTTGTCTTCTCTGCTCGGTGTGGAGGAGCTGGTATCCTTCTCCGGCGTCGTGTGGTTTTGTGTGCGTTGTACCCGGCGGGCTTCAGACAAAGAGTGGAGCCAGTGTGGGTGTGGGTGTCCCCCCTCCTTTTCTGCTCCTCCTCCCGTACCCCACCCCTCGTCTGCTGCCTCACTTTCTCCCGATACAACGCAACGCTAACCTCCTCTTTCCGTGACTTCCCCCCGAATAACCCACAGGCGAATACGCGAAAAAGCCCTTCGTGTCGTCAATCTTTTCAACGCAATATGTTGTCTACGGAGCCGAGACATAACATGGGCTGAAAAACTCATTTGTGAGCACGTGTTAGGATTTCTTGCACACAATTTTCTTATTTTTTATTTCTTTTTATTTTTTTCAATGTCTTGTCTGGGGCTTCGTATTTTTATTTTTTTTATATTGCTCCTGTGCAAAAGTCGGTGAGGAGAAACACGTTTTGTTTTGTTTTCCAAAATTTGGTGTCTATTGGCATCGTTTCGGAAGTAAACCGACTTTGAAACTTTTACCTTTTATTTAGTTTTCTTTTTACTCGTGCTTATGGATAGGTCTTCACTTTCTTTTAGGGATTTTCAATACCACTTTTTTTTTTTTTTTTTTTTTTCAAACCGATACCAGTACTAGTATTCACCCTTGAGTACTCATCATATACTTCAGTACTCAACTGAGTATCTAGACCACAAGTACTTTTGATGCATACAATTTCAATTAACACAATAACAAAGAATCTTCTTTATTTCCGATGCACATGACGATTTTTGGCCTTTTTCTTGCTTCTATTCTACACCCCCCCCCATGAACTTCACTCCCAATACGGGTCGGCACCGTTGCAACAGTGGTGTCCTAACGCGCTACAGCCACCCCGGGATTCAAACACATAACGGCACCGTTAAGAGCCGAACGCACTAACTGCTAGACTAAAAACCTGGGCCCCCAGTCTAGCAACCGGCATTGTCTTTAAAGGATTCAAGGGAGTGAGGTTAGACTAAGACACAACTGCACACACATGAGCTGGCATCCGGTACACTGAGGCGTCAAAAAAGTCACTCCCAATCCAGGTCACGGCGCCATTTTAATCTTGCGCTCGCCAGCTACACCTGCGCCGCCACCGTCTTACCAGTTGACAGTCGAGTGCGCTAACCTCGAGGCTAAAAGAGCCCGCCAGGCCAGACGATCTAGCGGACGGCACCGTCTTTTAAGGATTCCAAGGAGTGACGTTTTGACTGATGCACAATCGCACAGCGCCAGCCGGCATCCGGTACCTATGCGTGTGATGAAATGTAAATAACGTGGAAAATGAGGAAAACCTGTGTGTGCCTTCCTCGGTTGCCTTCTTAGCATCGCTGCTTTCGTCCCTTACGTTTCTTGTCTCGTGCACTGATTTGCTCGCGAACAGTCAATCTGAGGAATCGGTTCTCACTGAGGACAGCTGACTCATGTCGACGGTGCGGGACACATTGTGCATTTGAAGGTCAGCTTGGTGTGTCTCTACCTTTACATGAAGTACCACCTAAGCCGGAAATTGAGCAGGAAGTCAGCCATGTTTGATTGAAGCAGCCATATTGGGTAAAATCCAGGGCTTGACAAACTCCTACGAGGGAATTCGCCCAAACGAGCCCCAATGGGAAGCAGGTACGCTAGAGAGGAGCGTGGCATCAGCATTTCATGATCATTTTAAAGGTTGTTTTGGAAGGGACTGTTTTTGTTCTTGTACGTGTGCCAAAAATTCCAAAACGACTTTTTACTGGGTTGTTGTCCTCTCCATGTTTTTTTTTTTTCCTCTACGCTTTTACCTATGGAATGGAACTGTAAAGACTCACAGTGCAAATACCTGTGCTTTCCATCCCTTTCCCGTGCCCTGCATCGTAATTGACCATTCTGAATCGGGCATAACCCGTCGCAAATTCATTTGTAGAACACGACAGGGAGTTTGGAGCATTTCCACGGCGAGATTTATGCCCCACATTACGATGTTAGGTGGTCAAGACCGTGAATCACAAGTTCAGCGGATGGCTGAGCTCAGCACTATGAGGAATATAAAAGCGGCACCTCCCCCTCCCCCTTGCACAATAGCCTAATGTACAGCCTTAAACTGCACTCCATCAAAAAGTGAGCTTCCCTTTAAACACGGCACTTTTTCCCTGGGGATGACTCTGCACTTTCTCCAGAGACTTGGAAGAATACAAATAAGGTTATTGGTTGGCCTCAGAGGACCCTTCAAAGTGACTCATCTCCGGCATTCTTCATTTTCCTGAAGCTAAAACAAACTTGTTGAGAATAGAGATGAACCAGTACAAAGATCACAATTAATGCTATTATCACACACCTCTCACCTCTTTCATGCCGATATCATCGTTTTAAAAAAATTAGTGAGGGATACTGTACTTGGTCGCCGCACCTGTTTTAGCCTGTTTAAAACCTTTTATTCAGCATGTTCTATGATGTGATGCACACGGTACAGGTTTTTTGTTGACATATTTGTCTTTGCTTTTATTTCGCTTGGTTTCAGGAGTGAAATGAGAATCTGTTCTCATTTCCTGGACAAATGAAGGTTAAATAAAGGAAATAAATATATAATTCACATTTGAGTTGTATCATTTGTTATTAAAATAATTACAATTAATTAACCAATTATTTTAATTAAAGAAGTATAATTTTTCATTATAATTTTACAACAAGTAATTAACCAATTATTTAACAAAAAAAGGTAAATGTATATGAACAATTGTTTATTTTATGATTTTTTAAATTGAATTGTTTACAATAAATTGATTAACCATTTAGTGAATGAGGGCAGCACGGTGATGACTGGTTAGCACATCTGCCTCACAGTTCAGAGGTCCCGGGTTGAAATTCGGGATCGCCTGTCTGGAATTTGCATGTTCTCCCCGTGCCTGCGTGGGTTTTCTCTGGGCACTCCGCTTTCCTCCCACATCCCAAAAACATGCATGGTAGGTTAATTGAAGACTCTAAATTGCCTGTAGGTTTGAATGTGAGTGCGAATCGTTGTTTGTTTCTATGTGCCCTGCGATTGGCTGGCGACCGATTCAGGGTGTACCCCACCTCTTGCCTGAAGATAGCTGGGATAGGCTCCAGCACGCCCGCGACCCTACTGAGGATAAATGGTGCGGAAAATGAATGAATGAATGAATTAGTGAATGAGATAAATGATGTTATATGTTCATTAACCAATTAGCCAGGACTCTTGATAATTGGCGATATTCAAGGACTTCTTGTCAACACAAGTACTTTATCTGGGCGTTAGTTATCTTTGTTTGCCGTTCCAGACTGAGCTAAGGGATACCTTCACTTCAGGGATTATTCTCACTTTCCTCTCATCTGCAGGAACGTGTAAATACAGACTTTGTGGTTGTCTGATGGATCAACCTTTTTTAAAATTGTTTACGTGTCGTAAAGGTGCATAGTTAGCACTCAGTCTTTCTAGCAAGCCCTTAAAGGGAGTACAAATGACACTAAACACTGTAGTAATGATAATTCCAATTTGAAATGGTTAAACAGAAGCGTAAATTGTTTCATCCCTGGTTGCCAATAAGAAAAAAATTAAGGAGAAAATGTATTTTGAATAAAGAAATAGGTAAAATTAGCAACTCTTAGATGCTCTTTCGCAATATTGACAAGGCTATCTTTGGGTGCATAAAAAGCTGCAGTTATTGTTTAATAGCTGCTGCAAAGCAGGGGTCAGCGGAGGAATGTGATGCCCTTCCCCCTTGTTTGGGGGAGCAGTGTGGCTCCATTGTCAACTGCAGGGCAAGCTTTTATTCATCCGATGTAATCCAGAGTACAGAAGAAAAGAATCTAGAGACAGGTCATCTGGAGGCTCAACAGGGCTTCCAGCCTTGCGGCGTCTTAGTTAAAAGCGCTTGTCACAGATTCAAGAAGTGCTTGCTTGTTTTTTTTTTATTTTTATTTTTTATTTGGGATTCTTTATTTAGAAGCAGAGATATAAAACGATGCCGATTGCGTGTTTTGCTTGGCCGACATCAAAGAGTTGGCTTGTCCATGTATGTGAAGGACTCCTCTGTACTGGCAATGTATAGCATCTGTTACCCCAAGGCTGTTTTATTCCCTCTTTACACTGAGGGGCCCTTGACAACAAAGTTGTAAGAACTGAGATGTCGCCCTTGTGTTTTTGATGTTTCATATGAAGTCATCTCAGTTTTCTCCAAAAGAATATACTGTACTGCATGTAGGTTGAATACCAGGGCTTTTACTACTCGGGGGTTTTGACAAATGAGTGCCAATCAGAAGCTTGAAAATTTTTTTTAAAAAAAAACAGCTCCAACACCAATTTCACAGATCGAACTGAATTTGGGTGAACGAGTCTATCATCAGGATAGGATAGGATATCAACAGGAGACATGAGAAAGTCTCAAGGACCCATGCCTGAAATTGAACAGGACGTCAGCCATTTTAGTTTGAAACCGCAATTTTGGGCAAATTACAGGCCTCATACGGTGTTAGAAAGTTGGAGAGAGAAAAAAAACTCTGATGATGATGTTGAAAACTCTTCAAGTTTTATTTCTAATTTGATTGTTTACCGATAGTCTAACAGTCCTTGTCCCCCAGTGCTTTTCCTCTGGATCGAACATTTTTGCCTCCTTTCTCGTTCCTCTGACACCATGGCAGCTCTCCAAATGTCACAACATGGCGCAAGAGGTGAAAGGTGCTTTGTTTGATAAGTTCTTTGCCTCGGGACCTGAACCTCCATGAATCATCCTCTTATCGTAGTTGCCTTCTTGCTAAACAGCACTTTTTGATGAACGGGTCGAGCACACAACTGAATTAATGCGTATCATCATGTTCCTTCCACAAGGCGGCTGTTGTCAGGAAGTAAACTCAACAACATTCTTTTGCGTTATCGCCTCACGCTCTCGATGTTTTAACTTGAATTCCTGAGACTGTTTCTCTGCCAACACAGCCCATGGAAGAAAGAAAAACCACACAAGGGCGTCCTCTGAGATTTTAATAAATGGCATTAAAGCAAAGTTAAACCAGTGTCCAGCCAAGATGACTCTGCACAAGTGACGGAACAGAATCAATGAATTTCTATTGTTTTCGACTATCTACTCGACTGACCCATATACAGATAGTAAATGCGTCCCTTTGTTACACTTGTAAATCCGCTTCCACCGGTCAGGTTTTGTTTTGGCTGAGCAAAAGCTGAGCAAAAGGCAATTGCATTACGTACGGTAAACGTTCCTGTTTAATTACTAGTGCAACAGGGAAATGTAGTTCCCTGCCAGCAAATTCTTGGCCTCTTCTGATCCAAAATCTCATGTAACATTACTCTTTCACTCCGCCTGTCAACCTGTTGAGATTTGAGTATTGTGCTTACAGTATTCAGAGTCAATTCAGAGAGACAAACTACTGATGTTACACTTCCCTAAAGGAGAAGACAAAATATTGATGTTCCACAAAACCACTGATTTTGCGCTTTCCTAAAACAAAAACAAATCCACGTTGCACTTCTTAAGTAGAAAACAAAATATTGATGTTTTGCTTTATGAAAAAAGACGAACTATTGATGTCACACTTTCATAAAAAGAAAACAAACTAATGAAGTTGCATTGTATTGAAAGGAAAAATGTGTTTCAGTGTTAAGCTTTGTTAATTTGTTTTGTTATTGTATACATGACTTTGTTTTTTTTTCATTTTTTTTTCTGGGAAATTACTGCTATATTTTTTGTTTGTTGTTTTGAAAACAAGTGTGAGTCTGTCCTACGTAAGTACCCTTAAAGCAGTATCACACCGGTTGTTGGAAGAGAGTCAAACAATAGCCACAGTTGGAGATAGCATGCTCTGTGTAATTGTTATGAATTTCATTTCTAACCACACCGTGTCAGGAAACAGGTTTAGAACCCTGCGGCACGCTGACATACAGTAACTGAAAATGTGACTTGTGAAACATTTGACAGACCTAGCAAACTACAGGGCTCGGGATGGTGTCGTCATGTTGCATTGCTTAATGGCTATATCTGCCATGTTAGGAGCTCGTGGACTATGTTTTTGTAGTGAAAGAAACTGTCATTAGGACCAAGTTGCGTGGCGCTAAGCCTATAGTAACGTCACGCAATTGCATTACATGTCTGTTTTTAGTCTAAACAACAACAAGTATAAACAACATGCACATCCATCCATCCATCCATCCATTTTCTGAGCCGCTTCTCCTCACTCGGGTCGCGGGCGTGCTGGAGCCTATCCCAGCTGTCATCGGGCAGGAGGCGGGGTATACCCTGAACTGGTTGCCAGCCAATCGCAGGGCACATAGAAACAAACAACCATTCGCACTCACAGTCATGCCTACGGGCAATTTAGAGTCTCCAATCAATGCATGTTTTTGGGATGTGGGAGGAAACCGGAATGCCCGGAGAAAACCCACGCAGGCACGGGGAGAACATGCAAACTCCACACAGGCGGGGCCGGGGATTGAACCCGGGTCCTCAGAACTGTGAGGTTGACGCTCCACCATGCCGCCCAACATGCACATCATTATCATCAATCAATGCACATGGGACATTATGCATGGTTCAATAGTGCTACATGTACAAAATAAGTTTGTTCTAATGAGGTACATGCTACTAGGTTTAGCTCCATGTACCTTATATTTAAACTTGATGTCTTTCACTACAAAGCCTTGTTTTAATGTTCACTCATGGGTAGTCTGCTCGTATTAACATGGCTGCCACACCCCACAATGCAAGGCGGTTCCTAAATTGGTGCCCAAAGGGTTTCCAAGCAATAGTGATGTTGCACTTTCCTGGAAAGAACTGATGTTAAACTCTCCTCAGGAAAAGCTAAAAGCTAGATTGGTATTGCACTTTCCTAAAAAGAAAACTAACTATTGATGTAGCACTTTCCTAACGAGAAGACAAATGAATGATGTTGCACGTTCTTAAATTAAGACAAAAAGCCTGTGAATGTTGTCATTCATCCAGGTCATTTAATTCTCAGGGCATTGAATCGATCGACTGTTCTGGTTGTCTTAGAGGACGTGTTGCCTCTTACCTGACCGGGCTTCATCAGTTCATGCACAAGACTAGTTAGGACAGCACTAGCCTGGGTGTTGGTGTGGAAGCCCAACTATTTGTCCACCAAGTTGGAGGAAGGCCCCAAACCATGAATGCTATCACTGTGTGGAGATACAAAACAACCCTCATTAGGACGCTTTTGTCGAGAAATGTAGACAAACTTTTGATTTGGCACTTTCCTAAAACGAAGACAAACTACTTGTGATGCACTTTCGTAAAAAGAGAAAAAACGATTGATGGTGCACCTTCCCTAAATTATTAAGAAAAACTCGATTTTTCACTTCCCTAAAAAGAAGACAAACTATTGAATTTGCACGTCCCTAAAACAAAAACAAACTATTGATGTTGCACCTTTCCTAAAAGAATTGAAGATGTAAAGTAGTTCTCCTACTACAATGCCAAAGTTGTCCTACAATTATGCAGAAATGTCATAAAGTGGTGAAAAAGCCCAACTAGTAAGACCTGGAAGTACAGTAAATGTTCAAACAGCTTTGCATATTGTTCTGTTTGAGTTAATTTTTTTAAGTGTGCTAGTATGGTTTACTGCCTCCTTCCTTACTTTTTCGCACGCCACTTTTGTGGAGAGCGTGTCGGGGGTTGGGATGCCACCCCCAGGCTTAATTTCCACGGTCACCTTGTTGTAAAATGGGGGAGGGGGTGACATTCTCAGTGGAGTTTCTCTGCGTCCTTAATCTCACTGTGATTTCCCCTCTTTATATTCCCCGTATGGCCTCCTTGCTCCGCTTAGTGGAAAAGGAATGTTCTGTATGTAATATGCGTGGTTTACGGCGGCCCTCTGTAGTGTACTCAGTTTACAGTTTGGAAGCAAGGACGTGGAAGCAAGGACGTGCACGTGGGACCTGCAAAAACAAAGCCCCCCTCACCCGTGCTTCTTGGGAGGAGGGGTACAGTATTGCCATGGAAACAGACAGCCCTACCCCCGTCCCGGAGCAGATGGTGATGGTGTGGATATGGCGGGACCGGGGGATTTGCTCCCAACAAACTGACAAGTTTGGTGTAAAACCACTTGAGTTAGTTTACATCAATGTCATCAAAAAAAAATAACAATTATTTTTGTACATTCTCGTAAATAGTCAATGTGATTAACAGTAGTGATTAGCAGCTTATGATCGTCAACAACTGAATTAGTGCTCCACAGGTTGTGGTCAATAGGGTTGAGGTCAAGGGATGATGGTTGCTACTCTTGGTTTTTCCTCCCTTTTAATGATCTCTTAACGTAACTTATTTAGACATTACTTTTTTCCTTTTTAAAAAAAGGAAAAAGAGCTGGAAAAGCAGATGCTTTTCGCATCTTTCTTTTGCATAACTACAGTACATGATAGACCAGCAAACATATATCTGCTGATATCCTCCAGTGGCTGGAATATGTCCCACCGGATCATCGCGTGGGTTTTCCATACTGTGACAACAAGGCACTCTAATGTGGCCACGGCAGGCCGAAGCCCTGGTCCACACGCTGGCTGTCAAATTTGACTTTTTTTTTTTTTTTTTTTTTTTTAAATCACCCAGGTGCATTTTCAGGGTGTAGGCATAGCTAGCAAACTAATTGTAGGTGCCAAGTGCCATTTTAGCCAAGCCCAAAAAAAATGAGGAAATGGTAAAAAACTGTTTAATGCTCAATCACCACAAATGAGTACTACCATCCATCCATTTTCTGAGCCGCTTCTCCTCACTAGGGTCGCAGCCGTGCTGGAGTCTATCCCAGCTATTATCGGGTAGGAGGCGGGGTACACCCTGAACTGGTTGCCAGTCAATCGCAGGGGACATACAACAAACAACCATTCATACTCACATTCACACCTACGGGCAACTTAGAGTTGTCAATTAACCTACCATGCATGTTTTTGGGATGTGGGAGGAAAACCGCAGTGCCCAGAGAAAACCCACGCAGGCACGGGGAGAACATGCAAACTCCACACAGGCGGGGCCGTGGATTGAACCCCAGTCCTCAGAACTCTGAGGCAGACGCTCTAACCAGTCGTCCACCGTGCCTGAGTACTACCTGCGGATTCTATCCACTATGATTAATGCCCCAGAAATGAATTAAAACCAGGAGTCAAGTGACTTTTTAAGCTCTTTCCATTCATCAGCGTCACTTTCAAAGGAAGTTTGTCCCACATGAGGATATAAAGAGCCCACACAGCCCTTTAAAAAGTGTAAGAAGAGACACTTGAAGGCACGGGAAGTGTGTTTATTGAACACAGCCTCTGTAGCCCCCTTGGGCCCTCCTATCTTTGCAGCTTGCAACACATCCCCTAACCTCAAGATTATTTCTTCCCCATATTTGCAGACCAGCTCATGCAGGAATGAAAACTTGTTTGCACCTTTAAAGACGAACGTGAAGCATAAATGCCAAGAAACATTTTTGATGTCAGCCATAACAAATGGCTTTTTACACATATACAAAGTTGGCTTTGTGTGTGTGCACAGTATGTTACTCAACTCTGCAGCTGTCCACATCTGGTACAGAGGTTTTGCAACATTGTAAACTGACTTGTTTTCTCTCTTGACGCCATTTTAAATAAGAAAAGCATTTACATATTTATCTCTTTAAAGTGGATGTATTGAAATTAATTGCTTATTTGTAAATAGTTGTGAGTCTGGAAATCCTGTCCAGCCATCAAGTGTGAAATTAAACAATAAAAACAATTCTGAAAACGTCAAATTGGGATGTAACAATTGGGCAAATTTACATAATCCACATCCCACATCAACTTTCTCCGCCCATGACTTGACAGCTCGGTTGGAAAAAGGGCCACCTTTTTCAACTACATTGTTTAGTGCGACCGTCACCTTCAGCTAAGAGTGGCGATAAACATTTTGAAGCCTCTTTTTGGAAGAATATTTAATCATTATAATTGTGAAAATGCAGTTTACCTGACAACCAGGAGGTTGAGTCACCTGCCATCATATAGCACTCGTATCTCAAGTTTGCGTTCGCAAGACAAATCAGAAGATCGGTGGATTGGATCAAAACTGCTGAAAGGATTGTCGGTACCCCCCTACCCACCCTTGAGGACTTGCACGCTGCCAGAACTAAGACAAGGGCGTGCAAAATCCTCTCGGACCCTCCGCACCCCGGTCACCAGCTCTTCCAGCTCCTTCCCTCAGGTAGGCGCTACCGATCAATGCAAACTAGAACTCGTAGACATTCCAACAGCTTCTTCCTTCTTGCAATTAACTTCTTAAACAGCTAACCTATAATACCATTACAACAAGCTGGCAATTTTTTGACTTATGTATTATGTATTACTCGTGCACTCACTGTGGTTGTCTCGCCATGCTGCACTATTTGCATATACTGGCCACTCATGCCAGAGTAGCACCTGCTCCATTTGCACACTGATTGAGGAGTATCTGTAACATTTGCACCACCGACATTGTCCCAGATGATCGCACTACTCGTCACTTTAAACAGCATACACTCCTTGAAGTCTCAGCGCCCTTTGCACAATGGTCATTGCACCGGACTATTGCAATATTAGTCATTCGAACTGCTCTAAGTGCTAGAGGACTCTGCATCTTCTTGCACAATTTTTTTTTGTCAATGTCTTTATGTCTCCAAAGTGTTCTGTAAATTGACTGTCTGTTGTACTAAAGCGGCTCCAACTACCGGAGACAAATTCCTTGTGTGTTTTGGAGATACTTGGCAAATAAAGATGATTCTGATTCTGATTCTGATTGATGGCTCATATCTTGAATAAATTGGAAGTGAGTCCACTGGTGTTTCAACGCACCACTGTAATTGCATTTATTTCTGGCTCTTATACATACTATTTGCCTTTTTGCAATCAGCCTACCTCAGTGGTAGTGTGCCAAAGAGTAAATCAAAATGGAGGAAGCCAGTCTTGGAGAGACCAAGAAGTATTATTGATTCAGCAAGTAGCGCATCTCACCTCTTAATGATGGAATAATAATAATTTTAAAGCACCTGTCAGGGACTGCGGAGGAAATAGATGCAAGTCACTGGAAATGAACGAGGGTTGCGGTTTTAACCTCATGGATTCGGAAATAATATCGAAATGGAGATACAATCACATGGATTAGTGAGATGTCGTCAGAAGACATGACAGAGCACATCTGTTTGCGCCATCTGGCCTCGCCCTATCATGTCTAAGTGGTGAGGTCATGAAATCAGTGGGTTTGGGATGTCCCACTGTCTCTTACGAGCTTCAAACGGTATCTATGAGAGACTTCTGTGCGCATTGGTCAAAATGACATGCAGTTTCCTCGTGGACGGAGTGGAATTTGAGCTGGTGAGTCATATTTGTCAGGCCCAGAAACTATGAATGCAGGAATTGCATGACTAACCGTCTTCACATGTTGTGATTTGAATTCATTGGCTTAGCAACCAGAGCAGGGAGGAAATAAAACTACGCACGTGCAGAAAAACAGTTAGCTAGGGTATCCCTAGTTTGAAAAAGAACATTTCTGCCTCACAAGGACTAAAAAAGAAAAAATCAACATCAAAAGAGTCCACTGCAGCACAATGTAGGCCTATTGTAAGTGGAACAATAATAATGCTCTTCTGTCAGTTATTCGTAATAATTGCGCCATTGTGCACAATTAAATAAACGGAGTGACTAGAAATAAACCAAGTAAAAAGAGGCCTGCGCACGCACAATGTAAGTGTCGTAAAAGTAATGTCAGTTACTTATGACAACTGCCAGCATGCACAATAGAAATACAGGTAAATACAACAACTCAAAAAGATGAAGTTAATGATTTTTATAAATGCTGCTTTGCACAATAGAAATAAAGAAGGACTCTGGAAAAAAACCACAGTCAAACAATTTAATCATGAGAAATAATCCCCCCCTACACACCCACCAGCACTGTGTATTAAAAACAGCTGGACAGCTCTAAAAGGACCGTTGTGTTCATTGACTGTGTTAAGACGCCGCTCGTCAGCTCGTGACATAAATGTCAACTCTTTGGGCTGTAAACACTGCAAAATGATTTCAGTTATACAACTTTGGTTTGGGAGACAGAGGGGGCATTTTGCAACATGATCATTGTTGAAAAAAAATCCCACAAATGCTCAGTGAGTTTATGTGAAGATGGGAGACTAGAGACTAAAGATGTCGTATGTACGGAACGCTGCTCCTTTATATTTTGATGGATATTTATTAGGAATACAGCCAAACAGAACAAGGTCTGAGAGGGGAGAGGACAAAAACAATCACAGCATAACAACAATATAAGACAACAATAATATTACACAAGAGTTGTTTTTTATCTATGGAATGAGTAGGCAGTGAGGTGAGTAGTAAGTACTGCACGATAGGACAGAAAGGACAGGACAGGTGGTAATGCTACACCCGGTGAGGAATGGACGCAACGAGCGGCAAACAGGATAGGACTGGACAGGGGGTAGGTAGTAAGCCACCCCCATAACACACCGGTAGCACTGCCCTGCTCGCGACCCATGTCCTGTCCTGTTCTATTTGCTAGTTGTCGCAAACAAAACAGTCACAAAAAGCCAAATATAAATGCAAGAAAAAAACCTCTCTTCTGCTACTGGCTGCACTGCCTTGCTCACTACCGCATGTCCTGTCCTATTTGATACTTCCTCACAGGATGTAGTTCACTAATATTATTGTGCCCTATTTTCTACTTGATCATGCCCTTTTTTCACAGGGTGTAGCACTGCCTGGCTCGCTATTACTGACTTGCCCTGTCCTGTTCCCATCTTGTCCTATTTTCTACTCGTCACATCCCTTTCTCACAGAACGTAGCACTAATACTGTCCTGTTCTATGTGCTCCTGGTCACCTACCCCGCTTTACAACGTGTACCAATGCTTGGCTCATTCGTCCTGTCCTACCCTGTTCTGCGCCTGTCCTACTCTATTTGCTACTTGATATGCCCCTTCCTCACAGGGTGCACCACTGACTGCTCATTATTGCTGTCCTGCCCTATCCTGTCCCCATCCTGTCATATTTGCTACTCATCTCGTCATTTTCTCACAGGGTGTACCTCTGCCTGGCAGACTACACCAGTCCTGTCCTGTGCTGTACTGTTCTACAGCTTGTTATGCTTCAGATCACCCAGGGTATTTGGATAGACTGAACTTCACTTTTTCTAATCAATATGGAATGTTTTATTGTTTTCGTTTTACTTATTTTCACACTTTGCAGAAACATTGAAAAATTTGAACAAAAGGCAAAAAATAATAATAATAAATAAACAGATGGAACCACTTTAGAGTTTCCACTACATCCAGAAAAAGGGGGGAAATTTGATGGTAATATTGCTCCTCCAGACCTTTGTTTATTCCGCAAGCAGCTGCTAAATATTGTTTGTTCACATTCCAGCACACCAAGCAAGTCCAAGTGGAGCAACGGCCATTCCGTAGCCTATTGCAGCCAGAGAGTTTTAGACAGAGTTTGAGCTGGCAAGCTGATGCACACCCAAATAAATCATACCTTGGAAACAAAATAAATCATCAATCAATCAATGCAGGGCTGAACAACACATGTATGAAGAAAAACAAATTGCACACACACTGTGTGAAATAGTTGTGCATTTTTCCATTACATCATCCATTACAAGTCAATATCCAGCTTTTCACATGCAATTGGAGAGGCGTACCTCATGTTTTGACTCAAAAAACACAATGGATGATGTATTTTTTTTTTCTTAAAACAAGTAGGATTTTGACACACAAAAACACCTTTGGTGTGTGTGAAATAGAGGCACATTTTTAATCCAGTTTTTGTTTAAAAATGGTCTTGTATTAACTTTGTGACCACTTTGACACCTGTTTTCAAAAGCACTTGAATGCGTGAATGAGAGGTCACTCAAAAATGCCTGACCTGTTTTTCCCAAAACTTCATATTTTTACTTGCAGAAACACCATAGAAGTTCAATTTTCCCAAAAAGTATTTTTACCCAAAAAACCATTTTGATGGTCTGTTATTTTTTTTTCTCCCAAAAGTTTCAGTTTTTACTCACAAAGCGCCTTTGATGATCTGCTCCTCGAAAAATGTCTCAGCATCAGTTTCCCCCAAAAAATGTGTGAAAGAGAGGACTGGTTTTATCTGTATTTATTTGAAAAAATGGTCTTATATAAAAAAAGATAACGCTTGCATTTTCCACATCGACGTTGAGACCCATACTTAGTTGGGTTTTTACACGCAAAAACACCTTTGAAGTTTGAAAGAGAAACCACTTTCTATCTGTTTTTAATTTAAAAACATTTGTAGCCAAATGTAAACAATAATACTGACGTTTAACAAAACGTCCACGTTGAGGCACATTTTTTGTTAGCATTTCAACACCTTTGATGTGTGACAGAATGGTCTATTTGTACATTTTTTTTCATTCAAAAACATTCTTGTGTAAACAATAATACACACGAGAGCCAATTGTATCAGTTTTATTTGAAAACAGACTGTTAAACTGGATGCAGCATACGTAGAAAACAATGTTATTTGTCTTCTCACCCGTCCCATGATAAGATTGCTCAAGGCAAAGAATGTCGCCACCACAAAATAGTATTGGTGGTTGACCGCAATTTTGATGGTCATCACTCATGCACTGACTCCAGGCATTATGACCAGTCAGCGTTTTAAATGAATGGGGTTTTTAGTCACTTGGGCAATTCTCACACGGAAAACATGAACAAAACTTCTGGGGTCATCTCTGTGGCTACTGGCTCAACTTCTCGTTTTTATGACGTCCTTTATTAGCAACTTCAAGAAAAAAGCTTTGTGTGCATGTTCTGTGCACAGATTGGTGTGTTTAAAGGTGACATATTATGGAAAAAGTGTAGAAACTGCTTTGTCCATGAGTGAAAATGCTATTATTGTTTTTACAGGAGTTGCTTGCCTCGTTGCTGGGATAGCAAACGGACTGCAAATTTTTTAACCCCTGAAATTCTTGAATAAGCGCGGATAAACTGCCAATTATATTTTTGGGGTTGGTTTCCCCTTAAGAAAGGGGGGGGGGGGGGAAACATCTTCACCTTCTGATAAGCGGGTCTGTTCAACCCCCCCAGCCCCCCTTCACTGCTCTGTCGGTCCTCCAGTTTTAATGCACCCATCTGTGGGGGAAGGGCAGGGTCGGGCTGGGCAGGACACCCGGCACTCCAGCCTGCTCTCTGGCCCAACAAGCTTCTCTCCTGCAGATTTTTTATGCACTAGATACATTCCCATATCTTTTGGGGAGCTGGTCAGCCTGGGTGGGGGTAACGGTGGCGGGTCATTATTGCCCTGTGACCCTCTCGTCCTCACCCCCACCACTTTCTCCAATTTTTAATGCACTACACTCAAGACACACACAATCACGGTACGGGGATAATGGTTGTCAATCGGGGACATGGTAACCATAGTAATAGGGTGGGTGGTGGCTTTTCACATTTCTCTTGGTTGGACCCCTGCCTCCCCCTTCCGGTTGTCGGCCTGTGGAAAGGTGGGGGTCTGCCCCCCCTCCCCTTTTGGCCCCACCTTCCTCTCGCCTCTCTCCCCACCCTCGCCCATCCTTGCTCACGACTAGGGTTGGGCGTCGTTTGGGTTTGGGCAGTTCCAGTTCCGGTTCCTTGTTTCGGTTTTGGGCAGTTCTCGGTACTGGTTCTTTTGGGGGGCTGGGTCGGGGGAGTTTGCGTGGTTTGAATGGAGGGTGTCCGGGTTGTGGGCGTGAGTGGCAGTGGTCCCCTTGGGACTGGTCGGGGCGCTTCGGTTGGACTCGGGATCTCCCTGGGTCCTGGGTGGTCGGTGGCGTTCCCCTGGTTGGGGGGGGGGGGCTCACCCTTCCTCGATGTGCCGGCTTAGCAACTCCGTACACCAGTTGACTAACATGCATGTGATATGGTGTTCATTCACTAATACATTTGATAGAAACACGATAGACTTTAATTACTTCTGCTTGTGTGGAAGGGGTTTGCCCTGGTTCACTGGCACAAGGACAGGCTGGAAATACACCCTGTAAAGTGCACTCTAATTCTTGATCCTTGGGGAAGTTCTACAAAAGTCACATACTGTTTTTTTTACTAAGCCACTGGGAAATTGTTTTCAATTATATCAAAAAAAAAAGCACAATATGTCTATTTGAAGGTTACAGTGATTTTAGTAATATGTTAATATTACTATTAATATTGGAACAGTGTCTGTGAGAACAAATGGACCTAGATGACCAGATGATACGTTTAATTTTTAATTATGCTGCAAAATCGATCAAGAAGGCGGCGGCGTAGATGCTATGTGGAACCAAGGGGCACGCTGAGTACGTCATCACAGCATGTGACTAAAACGGACCAATCACGAGAGATGATCTCCGCGGCGTTCTACGCGCAGCAACAATTTTTGCCGTGTGCGCGTCAAGCGCTGCAAAGGGGCCGCGCGGGTCACGTGATGCAATGTGAGCGTTGTCAGCCGCGCGAGCGCGTGAGTATAAAGACGGTTTTAGAAAGACACACATTCCATCACTTTAGAAAGGGGACATTCTTTAATCCAGTAAAAAAACACTTCAACTCATTCATTCACTCATTCATCTTCCGTTCCGCTTCTCCTCACAAGGGTCGTGGGCGTGCTGGAGCCTATCCCAGCTATCTTTGAGCGGGAGGCGGGGTACACCCTGAACTGGTCGCCAGCCAATCGCAGGGCACACTTCAACTCCTCCTTGAATAAACATGTACTCATCAAAACATAGTGTCATTCTATTCATCAGGAATATAAAGTCTGACATCGAGTACAAATCAGAAGTGACATAAAGTAAGATTGTTTTGACAAAGAGGGAGTTTGATTGCTGTTTGGGAATCGAAGTTGTTCTTGTGACTAACTACAGTATGCCATGTCAGTGATTCGTGACTCATGATTTGTTCACTCTGGCCCAGACGACTCAGCACAAAATACCAGTTTTAGCTGGCTGTTGACAGGACACACATATAGTTTCTTCGATTTCCTCTTCTTACTGGTTAGCTTTAATTTGTAATGCTGCGATTTAGAATGCTAAGATAGGCTTCCTTTAGCGATACGTGGAAGAATCCCTGCCTCAGGACAGTTCAGTTGTACTCAACTTTTTTCAGCTTTGGATGGGTATCCAAAGGGTCCCCCCACGTCAATGAATGAATATCGGAGCTGAAAAGTGCAAACAGCACATACAGGGTAGACTCAGAGACGCTAACATAAATCTCAATTTTCTTATACTGTGCAATGGAAATCAAGATTCTAATTCTCAGAACATTTTATGTCTAGAAGTGCTGCACTCTGTTTAGCACGGCGGCCTCACGGTCTAAAGGTCCCAGTTAGAATCTCCGCTGCCTCCCACATTCCAAAAACATGCATGACGGGTTCATTAAAGACTGTAAATTGTCCATAGGTGTGAATGTGAGTGTGAATGGTTATTTATCTCTATGTGCCCAGCAAATGACTGGCAACCAGTCCAGGTTGTACACTGCTGCTCTGGCTAAAAGTCGGCTGGCATATGCTCCAGCTAACCAATGACCCTAATGAGGACCTTTACACTGTCCATAGATGTGAAAGGTTGTTTGTCGAATATTTCCCGAGAATGACTGGTCCAGGGTGTACTCGGCTTCTCTTGCCAAAAGCAATTAAAAAGACAATAATAATAAGACCCCAAGGTCCACGCTATCTGGAGCAATGCGCAGTCTCTCCTATTAAATAGCCCTCCGATACTAACTGCACATACATATTTATTATTTTTTGAATCATAAAATGACAAAATCTGTAAAAAAAAATATTAAACTACTTGATTTATGTCTCGCCGGCACAGTGGACGACTGGTTAGCACATCTGCCACACAGTTCTGGGGACCGGGGTTCAATCCCCGGCCCCGGCCTGTGTGGAGTTTGCATATTCTCCCCGTGCCTGCGTGGGTTTTCTCCGGGCACTCCGGTTTCCTCCCACATCCCAAAAACATGCATGAATTGGAGACTCTAAATTGCCCGTAGGTGTGAATGCGAGTGTGAATGGTTGTTTGTTTATGTGTGCCCTGCGATTGGTTGGCAACCAGTTCAGGGTGTACCCCGCCTCCTGCCCAATGATAGCTGGGATAGGCTCCAGCACTCCCGCGACCCTTGTGAGGATAAGCGGCTCAGATAATGGATGGGTGGATGGATTTATGTCTCTAGTGTCCTTTAGCAGTATTGTTTTTGGGCTTTCCTTTGTTTCAGTGCTAATGCTCTCATAAACCTGTTGAGCTATAATTTAGTGGCAATAAAGCGTATAAAATTCGAAAATTTAGCTCATGACCAAGAAAGTCAATGACATAGCAAATCAACCCAGACACAGCTAACCAACTTTTATGGGGATAACACCCATACCATTTTCCCTTCCATTCCATAAATACTTTATCATCCAATCTTTGTATCTATAGGGTTAGAAAAGCCTGCTGTGTTTGGCTTATTTGACAGGAATGCCAACAACGTCCGGGGTCTAAAGAGTGGTTTTGTTAAAGTAACACTGATACCTTTTGATTTTTCTCATCCACAAGCTGTCTTCTGTTTTGGATGGAGAAACACACCACTACACATTTCCACGGCTCCTGGCATGTGTTATTTTAGCCTAGACTGGGAGGCTGGAAAATACCACAGTCAGCAAACGTGATTGACTGTGATTAAGACTTGCTTTGGGAACATAAATGCAGTGTCAGGTTTTTGGGGGAAATAAAGCGTGTGTAATGTAAGTTGATGAGTCTGTCTCCATTTCATCGTCTTCTGAATGAAGAACTGGAAAATGATCCTCCCACTTGATACCATTACACACATTGGCATAATAGCATGGTGGGTGAGCTGGAGACTATTCCAGCAGACTTTTGGCCAGTGAAATGGGGCACGCCCAAGACTCGTCGTCAGTCAAGTGTGGGGCATATATAGACATACAAGCATTTACACCTACGGACAATAAAATGTAGAGGTCCTCATTATGATTGTAGGTGTGCTGGAGCCTACCAGTAATCCCGTCTGACATTTGGCGAAAGAGGTGGGGTACACTCTGGACCGGTTGCCAGTCCCTTTCATTTTTACACCAATTTACAATATAGAGGTCCTCATTGGGGTTGCAGGCTAGTTGGAGCCTAATCCCATCTGAAATTTTGTGAGAGAAGTAGGGTACACCCTGGAATAGTCGCCAGTCAATCGCAGGGCACTCTTAGACAATGTCATTTGGGATCGGCCCCAGTTTACCCGCGACCCCAAAGAGGACTTCTTCATTCCCTACACTGTTAGACATTCCTGGAAAGTCTATAATTATTTACCACATACCTTACAGTAGAATACTTTAAGGTGATTTTTACAGTAATTAACTACAGTTTTGGTCACTGATGGTGTAGTGGTGCGGGCAGCGTGGTTTGAGTTCCCACTCAGGGACGGTGTGAATGTGAGGGCGAGTGGTTGTCCATGTCTATATGTGCCTTGCGACTGACTGGGGACCAGTTCAGGGTGTAGACGGCCTTTCGCCCAAAGTCAGCTGGGATAGGCTCCACCGCCCCGCAACCCTGAACAGGATAAGCAGTGTTGAGAATGGCTGGATTAACTACAGTTTCCACCGCTTTGTGGGATTTTGGTTGACGTCGCACAGAGAGTTACTGTATTTTGCATGCAGCAGGATTGTGAAGCTGTGTACTCCCAGCAGCATGCATTGTGCCATAAAATGTTGAACTGTTCATGAATGATAAGGATTAACGTAAACTTTTTTGTGACATTATGTTCCCCGTAGTTCGTTGAATGTGTGTCTTATTTAACTCTCGCGTTACATGTATGATCCACTTTTTTTTTCATGAAACCCTGACTGTGAATTGTGTGTGATAGATTAACAACCCAGTCAGTTCCGTTATATGCTAATTGAAGCTACTGTAAGTGAAGTGTTATCAGTGTATATTTTCCATCGGTGTGAGTAGTTGTTTGTCTATCTGTGCCCTGCGACTGACTGGCAACAAGTCCAATGTTAACCCCACTTCTCTTGCCTGGGATTAGACTCCAGCTCACTCTCAATCACAAGCATTTTGGAAAATGTCATGAATTTAATATTTATTATGTAATCAAATCAACTACAAGGGAAGGATCTACATTTGCAAGATGTCCATAAGATTCACAGTAGAAACTTAAAATGGCCAGTGGGAGGTTTCGGGAGGGAGTCGCCACTGTCACAAAGATTAAAATCTTCTAACGAAACAGGAGCTCCTGTTTTCTCATGTGACCAAGCATACATAACAAATAGACAGGACCTTTCAGAGCTCTGTCCACAAACTTAATCTCAAGCCATCAAGTGGACAAAAACTAAGGCAAACAATGAAACTTGGGTCTATGGGCAAAATTGTAAGGGTGGCCCCATTTTCAAACAAAAGAGATCCTAAAGGCAAATAGGCGGGCGTATGTGCTGGATTTTCTTCCTACATACAATGGAGACTGTGGCCACATTGAGACAATCAGACACATCACAAGTACTGTAAAGAAATGAGCTAAACATTCCAGTGACTCTGTCTTGCTTACTTGCCATGGTCTGGCTTAGTCAGACAAAAACCACACTCTAAATACACAGGATGGACCAAGGGCATGGATGCACTTTGTTAATTATGCAAGGAAGGGCGAAAGGCAGGAGGAAAGGAAGGGAAGGAGGAAGGAAGGAAGAATGTATGGGAGGAAGGAAAAATGATTGCATTTAAGGAAGGAAGGAATGTAGGATGAAAGGAAAGAAGATTGGATTGAAAGAAAGATAAATGATGGAAGGAAGGAAAGAAGGATGGTATGAAAGGAAGGAAGAACAGTAGATGATGGAAAGAATGGAGGAAGGAAGGTATGAAAGTAAGGATGGATGATGGAAGGAACAGAACAAGGATGTTATTATGGACAGAAGGAAAGAAGGAGGCGTAGAAAGGAGGTATGAAGGATGGACTGATGAAGGTACAAAACAAGGATGCATGAAGGGAGGGAGGAAAGGGAAGGAATGGAGGAAGAAGCGAATGAAGGAAATGACTCAAGAAGGAAGCAAGGAAGGATCAGAGGACGGTAGGTAGGAAGGTTACAAGGGAAGAAGGACAGAGGGAGTTGGCAAGAATGGAGGAACAAAGGAAAGAAGGAAGGAAGGAAGGAAGGAAGGACAAAAGGAGGAGAGGAGGAAAGATAAGGAGGAAGTTTGGAAGGAAGAAAGATAGTATGAAAGCTAAGACAGAAGAGAGGAAAACAGGAAGGAAGGAAGGAAACAAGAACGCTTGGAAGAGAAAAAGGGAGAGATGGTAGAGAAGGAAAGAAGGGTGTAAGGACCAAGGGAAAATGGAAGGATGGAATGATGATGGAAGGGGGTGAAGAAGGAAGGAATGAGAGAAGGCTGGAAAAACAGATGGAAGGAAGGAGGAAGGATCAGAGGAAGTGAACAAGGATGTATGAAAGGAAGGGAAAAGAAAGAAGGGTGAAAGAAGGAAACAATGATGTACGGAAGGAAGGAAGGAAGGAAAGAAGAAAGGAAGGAAGGATGGAATGATTGCAGGAAGGAACAAAACACAGATGGTTTGAAAGGAAAAAAGGATGGGAGCGGATAGTGTGTTTGCGGGGGATATTGGTGTTTGGTGATGTTTCCACTGAATGCGCCACATGCACGGATCTGCTACACTAAGTGTAATTGGGTGGCTTGGTGATGAAGTGCTGCATCCAAGAGTGAAAATACAACCCATGCTTTCCTTGTCACAACTCCCGAATTCTGCCTCGGGTTAATATGGCAACGAACGATGTACTCAGCCTTGGCACCGCAGTAGAAGGAGAGAAGGAGTGAGTTGCTTTTTGCATGAGACAGGACCGCCCCCTCAAAACAAAAAGATTTCAGCGCTGCTAGAAAAAAAAATGTGGTACTGTAATTCTTGATCCTTGCCGTAATTCGACGAAATATTTCGTTTTTGTTTTTTTAAGGATTATTTTTTTCATCACCAGTTTAAACGACATTCACGGAGCATCTGTTCCTACTGCATTTTTATGCGGAAGGATATGCTCATAAGAGCAGACGTTAGTGTAGTTGTCCGATTGAAAGGACTCCAAAAGTCATCTACTACTGCCACTTGCTGGCTGAAGAGGGAGGTGTAACACTTAAAATGCTCCGGTTCATGCAGCGTCGCGTGTCCTGGAGCCAGTAATATTGGAGCAGGGCGTGTCCTGCCTGGAAACTATGTGGGAATCCTAATAACGCATATTGCATACACTGTACTACAGTATACATAACCGAACCCAGTTGTTTAGCAACATTGTTAAGAAACTTTATGTAAGTTAGCTTGATTAGGTGACTACAACGAGATTTCGCAGCTAGAGAAACGTATAAAAATTACGAGTGTATTTATGATCATTTTTCATTTTTAAACGCGGTAAAAAATATATTTACAGGAATAAATACATACAATGACCACGTTTGTTTGTTTTTACTTCTAAATATTAAAATGTGTAAAAAAAAAAAAATGTACCGGCATTACCAGATAACCAGCAACCCTTTATTGCTCAGTGACTGTTTTTCTCAATGTCTTTATGTCTCAAAAGTGTTCTCTGTCAATTGACTGTCCGTTGTCGTACTAGAGCGGCTCCAATTACCGGAGACAAATTCCTTGTGTGTTTTTTTGGACATACTTGGCAAATAAAGATGATTCTGATTCTGATCATTATTAAAAGCGTGATCCACTGAAGAGGGCGTGGCGAAAGGTAAACGTAAACGGATGTCCATGTTGCTATGGTTAAAGGATAGCATACCAGTTTGAGTTCACGCCCCGTTGTAAAACTACTGTCGAAAGTCTCCAAACACCTGTGCTAGCGCCCACCCCGAAAGGCATTCGAGGTAATTTAAGACAGTAAAAAGGCCTAGTTAGTTAGGCTTGACTTAAAAAAAGCAATTTCTGAGTCTATACGTTGACATCAGCGGTGGCCAAAAGATAATGGGAGCGATTACGTCGGTGTAAAGACTGTTCGCGCATCGGAGTTTCCGTTTCTGTTTTCAAGCAAATGTATTTAATAGGCTGCGTGAACTCAAAACAAATCAAATAGTATGGTTTTGGTGCAAAAGTTAAAGTTATTGTACGGTAATTACAACATTTATTTGCTATGCAATTAACGAACAATGAAGATTAACGCTGTCTAGCGCGAGTGTTTGCTTTTATTTTGAAGAGAACCAAGTCGACACCGGAAATTCAAGTAACATTGTAACCTGAGCTCAAGCACTCGCAGGATTTTTATCCTTTTATTGCTCTTTTGCAGGGTTTCTCTTGGGGTATTTAAAACGTAATTGCGTCAATATGTTAATTTCGCTCACCTCGCTACATGACCTCCAGTGAAGTGAAGCCCTCGCCTCGTTTGTGTTGTTGTCGTCTGCAGCAAGCATGTCCGGCGACCTCGCTGGCGTGTGGGAGGTCGCGTTGAGCGACGGCGTCCACAGGATCGAATTCGAGCACGGGACGACCACCGGCAAGAGGGTCATCTCCGTCGACGGAAAGGTACACGCATTTTAAAACTGTCACCAGGTGTCTTTGTAAAATGCTTTCCTCAAATACCCCAAGGATTAATGATGAATTATAACCTGTTTTGAGGGGGCGGCCCTATCTCACACCATCACATATATTGCTGGGCCAATGGCGAATCAAGATTTTGTTGTCTTGATGATCAGGGCCAAAGCTGTTGCAACTAAGGGAGCCGAGAGTGTGGGGGGGGGGGGGGGGGAATGTGAGCATCCGTTGAGACGATATGAGCCATTTCACTCGTGGGGCAGCACAATTGCTCAATGTATGGGTGGATGGATAGATGGCCAGATCCCACCTTCCCTTCTACTGCAGGGCCAATGCTGAGTATGGTATTCATTACCATGATGATTGGGGGCGGAGCTAGGAGGTTGAACAAGGCAGACAATGAAAGCCTTTTTACCGGTGGAGGCAGCACTTCACTTGCAACACTTTTGGACCACAATTGAAAGTGGCGGATCTTCCCGCCTTAGCTGCCAAGTCATGTGAGGAGGGCGGTATTCTACAAGTTAGCCGATTGGTGACATTATAGACACATGTTCAGGAATCGGCAGCTCGCAAACGATGGACTTGGTTGTTTGATTTCACACTTGATGGGAGGAAAGGCACTCCACAGAGACCCAACTATTTGGATACAAGCCATTAAAAAGTCAACTTTCAATACAGTCCCTTTTAATTTTGGTGCTCTAGGAGGTGCTGAGGCGCGACTGGATGTTCAAGCTTGTGGGCAAGGAGACGTTCATCGTGGGCAAGCTGGACACAAAAGCCACCATCAACATCGACCCGATCAGCGGCTTCGCCTACGAGTACACCCTGGAGATCAATGGCAAGAGCCTGAAGAAGTACATGGAGAACAGGGCCAAGGTGGCCAGCACCTGGGTGCTCAACCTGGACGGGACGGATACCAGGGTGGTCTTGGGTGAGCTGCTGCTACTACTACTACTACTACTACTACTACTACTACAACAGCAACAACAGTAGTGCCTTGAGATACGAGTGACCCGACTTAAACGTGCTTCACAATAAGCATCATTTTGGCAAATAGCAAAGAAAAAAAAGGCTTCAAGCTGTAAAATACCACTCCCAGTTGACGTTTACTGTCAAACTAAACATGAAACAAAGATGTTTCACGTTGTGTATTTTAAATAACTTCGTAGCTCTGCCTTATGCGAGTCTATTTAGCTTGATACTGACATATGTGGGAAAACGCCAGCGAAATTGTTAGCAGTTAGCATCAATAATTGCAATTTTTCACAAAAGATACTTCAACACAAACGGTGGAGTAACACATTTAGACCAATCCTATAAGAGTACACAAAGGCATATATTCTCCTCCTCTACAAACAATGACTAATATTACAGCATTTTACTGAGACACAAACGTTTTTCATAGTACTTTTGTTCTAATTATATTGAAAATATGGTGAATTTGCATGCACATTTAGTAACTTTGAAAACAGCTTTATAAATTGTAAAGTGTGCTGCCATATTAATCGAACACATGACCGGATAACCCGGTAGTGACGTCAGATGTGCTCAATCTGTGGACAAGACAGCCCATTGAGTCGTGATAATGGCTACGCAAGTACTTCTAGATAGATCCTGAAAGGATTAGGCCGTATCCTTTTCAACCAACACCACCAAATATGCGAGAGAGATTATCCTTTGGATGAGGATGCAGTGTCGGATGGTATTTGCACTGGTGGAGGCCGCATTCCATCACAAAGCCACCAAATGACACTTTGTCAATTAGTGTAGCAGATCCGTGCATGCAGCAGCCAAGTCGCTAAAGTGATCCATATGTACATTTAACATTTATTTCATTTCCTTTACTTTTTCAGTCTTTGATCACTTTTGTGCCCTTCATTTTGGATAAGTTTTTGCTCTTTTGTGTTGTGTTTCCAAAACCACGCAAGACTAAGTGTTCCAAATTCGGGTTTCAAGCCTAGGTTAGGGTTTGAGCCAGAGGCGGGGTACACCCTGGACTGGTTGCCAGCCAATCACAGGGCAGATATAGACAAACTCACATTCACATTTAAGGACAGTCTTTGGGTTAACTTGGGGCCATTCCCAGCTAAATTTTGGCAACACCCCGGACTGGTTTCCAGTTCATCGTAAGGCAACTTAAAACCTCTCTGTTAATCATTTTCATTTCCTCCTGTGGAGCTGCCCGCAGAGTCAACGTTGAGGCTAAGCAGCTTTCAAGCTTTTCGCCATCTTGTTCTCATGGTTAATCCATTTTAAAGTGACACATCCGAGACCAGCCAGGAAACACGTCGCACACAAGACCGACCTATCATCAAGTTGTCATTAAAATGTTATTGTGTTTTTGTCTTATACTGTCTTAACTGCTTGTCTTACAGAGAAAGATACCATGGATATTTGGTGTAATGGAGAGAAGATTGAAACTGCAGTAAGTGCAGTGATACATTTTTACAACTTTTCAACTTTTGAATGAACAACTTTTGTAACTAACTACAACCGTGAGTTTGAACAAATTGTAATCCATAACGGGTATAGATAAAGGGGGTGTGTGAAACTGTGGTCTTTCAATCGCTTTATTAAACAAACGGTAAAACAATACAGTAATCTAAAGCACATTCTCAGCACACCTGCCAGAAGCCTCAGATGACACCATCACTGCACATCACAGTGGCCAGCACTACCTTGTCATCCGGCCAATTCCATGTCACTCAACCAAGTAGACCCGCCTTTAAAAGGCGTACACACATTCACAATTATAGTTACTACGGTAAAGAAGGTGTAGATGGTGATCGCAAGTGGACAAAAATAACACCTGACCCCACATTCATATACTGTTTTGTTAATTGTTGAGGAAAGAGTATGCATGAAACTTAAACAATTTTTTTTTTCCGTCTATTGCGGTGGTCTGGCAGGTAACCCCAGCGACAAACCTTTATTTATCCAGGTAAAGCAAATGAGAACAGATTCTCATTTGCAATGCCGACCTGGTTACAGACAGCAGAGTAAAACAAAGCAAAATAAAAGCAAAACGAGGGATTAATGTACCTGTATTTCCCTTTAAGATTTTGTAGGGCATTGCATTTTTACCTCTTAAGTGCTAAAGTCATCCTTACACGGCATCTGTCTGACTTATTCCTCCCAGGGCGAGTTTGTGGACGACGGCACAGAAACCCACTTCACACTGGGTGAACACAACTGCTGTGTGAAGGCGGTGAGCAGCGGAAAGCAACGAGACGGACTCATTCACACACTTCTCGTGGACGGAGCAGAAATAGCTGAATGTACAGAGTGACTTTTTGTTGATTTAAAAAAAACATATATCTATATATATATATATATATATATAAGCGGCTGAAATAAGTATTTAACACATCACCATTTTTTCCACTACATATATTTCCAAAGGTGCTATTGACATGAAAATGTCACCAGATGTTGGGATCCACCCATTTAACCCATACATACAAACAAAGTAGAATAAATAAACTCAGAAATTAAGTTGTGTGAAATAATGTGAAATGACACAGGGAAAAAGTATTGAACACGCCAACTGGTATTTATTTAATACTTTGTACACAAGCCTTTGTTTGCAATGACAGGTTCAAGACGCCTCCTGTATGGATAAACTAGTCGCCTGCATTGCTCTGATGGGATTTTGGCCTATTCTTCCACACAAGCAGTCTTCAAATCTTGAAGGTTCCGTGGGCTTCTTTTATGGACCTTGAGTTTCAGTTCTTTCCATAGATTTTCGATTGGATTCAAGTCAGGTGATTGGCTAGGCCATTCTAGCAGCTTTATTTTGTCTCTTTGAAACCAATTGAGAGTTTCCTTGGCAGTGTGTTTGGGATCATTATCCTGCTGAAATGTCCACCTCGTTTTATTTTCATCATCCTCGTAGATAGCAGCAGATTCTTGTCCAGAATGTCACGGTACATTTGCCCATTCATCCTTCCTTCAATAATGTGAAGTTTACCAGTACCATTTGCTGAAAAGCAGCCCCACACCATCATGTTCCCACCTCCGTACTTCACTGTTGGTATGGTGTTTTTAAGGTGAAAGGTGATGTGCAGTGCCATTTCTCCTCCAATCGTGGTGTGCATTATGGCATCCAAACAGTTCAGTTTTACTCTCATCAGACCAGACTATAGTCTCCCAGTATTTAACTGGCTTGTCCAAATGTTGTTCAGCAAACTTTAACGAGCTTTCACATGCTTTTTTTTTTTCAGCAATGGGGTCTTGCGTGGTGAGCGTGCATACCAGCCATGGCGACGGAGTACATTACTCACTGTTTTCCTTGTGAGAACAGGACCTGCTAATTCCAGGTCTTTTTGATGCTCTCCACAGGTGGTCCTTGGTTCTTGGACAACTCTTGAGATAATTCTTTGCCACTCCTCTGTCAGAAATCTTGGGAGGAGCACCTGATCGATGCAAATTTATTGTGGTATGATTGGCTTTATGGCCCCAACTGTGCTCACTGAAACATTCAGAAGCTTAGATATGCGCATGTAACCAATGCTATCATTATGTTTTGCAACAATTAGTTTGCGATGGTCTTGAGACAGCTCTCTGCTCTTACCCATCATGTGTCTTGGCTCACACCTTGGCAATGAGACATTTTTGTTGGCCATCAATTAGGACTGAACCAGCTGATATTCATTTGCACTGACAAGGGGCTGGATTACTGTTTGATTATTGATAGATTGTCGGTGTTGTCTTGGCTTTCCATGCCCTTTTGCACCTCCCTTCATGTGTTCAATACTTTTTCCCTGTGTCATTTCACATTATTACACGCAACTTAATATCTGATCTTATTTGCTCTACTTTGTATGTATGTATGGATTACATGGGTTGTTTCCGACATCTGGTGAAAATTTAATGTCAACAGCACCTTTGGAACTATATTTAGTGAGAAAAATGGTGACGTGTTAAAAACTGATATCAGCCGCTTTATAGGTATTTATCCAAGAGCCATAAAAACTTGACACTTGATATTTTGATTTCCTAAGTAGCGATAAGAAGTCTTATGGACCTACGTTTTGGATATATTCTGAAAACACTGGAAATACTAAAGTGTACTATATTGTGAAAAAAAATATTGATTTCATTGTGTGAATGCTAAAGAGCCAACACAAAAATTCAGTTTTTATTATTCTGTCCTTATTTGTCCCACCACATTTCTCAACAGATTCAAACTATTCCTATTCCCAGTCTCACATTCTAGATGTCAACAATACAATGAATTCCACAGCATTTCACTGCAGTGTCAGATCTTCAGCATTCATTCAGTCCGAAATTGCATTCTAGTTTTGTGTCTTCTTGTGCCATATTTATTTAATTGTGGAATAAGATCAACTTATGTCCCAGTGCCCCAATTCAGCCCCCGAGAGCGGTTTGACTTAGCAACATCAAATTGGGTAGGCATGTCTATCATGAGTAGACCCACAAAAAAAGTCTCAAGAAGCCATGCCCTCCAAAGACGAGAAGTCAGCCATTTTGGGTCGATGCTTCCATTTTAGAGTCATTTTGGCTATTTTCAGAGGTCGTAAAGATGAACTTTTTTTCCGATGGCAACCAAATTTGGACCACGTACAGTGGGAAGAAAAAGTATGTGAACCCTTTGGAATTTATCAAATTTCTGCATAAATTGGTCATAAAAAGTGCTCTGAAGTTAATCTAAATCAGAAGAATAAACTGTCTGCTTAAAGTAATACACAAAATATGTTTTTATATTTTTATAGAAAACATTCATAGGAAAAAACGTCAGTGAAGCCCTATCTCCCACTGTATACTAGAACAATAAATGGTGACAGTTTTTTGTCAATACATTTTCATGTTAAGCAGTTTTGTGGTGTTACTTGAATGATACAAAATCTGGAATTTAGGTGGTACTGGTCTCCACTTTTTAAAGTGAATATAAGCTATACATTTAGATACTGTGTATGTCATTACTGACCAGCATTATTTTTAAATTTCCTGCGAAGTACAGTAGCTGAGTAGGAATTGCTTTTGTTACGCCAACTGCAATAAATATTTAATGTTGTTTCTAAATGATTTCTTGTATGATAAACAAACACTTACACTACCATTGGTTTATTTCATTATGTGAAGACTCTTAATTGTCCATAGGTGTGAACAAATTGGGATTGACTTGTGACCAGTTGGCGGCACGGTGAATGACTGGTTAGAGCATCTGCCTCACAGTTCTGAGGACCGGGGTTCAATCCCCGGCCCCGCCTGTGTGGAGTTTGCATGTTCTCCCTGTGCCTGTGTGGGTTTTCTCCGGGCACTCCGGTTTAATCCCACATCCCAAAAACATGCATGGTCGATTATTTGAAGTCTCTAAATTGCCCCTAGGTGTGAAAGTGAGTGCAAATGGTTGTTTGTTTATGTGTGCCCTGCGATTGGCTGGCAACCAGTTCAGGGTGTATCCCGCCTCCTGCCCGATGATAGCTTGGATAGGCACCAGCATTCCCGCGACCCTTGCGAGGATAAGCGGCTCAGAAAATGGATGGATGGATGGTGACCAGTCCACAGTTTACCCCACTTCTTGCCTAAAGTCAGCTGGAAAAGGCTCCAGCTCACCCCTAAGAAAACGGGAATGTCCCTGTTCAGGGCTTGACACATTTGATCAGAATTTAAAACTGTTCATAGGTGTCTTCATAAAACATTGTGACATTTTATTTTCAAAATATACAAAGCATAAAGAATTCTAAGTTATTACCTCAGGGCGCGTCGGGCGCTGCGCGTCGTGAGTCGTCCTTTGTTCGTCTTGTTCCGGGTGTTGCGCTAAGGGGCCTGGTCATTGATTTTGGCGGGGTTGGGGCACATTTTTGTTCGCCGACGTGGGCCGCGGGCGCATCTTCGTGTGCATTCTTCTTTGTTGGTTTTCACCGCTTCTTCGTTGGTTTGGAACATTTAGAAGCACCTGTAACCAATTGCCATCTTGGCAATGAGACCTTTTTGTAGGCCATCAATTAGGACTGAACCAGCTGATATTCATTTGCACTGACAAGGGGCTGGATTTCTGTTAGATTATTGATAGATTTTAGGTGTTTTCTTGGCTTTCCGTGCCCTTTTGCACCTCCCTTCATGTGTTCAATAGTTTCCCCCTGTTATTTCACATTATTACACATCATTTCTGATCTTATTTGTACTACTTTCTTTGTATGCATGGATTACTGGCGAAAATTGAAAATTTCATGTCAATAGCACCTTTGGAAATATATCCATCCATCCATTTTCCAAACTTTCACTTTTTAATACTTCGTTGCAAATTCTTTGCAGTCAAGGACAGCCTGAAGTGTGGAACACATAGACATTGCCAGATGCTGAATTCTCATCGCTGGTGATCCTCTGCCAGACCTTAACTGTAACTGCCTTCAGTTCCTGCTTGTTCTTGGGACATTTTCCCTTCAGTTTTGTCTCCAGCGAGTGAAATGCATGCTCGATCGGATTAAGGTCAGGTGATTGACTTGGCCATTAAATAACTTTCCACTGACTTCTTTGTCTGGTGCCGGTCCGCGGCTTGGTGTTTGGGGAGTCTATGCAATGGGTTACAGAAATTTGATTAACTATTGAGCATTGATTGAATATTACTGATTTCCTCAGAATGTTTCTTTGTCTTCAAGAAGCAAAACAACAAACAAGTGACAACAAGCAGGGCAACAATAAAGAGAGCAAACAGTGAGTACAGTCCAATCTCTGCATCACCGGCGGAGAGAGTGATACCCAGGAAGTTGACGGTGTTGACGGAAGGAGGAGACGTGCTGGGCACACTGGTCCCTGTACAGAAGATGGACAGAAGAAATGCTTTTCTATCCTTGCAATTGACTGGCGATCAATCAAACTGACCTTCCACCTCGTGGTTTAGACACTCATGCGGCCCGGTAGCGGGGTCTGGAAATCCGTTACAGGTGACAATGGTGGCGTAGTAGGCAGCAGACATCTTGGACACCCTAGGAAGTTTGGGGTCTGAGTGATTGACGTGGAAGAGTCCGAACCTTTCAGAAAATCCCGTGGCCCACTCCAGGTTATCCATCAATGACCAAGCCGTGTAGCCCCTAATATCCACGCCATCCAGTGTATAAGCTATGAGGACATTAGAATTGTATGAATTAGTTCTCGCTAAAACCAGACTACTGTTAGCATGTTTGTTTAATTCACCTTTCAAAACCTGGTTGATGTATTTCTCATAGTAGTAACTCCTGTGAAAATCATTCAAATCCACCGGCCCACGCTCCGAGATGCCATTTTCTGTGATGATAATAGGAGGATTTCCATATTCCTCCTGAATGAAGTTTAATATCCTCCGGAATCCGAATGGCGAGACCTTGAGCCAAGACGAACCCGAATCCAGCCACGTGCGATCTGCGATTGTTCCCGCGCCTCTGGAATACTCATACAAGGTTTTCTGACATTCACAACAAAAAATGGAGACTGTGATAAAATATAGGAAACCAAAGTCTGAACTGGTTTACCTATCGGCGTCATAGTGCTGAAGGTTCCCGTAATCCACAGGGAAGGCCAGGACGGTGGTGTAATGGTTGAATCCAAAGTAATCGTAAGTACCTTTGATTCTTTTTACCTCTTCTGCGGTGAATTCAGGCAGCCTGGAAAAAAAGAAATTTGAGTAATCAACCCGTCAAATTGATGATTTTCCAAACAAATAGTTGAGATTACCGAGATTTGGGCAGCCCAGCTTCGAGGCTTCTCTTTTGAATGATCGTCTTCATCATATCACTGTAGTCTCCCTTAAATACTGGGTGTGCAAACCAGCCGATGTAGAACTGTAACAACATGAAAGACGGTGGTGAAGCGGGCTACTCCCTGGACTACTCGGCAATCGCAGGGCACGTGTAGACAAACAACCATTTACACCTAAGGAAAATAGAATGTGGGAGGAACCTGGAGTACCAGGAGAAAACCACATGGGAAGGCCGTAGCCCAGATTCAAAACCCCAAATTTTTCCGCACATTTCTAGTTAAATCTCTAATTAAATTACTTAAAAAAAAAAAAAAAAAATCTAACATGGTACCTGCACCACACGCCTTGCAGCATCGACATCCTCCTGCTTATAAGGGTTCCTGGGCTCGGACCAATCGAATTGATGGTGATGGAGATGATTCCGCCCTGCTTACTGCGGTACTTGTCGTTGTACAGATGCCAGGCCTCAGCGTGAGCTTTGAGCAAGTGGTGGCCCACAATGTACGGCAACGTGCCCGGTCGGAAACTAATCCCTGGATGGTAAATAAAGGAGGAAATTAAGGGCTTGACGCGTTTTGTTTCACAATTTAAAATAGTTCGTAGGTGTCTTCATTGGGGATGTTCGCTACCAATTTTTTGAGACCAATACCAGCATAATACCACAACAATTACCAATACCAGTAATACTTTTGATACATAACATTTCGCTATACACAATGACAGATAATCGTGATCAAAGACGTTTCTATCTTTGTGACACACATGATCATTCGCTAATGTGTCGAACGGCCGCAATCCAGCGTCAATTACTGGCGAGAACGACTTAATATACAATTTGTTTGCCTTATGCCGAGGTCAGACCACAGGATTTTATACCCGATATTGGTCCGATTTGTTATCACGGGCGATTTCCCAGATCAGGCCTGACATAATTTCTCGGGAGTGACAAAACATCTTGGAGTGTGACATAATCCACGACCAACGATTTGGCCCTGCGATAGCCCTACAACGCCAAAATTAAGTCTAACATGTTATATATATATATATATATATATATATATAAATATAAATGTGTATATATATCTTCCGTGTAGTGTGACATATCAACGACAACTCTCCGACAGCGCAACTTGATGTCGATTGTGTATTGTGAGTGTCGCATCACCTCCGTGCTTGCCGTTGTCAACATACTTGGTCACTGTTATTAACGTTTATTCACACACACAAACCAATTTTTACCAAAGCTTCAGAGCATGATTCAACAGAACGCCGGCATGTTTACGTACAAACGTTAGTGCTAGCACTAGCTTGCTAGGCTACATAACGTTTGTTGCCTGCTTGCAAGCCGTATTGTATTAAAAGTATGTGAACACACCTCAAGCAATCCTTGAAAGGACAATATGTCCTCTCCCAAGCACCTGGTGACACCGCACATTTTTTCCCCTCTTTTTTTTCTTTTCTGTTTTTTTTTTTTTTGCCAACATTGCCTACGCCAATGCATTTTTTGACAACTTGCTGTCACCACGGTAATGCTTGTATTCGGTTGCGGTGAAAGGTGACATATTTTGTGGTCACGCTTCCCAGACAGTGTTTGATTTGACAAGATAAAGCCCAGTGACCGTAAAAGACGGATATGGTGGTATCGGAATACGTCGTGTGGTGTTGCCAAAAGCTGACCGAGATATGGCGAGATTTTATGCCAGTAATCTGATATACTGCAATCGTGAAAGACCAAATTTGTCTCTGTAGTCTGATCCAGGCATTAAGTATCTATGGCTGGTATTGGCAGCCTTCACAAGCACCCAGTAGGCCTACCTTGAAATAAGGCCAGTACTGGCCTCATATCGATACCTGGTATCGGTACTCGCTATGCTTAGTCTTCATAATACGTCACTGACATTATGTGGTCAAACTATACAAAAGATAAAGAATTACTATTAATTAATAATTATTAATCATTCAAGACCAAGATGATTGCTCCTTAGATGTACTGTGGGTGTGGCTCTGACAAAACAAATGGTAATCCGTTAAATATCATGGAAATAACGTGACACGCCGGGAAAAGGCAGTCACATGACACAGTTGGAGGAGTCTTGCTAAAAAAAAAAATTATCTTCCGTCCATTTTTAAAATTAACTTAACTGTGTGTTTGCTGTGTTCTCTACTGTGATGGGTTAAAAGCAGAGTACTAATTTAGAGAATATTCATGTTTCATGACAATAAAGATGATTTGCATTCTAATTTCCATAAATAATGCCTCATGTGAATGAGGCATATTACATATACAAACCTGGAGCAGCAGCTCCATAGCCGTGACCCACATTGGCGATGTTGTACGGCTCATTAATGGTAATCCAGAATTTGACTTTGTGTCCAAGGCGGCTAAAAATGAGGTCGGCATAAGCCCGGAATTTGAGCACAATGGTTTCATTCTCCCAGCCTCCAATGTCCTGCAAAGCTTGAGGAAGGTCCCAGTGGTACAGAGTGATCTAACAGCACAGACGATAAAATAGGGTCGGTCGATGCAAATCTAAAACTATTATTATTAGTTTATTATTAGTATTAGGGCCACACTGAAAAGAAAAAAAATATATACTACAAAAATAATATTGTATATACAGTATGTGAGATTAAAGATGTGATATATCAAGTCTTTCTTGAAAACAATCCAATAACCAATAACTGAACATTTTTAATGTTTTATCTGGAAAATTATGGACATTATTTTCGTAAAATGTTTAAAAACCTTTGTCTCATAACGTAAGTTATTTTCTATTATCACTGTAGCCCTAATTCTAATAAAATAAAATAAAAAACATTTGTGGGTACTTAGATTTCTACGTACATGAGGTTGGATATTTGCATCGAGCAGGGCATCCACCAACTGACTGTAGTAACTCAATCCAGCTTCATTTACGTTGGTGGTGGTGCCATCAGGAAGAACCCTTGGCCAGGATATGGAGAAACGGTAATGCGTCACCTTGAGTTGCCTCAACATTGAAACATCCTCATCTATTTTGTTGTAACTGTCGCAGGCGACGTCCCCGTTGTCGTCGTTGAACACTCGGAGAGGTGTGTGGGCGAACTTGTCCCAAATGCTTAGACCTTTTCCATCGGCCCTCCATCCTCCTTCGATCTAGAAGCAGTCAATGCAAAACATCAGGAAAACACACAAAAGTATGCTTTACATGTCACTTTTCAACATTGCCTGATATGATGCTGTTGCAGTACTCCAGATGAAGTCTTTGGCAAAATTTCCGTAAAGTATTTTTTCATCCTCTGGTGTGGGAAATCCATTGTCCTTGATGACTCGATGGTAGAAATGAGCGGAATACTTGGGTGTTCTCGGGCGGTTCGGGTCCTCGAAGTCGACGTGGTGCAAGCCGAATCCCACTTTGAACCCGTAGAGCCACTCGAATGAGTCCATGAGAGAGGCGGCCGTGAAGCCTCTCACCTTCACATCGTCCAAATCTGAGGCTGTCAAATTGGAGGAAATTATTTTTAAAAAGATGTGGAAAGAAAGATTCCAAGAAATTATATGACATTAACTCCTCAATATTGGGTTTAAAATTACACACTGAAATTGACTTTTTTTTTTTTCAAAAACGCATTCTTTTTTTTCTCCAAAATATACAATTTCATTCTCATAATATTGCAACTTTTCATCTCAAACAATGTTCTCTTGTATTTAATCTAAAACTACTGTATTACAACTTTCTATCTCAAAATATTTTACTTATTTTACTTTTTACTCGAAGATCTGGTGTTTTCATGAGTTCATCTAAAAAATACATAACTTTTGAATAAAAAGTGTCAGATTTTATTCTCTTATGGCATAACTATCTTAGAAATTACACCTATGAACAATAATAAAAAGACAATTTTGAAAAATTATGACTCCTTCCTTGAAAAAAATGACTTTTCATCTGGAAAAATGACTTTTCTTCCTGGAAAATATACACATTTTTTCCTCAACAAATATGACCAGAATCATTTTTTTTTATTCTGGTCTATTTTTTTTTACCTCTGAAAATATATAACTTTGATCTAAAAAATAATTGACATTTAATCTCAAAAGACTATACCGGTACACCTTTTTTCAAAAAATACTTTTTTTTTTTTTCCCCCACAGAAATATGCCATTTTTAACTTGAAAATAAATGACTTTTAGCTAAAAAATATATATCTTTAAATCATGGAAAATACGTAACCTCATTTATCTACAGCTAATCCGGGAAAAATACAACTTTTTACCTTGAAAATTGATGACTCTGACCATCTATTTTCTTACCTTCACAGCATCAAGATCATACGCTATAAAGACGTTGAAAATGATTCAAAGTAATACTACGTCAATTTAAAAAATAGCTTACGTTACCTTTGAGAGCCTCATCAATGTAGGTTTTGAAATAAAACACCCTGGCGGAGTCATCCCACTTTGTCTTTGATTCTGTGGCAACCCCACAGTCAGTGATGTAAATCTCCGGCGCTCCATATTCATCTTTGACCCAGTTGAGGAGTCTCCTTAAGCCCCAGGCCACAGCTCTCTGGTTTTTGATGGCCGTGGTTGGCGAATCGGCGTCTTCTTCTTCCGTCAGGTCACGATCGTATTCATAGGATGGCGGTGTGAGTCGAGCAGTGGCATGGCTTACTGTCTTTGTGGTGAAGTGGTTTAAGCAGAACACATCAGCGGTTCCCCTGATGTACTTCCTTTCCTCTTCGGTGAACTTAGGCAGTCTGGACTCCGCCAGACCTTGGAGTTCGCTCTTGTTTCCAACCTGCCACTTCATCGCGTCGGGATAGTCGCCGTTCTTGAAAACGGGGTGCGCGAACCAGCCCAATTGGAACTGCATCGCACGGTCGGCGGCCGCCACTTCACGTAGAACGCGGACGTCCTTCGGTTCTACCCAGTCAGAATTGAGCGCTAGAGAAACTTGACCACCTTTGGGATTTGCGGTATTTTTCATCGTATAAATGGTAAGCTTTGGCGTGGGCTTTTATGAGGTTGTGTGCAACTCTATATGGTGCACTTCCTGGCTTCCTAACATTTGGTGGAATCTGTCCGAGTCCGTATCCTGACCACGCGATGGTGTACGGCTGATTGAAAGTCATCCAAAACTTTACCCTGTCTCCGAAGGTAGAAAAACAGAAATCAGAAAAATCAGCGAAAATTTCGATCATGCCTGAACTCTCCCAGCCGCCAATATTTTGCAACTCCTGAGGGAGATCCCAGTGGTACAGCGTTACCAATGGTGTGATGCCATTTACCAGAAGATCATCAATAACGCTGTTGTAAAAGTCAACACCCTTTAGATTGAGGGAACTTCGCAGACCAGTAGGAAAGATCCTGGACCAGGACAAGGAAAATCGGTACGACTTAACCTCCAAAGCTCGCAGCATGTAGAGGTCCTCCCGGAATCTCTGGTAACTGTCACAGGCCACGTCTCCGTTGGCGTTACCCGGTATACTACCTGGTTTGTGGGTAAACACATCCCAAATACTTGGTCCTTTCCCATCTGAATTCCAGGCACCTTCAATTTGGTAAGCAGAAGACGATACTCCCCAGGTGAAATTTGGTGGGAAAGTGCCATAGTGGTAGATCTTCCGGTGGAATTTGGACTGTTGGGAAAATCTCTCCCATGTAACCTTGGACTTGGATGGAACCTCTGAAGGAGATGACGCTTTTAAGGGAGGTTGAAATTGTGTCTGCGTCACTTTCAAAACACGCCCACGTCTACTACTAAATCCATTTTGTTTTATAACCTGTGAATAGAAGTACGCCGACTGTTTGGGGGTCCTAGGTCTGTCCGGGTCCTCAAAGTTGACATGGTGAAGCCCAAATCTTTGGCTGTAGCCTTGTCTCCCCTCGAATCCGTCCATTAGCGACTGCACGGTGAACCCCCGCACGTCCACCCTGTCAAGGAGTCTTGCTATGAAACAAAACATGATTAAAAATCAGGAAGTACATAAATCCCTCCATCCATGTTCTATACCACTTATCCTGTCCAGGGGAGATGGAGCCTATCGCAATCTCGAAAACACACAACTTATTTCTAGAAAATACACTATATGATCTTCCATTACAAAAATATATTTTGTATAACTAGAAAAAAAACAAACTTTTATCTTGCAAGGAGACACACATTTTTTCCTGCAACATGTCTATAATCTAAACAATACAACTTTTTATCTAAAAAATATACCACTTCTTGAAAATATATTACTTAGAATCTTGAAAATATATGACTTTTTTTTGTCAAACAAATATCTATCTTATACAAATACAAGTTTATAAAACATTATTGTTGTAAGGTTTTGACTTTTTATCACCACAAAATACATCTTTGTTCATGTAAAGATTCTACAAAAAAAATTGTTGAAAAGAATCTGACCCTTCTGTTCAACATTTTTTTCTCAGAGAAATATGAATACAATACAAAGATTTTTCTTGAAAGCAGGCAACTTTTCAATTCCTGTGTGCTGTGGGATCATACTTTGTGGTATGTTTACAGATTAAACTACGGAAATAGGCAGTTATAAACAACTTTAAGGTAGGGGCATCATTTATACAGTTTTTTTATTCATTTATAATTTTTTTGCTATTCGTGGCAGGGCTTGATCCCTATCTCCTGTGAATACGTAGAGACATACTGAAAGAATTAGAAGAAATTCCTGAGACCAACCTTTCAGAGCTTCATTGATGTACCTCCTTAAGTAGTCTACCCTACTGGTGTCATTTAGGGGCGTCCCGCCAAACTCTGTTGGCATGCCGTTCCCTGTTATGTACACAGGCACTTTTTTAATGTTTAAGTACTCCAGAGCGATGTAGTTAAGAAGCCTTCTCAGCCCCCAGGGTGTAGAATAGATCCAGTCCGAAGCTGTACGGGACCAAGATGGGTCTACATGGGTCTGGAAGTCACCCACCCCTTGCGGACCCACGGCGCAACCACCATCACTGCTGTTAATCAGCCGCGATGTATAATGGTTTAGTCCAAAAAAGTCGGCTGTTGCGTTGATCCGTTGACTTTCTTCGGGAGTGAAAACTGGGAGAATCGCAGGTTTCGAATGAGGGCACAGTTTGTTTTTCTTGTCAATCTGACTCTTCAGAGTTGCCGGGTAGTCTCCGTCCACAAATATAGGGTGAGCAAACCATCCCAGCATGAATTGCAGGGAACGGTACGCTGCCACCACGTCCTCAGGTCTGGAGGGATCCAAGGGCTCGGCCCAGTCGGAGTTTAACGCGATGCCCACTTTGCCGCCTTGTTTGGTTCTGTATTTGTCGTCGTAAACATGCCAGGCCTCGGCGTGGGACTTGATTATGTGATGAGTCACCTGGAAAAGAAAAGAGTGAAAGCGGTTTTGAAATGTTTCTGTCTCCCAAAACACCATTGTTGACTGCTTTATTCACAGGGACATATTATGTAAAATTGACTTTTTAAATGCTTGCGCTTGTCTTCCTTTGGATGGTGGGTAAGCCAATTGCAGGGCAGGAGGGTGTACATGATTAAATTACCCAGCGATGGCATCATGCACGTCCAGTTTATTTGGAGTCTGGACACTTAGGGGTGGACTTCTGCTCTGGAGGGAGATTCATACAAGTCTCGCCAAAAATATTGCTACATTTGTTGCTTGCCAATTTTAAAAAAAATGTCACGAGAGGGGTTGTAAAGGTTGCTCAATTTGCAACCACTGAGTAGCTCACGCTTCCTCACAACACCCCAGCTCCATCCCCAGTCGTCATAGTAACCAAAGCCGTACTTGGCATTTAACTCTGCAAAACCGAGTTATTTTGACCAGAGCTGAAAGTAAGTGTGCATTAATTCTTTATCGGTTGTGTATGTTTGACTTTTTTTAATGTCAGAAACCTTATACAGTATTATGACACCTTGGAACTGTCTTAAATTGTGAAAACTCTTACCTGGTAGGAAGCCACCACATAATCTTGGACTTCAGGGGGATGATCACCGACCCCATAGCCAGCGTGGCTAACTACCCAAGGGCTATTGAACGTGTTCCACATCTTGACCCTGTCTCCGAATGTGGAGTAGCAGAAGTCCGCATAGTCCTTGAAGGCGTCAATAATGGAAGCGTTGGTCCATCCGCCCTGATTCTGGAGTTCCTGGGGCAGGTCCCAGTGGTACAAGGTGACGACCGGTTGTATTCCCGAATTAATGAGAGCATTGATTAGTTTGTCATAATAGAGTACACCTTTATGAGACTGGCTCCTTCGATATCCTGAGGGAAAAATACGTGCCCACGAGATGGAAAACTGGTGGGTGTTGACTTGAAGCCCTCGAAGGAGGTAGACATCGTAATCTACCTTGTGATAACTGTCACAAGCTTGATCAGCAGTCTGATTATCGAAAACTTTATTTTCATGACCGAAGCGATCCCAAATGGTTTCTCCCTTCCCACCTTCAGCCCAGCCTCCTTCCACTTTGAAGGACTCACTGGAAGTGGCCCACTGGAAATCCGAGGGGAAGGATTTATTAAGCAAAATGTCGCGTTCGGACTCGAGCTGGACACCAAATTTATCCCAGACAGTCTGGTAACTGTTGGTCTTTTCGCTAGAATATCCAAGGACACCAGTGCTGCAAAAAAAAAAACACACAAAAAAACACATTTATACTGCAAGCAGGGCTCTTTTTTTTCTTGGTCCAAACAAGGCAGCACTGACACCATATTGCTCCAAGATTAAATGTCTTGGCATTTTAGCATTGTTAATCTGTCTTGGTTATATACCTGCTTCTGACTCATTTGGGTGAATTCCCTAATTGAGTTCGTCAAAATCTGGAACCTGGAATTTTGCCTGAAATGGTTGTTTAAAACACAAATGGCTGACTTCCTGTTCAATTTGGTCGAGGGGTCCTTTAGACGTTTTTTGTGCATCCTGTTATATAGACATTTCGTTGATCAGTGAAACTGGTGTCAAGGGCTGATCCCCCCAACTTTCTAGCGAAGTACAATGTTTGTAATTTCTCCTAAAATTGCTATTTGAAAAGACAATGTCTGACTTCCAGTTTAATTTGGTGAATGGGTCCCTAAGACTTTTTTGTGAATCCGTTCATGATAGACATGTCTACCCTATCTTGTGTGGATTAGTGAAACTGGTGTCGGGGGCTCATAGTTTTCTAACTTTCTAGCAAAGTACGGGGTCTGGAATTTCTCCCGAAATAGCTACTTCAAACCAAAATATCTGACTTCCTGTTCAATTTCAGGCATGGCTCCTTGAGACTTTATTATTTATCCTGTTATAAAAGACAAAACCACCTAATTTTGTGTTGATCTGTGAAACTGGTGTGTATAGTTGATTTTTGTCTAACTTTCCAGCGGGCACCACTGAGTGAGTTTTGACCCTTAAAACATACCACCACATTTCCACCAGAATACATGCACTGTCAAAGATTTGTTGGTTTTTCAGGCATGTTTAGGCCAACAAAAGGCAATTCAATAATTGAAAATGTATAATAAACACAGCAATTACGCAATATAAAGTGTTACCTGGTAGACAGACCCTCCGTATCCATCTTGCCTAACACGTCCACCATGTCACATCCTTCTATTTTCATATTGTTGCTGTTGAGCACTGTAAGGAGTTCAAGAGTCATAATTATTGCACTGTAAATGTTTATTGTAGCGGTTTAAACGGGGCAGGCACTCCAGTGTGCCTGCCCATCAATGAAGTGTGAAATTAAACAACCAAGTCAATCTTTTGTGAGCTCATGATGTCTAAAAAGTCTGAATTTTGGGAATTGTGTCATCACAATTTGGTGAATTTACATAATTACACTCCCACATTAAGTTTCTCTGCTCATGACTTGGCAGCTAGACTGGATGAAGAGCCATTACTTTTAAGACAAGGGTGGACTACACGCTCTGAAACATGATCATATTTAGGTCTCCCTAGAACACAATTCATTTATGTACCCTTAAGCTACTTTTACCTCTTAAGAAATTACGACAAGCCTGGAACCGACTGTCCGCACAATCACAGACCGTCATGTTGTATACCAGGATAGGCACTTCCTTACTGGACATCTACAACACAAGAAATAAGTCTGACATATGAGAGCATAAAAAAAATCAATCAATAAATAAAAATATTTTGTACGATGACTACACCTGCAACCTGGTCAGCTCCTCAATCAAATTAAATGCGGAGGCGCAGTTGGACTCGAGCTGCACCAACAAAAAGTCCATCTATACAAAACGTGAGATACATAAATTTAGCACACGTGTTGTTGTCTCTCAGCTCCCAAGCACACTGGAGTGACACTACGGGATTGAAGAAGATTTCTATAGTGACCACAAAAAAAAGTGCAGATGATGGCTCTTACTGTGAGTGCATCTCTGATCTGCGAAAGTAGTTCGATGTCACTTGCTCTCAACCCAATAGAAACTTTCCCTGTGAATACGGAAGTGTAAAGGCACAAGGCCAGGGGTTATATTAAAATTAGTGGTTAGGGTTATGGGTTATTTAAAAAAAAAAAAAAATTTTAGGTGTTATGGGGTTAGGTTGAGCTATCCACCATGTATTACATACATCACACCAGAGTTTTGCATCTAATTGTCTACCAGAGTGGACACGTCTTCCATAACAGGACACACGAAAAAGTCTCAACCACGAAATTGAACAGGAAGTCAACCATTTTGGTTACTAACTCATTTTCACCTTTGTCTCCAAAGCTACCATGGTAAAGTTGGTAAATATTCTGGATCAACAGGAGGATATCTTGCTGATAACGTTCATCGTGTGGTGGTCCCTCTCGCCAAACCTCATCCAGATTACTGATTATCACCCAGGAGCGGGCGAGCTTCCCAAACTCTCCGAAGGCAAACTCTGCATAGAGTGCAAACATCCCTTGCAGCTCTCGGCTTTCCCATCCTCCAAACTTGGACCTCAGAGCTTCCGGCACTGTGGATCCGTGAAGGATGACGAGAGGCTGGAGACCCGCAGTCAAGATCTGATTCAGGAGAGTACGGTAGCAGCTGAGCACAGTTTGTTGTGGCTGGCTGGGGAGGCCTGAGGGTAGGATTCAGACTCAGATTCAGAAAACCTTACAGGGAAGAAGGGACTGCACCCTGTCACAAAAAGCGAAACTCTGCGAGTAATTGACACCCCCCACCCATTTTCAAAGGGGGTTTGTGATTGCCTGTAGATACCTCAAGATGGCGGCTAAGCACTTTAAAAGGGGTTTATGATTTCTCCAGGAGCTCAGATTTTCATGGAAAGGTAGAGAGGTAAAGAGCACAAACCAGTATTCCATTTGGATGCATTTGTTAACTGTGGTCCAAAGCATCAACTCAATGCATCTTGTATGCACACAATCATGAACCCATTTTATGTAAACAACTGTATTCGGTAGTTCAATTTGTCAACACAAATAAACCACTTTCACATGAGGCTCATCAATAGTATTAGTTAGCATACTTGCCTCAGTGACACACGAGCACAAACTTTCGTGACATGACACATGGGCAATTCTGAACTGTGAATAACCTAACAAGGGTTCACCGTATTTATTCCATCCAATTATTTCACAAGATTACCACATACAGTAAAAAAGTAAGGGGGGAAATATACCAGGATTATACCTGATGGTAGGAGTCGATGCCAGGACAGTGGGACTTGGAAATGGGTTACACCTCTTTTCCGAAGGTAGTCAAAGTACCGTGGGGCTCCAGAAGGGATGGGACCACCGCAGTTAAACAACTTCTCGGCCTGAGCCGTGCTCCGGTGGTCCGGAAGTGGCTCTGCGAGAAGCATGAAGACCTCCCCACCATTTACCTCACTGCTCAGGATATCGTACAAATACGTAATGCACAGAGACGCGAGGAACAAGTACTTCATGGTGGCTGGAATGGAATGGATTGAGAGGCAGAGCAGCTGTCGTAGCCCTCGTGTTTTTGTCCGAGTTCCTGGTTACACAAGTGCCATTGATAACGCATGAGAGTTTTATTGCAGCTGTGTGATAAACTTCGAAAGACTCTGAACCTGAAAATGACAGCGATATGCGCCACTGTCATGTCATAGTGTTTTGGTGATTCAGTTATTTCTCATCCATCCATCCATTTTCAGTCACTGTTGAGAGTTCCAGGGAGCCGGACCCGATCCCAGCTGACTTTTGTCGAGAGAAGTGGGATATACACTGGACTGGTTGCCAGTCAATCACGAAGGCACCGCTCGACAAACAACCATTCGCACTCACTTTCACACCTATGGAGAATTTAGTCTTCTGTGAACCTAACATGCATGTTTTCGGACAAAACCCGAGTAGCCAGAGCCAGAACATGAGCTAAGATTCTTTCAATATTCCCAGAAATACTGGGGGGTTTGGACTTTCTGTGTGGAGTTTGCACGTATTGCATTTTTTTAATTATGATTCCTCCAAGGAACTCCTCCAACTTCCTCCCGCACCCCCGAAAACATGCTTCTTAGATTCAGTGTGAATGGGAAGTCTGGGCGTCCTTGCTAAAGCTACCACCCCCGCGACCCGACCCGGATAAGCGGTAGAAAATGGATGGATGGATGAATATGAATATAATAAAAATATTTATAAATAATAAAAAATAAAAATACTTTAAACATTTAAAATACTATAGGTATAGAATTGATTAGCAATACATGCAACATTAAGTAACACAAAAACATAACAATGATTGTTAATTATGATCATTAAATATAAAATTGGAAATTAATTGTTGTTTTTTTTTAAAAAGACTTGCTGCACGTCATTGAAGTGGCCTGCTAGGGGGCGTCATTGTGTTGCCAACCGTGCGCTCTCGCGCTCTGCGGCAACCACCAGTTTTTTTTTGTCTCTTTTTTTTTTTTTTTTTTTTTTTGCTAGTGGTGCACAGGAACCCCTGAAGACGTCATGTGGCGACCCAAAAAAACCGCTGTCATGTTTCCATGCATGCATCCACATCAGAGAACTTCAGTAAACCTGCAGTAGGGAGGAACCACTACGTCATCCTACGACTTATTTTGTATGTTTTTTTTTTTTTTTTTTTACAAGCATCCATCCATCCCCGCTCTACGTGACGGCTGGATGTGCGCGCGGGTGTGGGAGGGGCCCACAGCAACCGCGGCTGCACCCCGCCCGTCTCGCCTCATTTGGACTGCGGGGATAACGAGCTCCAAGGAGGGAAGAAGAAGAGCATGATCTGTCCTCATCCTCTTCCTAGGTGTTTTGTTTTTTTCTTGCCTCTGCGTCAAAGGTAAGCGCGATGGCTTCCAGTCGTGCCTTCGATGTATGCATGCATGCGTTCTCCTTGCAAGCTGCTGCTCGAGCGTGGAAGCGAAAATGACGTAGGGGATTCCCACAGTAATCCAATAGCCATGCATGCGATGCATGCATCCATGCATGCACGCAGTGCAATCCATCCAAGGCACACATGAATGCAGAATGATTAAAGTTGGGGGTTACGAACTTGTTGTGTCATATCATTTTAATCCGCATACACATCTCATTGCTTCAGTGTCTTGCATAAGCAGATCTGTATTCTTTATAAATACTGTCATGTGTGTGTGTGTGTAAAGTAAACAAAGATGGCAGGGTAGCCAACCTGTGGATAAGCTGTCAGCGAATCATACGCTGCCCCCTCTAAATAGTATCGGAACAGCAAGGCCTTCATTGTTAACGTAGACTCCAAATATATACGCGGGGATGGTGTCATGAGAAAACAATGGCCTGTACCTTGACGTACGAGTGTCCCCACTTACGAGCTTTTCGAGTTACGAGCTGTCACTTGATTGATATTTTTGCTTTGTGCTGCGAGCCAAAATGAAAGTTATGAGCTGGCTTCAAATTGGATTAATTGCATTTCAATTAATTTCAATGAGGAAAATGGATTTGTTGTGCTGGTAAGTGGATTCTTCACGTGTGGGGAAACCTATCATCCACACTTTCTTCCCCCTGTGTTTAAGATGCAACATTTTCATGACAATTATAAAGTGTCAAGCATTTGCAGAGTTTCGCTATTACAGGTCAGGCTTGATCCCTATCCCCCGCAAATAGCAGGGGTCCACTGTAAATTGAGCCATGGGCTTGTTCACAGAATGAATTCAACTTGAAAGTCAAGGTACCGCTGTTTAAGACGGGGCTCTATTTTCGTAGACGGCGCATCTGTGGCGAGGCACAAATGCCAGCAGATTCAGATTTTCATGGAAGTGCAAGGCTCGCTGCGTGTTTGCCAATTTGACAGACTGGTCTGTGCCAAACTAGACATCCCAGTGCAAGGAGGGCATTTCCTTGCGATTATGCATCCTCTTGTGGGTCTCATTGTGCCACATTTAAAGGGAATGAGAGGAGCTGCTTTGATTGGCGGTGCTTGAAGTCGATTTGAGTCTGGAGATTGACTCGGCCAGTCGTCTTGGCCATGATGAACTCTTTTATTGTTTTGTCAATGTGTTTGGGGGGAGTAACACACTTCAATCTCCTCTCTCGTAGGTAAAATGCATACTCTATAGGGTATAAGACTGGAAATTTGCTCGGCGCTTCTTGAACCTGAACCTGATGGAATTCTTTGTTATTTTGTCAGTGTTGTTTTGGGTGGTTGCTCACTTTACTTTACTTTCCTCTCTAGTGTGTAAAATGCATGCTCTATATATGAAGTCTAAGTCGGGAGTTTGGCTTCACCTCGTGTAAAAGCTTCCAATTCTTGCCCTTGATTAACGTTTTTTAAACTTTAAACATTTTGATCGATCTTTCAAGATCCACAGAATATTGTGTTCTGTGACAATGTAAGCACAGAAACGAGGAAAACAAAGAGTAGATTCTTGTTCCACCAGAAATGGATCGAGTTGAATATCAGTGGCTTTTTTATATTGAACTGTGTCATCTTTTCTCACGATCGATACACACTCTTTTTACTCTGTACAGCTACACATACTCTGTTTATCCCATAGATATACATGCTCTGTTAGAGTGTCAGGTGCCTAAAGTTGTCCAATTTCCAATGTGTTGGCATTTCTCTCCCTCAAAATCGTCTTCTACTCGAAAGCTGTGCTGATCTCAAACCTAACGCAATGCAACGCCGCCATCTACGGGAATTTGTTAGTCACTACCGTGGTTTACAAAGCTGAATTTCACAGACAAGCCGGGGCAAGAGTCACTTCCATGCCTACCAGTTGAAAAACGTACTTGACGATTGTACATTGGTGGCAATAAACAGTTGAATTCCAGTTGACCAATATAAACGTCCACAGCAGTGAATGAGTTGATAATGTTGAGATATTGCAAAAAAATTTTGGTCCCAAACCCCTTTTTAAATTAATTGAAAAACAGTTGGAAAAACTACTATTATTATTGCTGCTTTCCTTGACTTCAGATTTTAAAACTAGTTAGCAATCAAATTTGTTGTGTATATGTATAAATATGATAAGGTATTTATTTATGCATTCATATGGGTTTACAGTCATAATGGTAAACTGCTGGAAACCAGAATTACAATGTGGCCCATGATGAAAATGAGTTTGACCCCTCTGCTCTGTAGTGTTTAAGTCTGGAGATTGGCTAGAATTGTTCTAAAACCTTGCACTTTTTGGTCATGACGAACTTTTTTGTTGTTCTGGCGGTGCACTTTAAAAAAAAAAAAAATTATTATCAATAATTTTAGTCACATCTCTCTTTAAATTGGCATTCAAAATGCTTCTGTAGAGTTCTGAGTTTATTTTGCTGCTGCCATCAAGAATGAAGATGAATGAGCCCGACCCAGGAGAAACCAGGTGAGCCCAAGCAATAACATTGCCTAAACAAATCAGCTTCTGTGATCATTTCTTTATGCAAACGTTAGCCTTTCTATCACTTTCATAAATGTTCATTTTTGTCTCATCAATCCTTAAAAGAGTTTGTCCCAGAATTTTGAGGCTTATTGCTGACTTTTTGACCTTCCAATTCTTGTTTAATGAGTAGTTTACCTTGATTTACGAGTTTCTTTCCGTGACCCTGCTCGGAACTCAAATTACTCGTATCTCTAATCAACGTTTCCCATCCAAATTAATAGAAATGCCATTAATCAGTTTCAAGCCTAACCTCTATAAATCACACACAATAAAAACATAGTAAAATAGAATGTAAAGAATTAAAAAGTTTTTGCAATTTTTTTAGTTCACTTAAGTGGAACGTAAAGATTAAGCAATTTCTGCAACCTTTTTCTTTTTTTAACTTTAGTTTGATTAATTTTAATCTGCTTCACTATTTTTAGCCTCTTTTTTTTTTTTTTAGCCTCCCTGCTCAAGCTTCTTCTTCTCAGCACTTTTTTAGGACCAAAGGGTAGAAAAAAAGAAAAGTGACAAAATGCCTGCACAAAATTCGGAAAATGCGGGCACAAAACACAACAGACTCACTGCAAGGTAACCATGTGAATTGATTGAGGTTGTCGCTGATGTTTGTCCCTGTATGGTTTCTTTCTTCATCAGGACTTTCCAAATGCTTGTACTAAAAATTGATAAATTTTTCATCTACTCTCCGCTTCACAATTGTTTGTTTTTCACCGATGGACAGCTCTTGGGTTTTTATGTTGGTGACACCGCACTAAGTAGTTAGTATAAATATATTTATTCCCGGCAAAAACCTAATGCCAAACGAAGCGTAAATATTGAACATTAATTCGTCCGTATGTAGTTGCATTATTCCACATACTTACATGGTTCTAATGGGTTCAGTAACATAAATGTGCTTTGTTACTCAATTACAGAGCATGTTCTCGATGATAAAAGTTGAATTACAATAGCTATTGCAGTATTATTTTAAATTCCTCTTAAATTATTTTCTTCTAATAATTGAACCAAATAAAGTGGATTGCCTGTAAGAATTTATTTATTACAATGCAAAATTATAGCACTACAATTTATAGTTAAGTTTGTAGAAGTAAAGATTAATAACGAATGTAACATTTGTACGATTTACAGGAACGTTAGTAGAAATACAGTATTTAAGGCTGAAACGTTATTGCAATGTAAAATTATAAGTTAGTACGACTTAGACAAAAGACCGAATTCGGAGTTTAGCAAACAAAAGAAAAACTTAAAACATTTAGGTTAATTGCCCAACTTGAAATTTTATTTAAGTTGGTTTTCTTGAACTCTTACGTTCACCCAACGTTTTGTTATTTTATTATACAGCGCAGGTGTTGATTGGAAGGAGGTGTCTATTTGATAGGAAGCTTTTTTTGGGGGGGGGGAACAACTGCTTGGGTAAAGCCAGTGTCCAATAGCAACATCAAAATACGCTGGATTTTTCACTTGTCACTTTTTCAAAAATTACATAATTGGTAAAGTTGAGTAGTCATCAAGCTAAAACAAACGTGTACACCCCACAGTAGAGGGGGCAGTGCTTGTTGTATTATGCACACACAAAAAAACAACACTCAAGGACTTAATCATTCCAGGGTTTAAGGTTTCAAGTCAGTGAATTTCAAAAAGGGTTTCAAGCCAGTGTTAGTGCATTGAAATTTTGGTTTCCAGTGTCAGTATTCTAAATTAGGGTGTAGAGCGAGGATTAGGTTTTCAAAGTGGGGTTTCAAGTCGGTGTCAAGATCTCAGTTAGGTTTGACGCCAGGGTTAGAGTTTCAAATTCAGATTTCTGACCCTTCATTTCTCTGAAGTCATGATTGTACTCTTTGAGGCCAAATTGAATATTCTTTCTATGTGTGATTCTCTCTATGTGTCCCCTGCCAAAAACAAAACAAACAAAAAAACAAGCGAACATCCCTTTCCCACTCAGCCGAATGAGTGAAAAGCGTATGGTAACATTGCGTCGTTGTCGTAAGTCATTTCGACTTTTGCTGGGAAACCTTCTGGCTCGCGTCCCTCAAATTGTGCACTGGAGAAAATGTTTATCTGCAAATGTTGTCTTCTTCAACTCCCTCCTTCCAAATGGGATCTTCATACAGGGCCAACCTTTCAGTGGGTTCAATGACATTTAGTAAAGCCACGTGTGTGTGCACGTGTGTGTGTGTGTGTTGTAGGTGTGTGTGCGTGTGTGTGTGCGCGCGTGCATCCGTGTGTGAAGACGAGGGACCCCTGTGTGCCATGGTTGAGGTGACTGCAGCTCTTTTGCATGACAGATTGGCCACCTTCAGGAGCACACGCACGCACTTACACACACACACACACACACACACACACGCACACACACACACACATGCAACAGATGGCCAGGAATAAGGCACAGTGGTGCAATGAATTAACATTTCAATCAATCCAGCGAAACTGCATTTAAAGGTTAGGTTTTCAAAGTAGGGTTTAAAACCCAGAGTTAGGGTTTTGAAAAAGGGTTATGGTTTCAAATGAGGGTGTGAGATCAGGGTTTGGGCTTCAAATTGGGGTTTTAAGACAGGGTTATGGTTTCAAGTCTGGGTTACGGTTTTCAAATTAAGGTTTCAAGACAGGGTTGGTTTTACAAACAAGCAATATGGTTAAAATTAGAGTTTTAAACAAGGGTTATGGTTTTAAAGTATGGTGTCAAGTCAGGGTTATGATTTCAACAAGGTTTGGAGTAAGTAGGGTTTGAGCCCATATTTCTGCTTTTAAAGTAGGATTTCAAGCCAGTGTTCAGGTTTCAAATTAGAGTTCAAACAAGGGTTGGGATTTAAAGTATGATTTAAAGTCAGGGTTAGGGTTTCAAAGTGGGGTTTCAAGCCAATGTTACAATTTTCAACAAGGTTATAGGAGTGTCAAAGTAGGGTTTGAAATGAAAATGATGGTTTCAAAGTAGGGGTTCATGCCAGGCTTAAAGTTTCATTAAACAGTTAGAACTCTCTTTTTTGAAGAATGATTCACTATTTTTGTACCCTCAAGCTTTTGGTGACTTACCAGATGTATGAGTTGTGATTACTCAATAAGGTATTCTTTGTCTGTTAAAAATAGCCCAATTGACCTTACGTGAGTCATTGCTACTACATTAAAATCATATAGCCAATAAAGGTCACTGTATCAAAGATGTGCAGGTGAGTAACTGCACTACACTGACTTATAAAAAAAAAAAATCTGCAATTCACTGAATCCGGTAATAAATTAACCGCAAAACAGCAAGGGATTGTACTGTGTACTGTATATGTTTCTATGTACAGTATCTAAGAGTGATTGTTCTGGGGAGTTTCAATAGTTGGGGTAAGTGAAGCCAAAGCCCCAGCACTACTGCAGATTAATCTTGCAAAGCAGACGTTGTTGAAGCAGACAGTAAAGACACTTGAAACATGGTAACTGTAAACGGGCTTTCACTTGTATAGTGCTTTTCTACCTTCAAGGTAGCCTAAGCACTTTAATACTGTCTCCTCATTCACCTACTGATGACGCAGCAGCAGGAGCCACTTGGGGTTCAGTATCTTACTCAAGGACACTTTAATATGGTCACAAGGGCTGAGGGTCGAACCCACAACCTTCAAATTGGTAGACCACCACTCTGTCACCTGAGTCGTGCCACCCCACATCTGATTTAAAGGCAGGCCAGCCTTTCGCTTTCATTCTACAGTACACCTGCTGCACAAATAGTATTTGACCTTATGTGTTCACAATAATGACGGTGTTTCCAGGTGTCTGATTAACACAGATTCTCATGATTGCAATGTAGTTATTTTTAGATTATTATAACAATCAGACCCTCCTGTCATTTTCCCAGAATCAATCTCTAATCCCATGTTAGGGCCAAAGCGATGGAATGGAGATTAAATGTGGAAATAGTTCAGATTGAGAATGTTTGTGAGGAAATGAGCCTTTCCCTCTGTTGTTGTGGTCACCCCCCTTCTGTGCATGGTGAAATTTTCTCATGTTCTTCTTCTTTTACTTCTGTGATGATGGAAAGTTAAGACATTTTATAATTTAATTTTGTGTTGATGGCATACCGTTATGACATTTTCTTGTCTTTGTGATGATATACAGTTTTAAAATGGTCCCCTGATAGAGAGTTACAGTTACGATGCTTTTTCGTTTTATTTCTGTGATGGACAATTACAAAATGTTCTCATTTTATGGACATTTTGCAGATGGACCAGTTTTTGGAAAACAACGTTTCTTCCAATTTGGTGGCTTTTTTTTTGTTTCTTTTTTTTCAATTTACATCTGCGATGATGGTCAGTTATGACATTTTCTCATTTTACTGATGTGATGATGGACAAATGTGACACTTTAATTTTATTTCAGTGATGGACAGTTACAACATTTTACTGTTTTCTTCTGTGTTGATGAACACTCATGGCTTTTTTTTTTTTTGTAACTTCTGTGGATGGTCAGTTACGGCATTTTCTCTTGTTACTACCCAGACGATGGACAGCTATGTCTCATTCCTTTGCTTTATTTCGATGATGATGGACAAATTGTTTTCATTTCTGTTTTGATGAACAGTTATGACATTTTCTCGTATTATTTCTGTGCTGATGGACAGGTGCAACATTTTATTGTTTTAGTTCCGTAATGAGCTAGCTAAGAAATGTTCTTGGTTTTTTTCTTGTTTCGTTTGATTTAAATCCAAGTATTTACAGTGCCAAATCCTTAAAGTTCTGAGGGTAAGGCTTTATTTTGTCATATGGAAAGTTGGAAAACCTGCCTAACATACAGTCTAATTGTTCATACAGTATGTGATTTTGTAGTTTCATGAGTTCTCTTGCCTTTCTTTCTCCAGATTCTGACTGACTATGATTTCAGGACACTAGCGAGACAAAGAACTCCTGTGACAATGGGAGACACCAAGAAACAAGAACCCACAGTCTGATTCAACCCACACAAAACCTGCTGAATTATACTGAAAAACGTAGCATTTAGTCGTGAGTCACCGATATTCGTCCTGACTTCAGAAACTGGCAGCTTCCTCGCTAGACGGGATTATCGATCAAAGTCACGACACAACATGCGTCCGTCCCTCGCCACCGCCGTCCTCCCGGCCAGGACCCGCACCCACAATGCTCCCAATTTGGCCGTGGGGGGCCGCGAGCACCTCTCGGCCCCTCGTAGGCGGAGCCCCAATCTGCGGCACACTCTCAGCCCGGAGAACCTCCGGAGCCTGGCGGAGAGAGGGGGGGCCTTGGTGGACGCCGTGTCCATGGTGGGCGGTCCCGTTGGGCTGCCCCGCGCCAACAGCGACACGGACCTGGTGAGCTCGCAGACCAGGTCTTCGTTGACCGCGTCCACCCTGGACTTCACGCTGAACCGGGGCCAGACCCTCGTCATATCCTGGGACATCAAAGAGGAAGTGGACGCCACCGACTGGATCGGACTGTACCATATCGGTAAGGGGATGATTTCGGAACACAAATTATTGTTTTGAGAAGGGACATATTATTTTAAGTTTCTTTTTTATGGGGTGTTTACAAATACTCTCAATGGACAATAAGGAGGTCCTCATTAGGGTCATGGGTGAGCTGGATCCTATCTCAGCTGACTTCTCAGGCTATGTGTGGTCGCCGGCTGACTTGGGGCCTAGGGTAGGGTGTCGGCTACACAGCAGGGCAAGAAAATTAGGATGAAAAGTGTACTGTAATTCTTAATCTTAATTGTTAATCTGTGTATTTTGAGTTAAGACACCTGGGAAGGGTTTTAAATCATCGGGCAGGAGGCGGGGTACACCCTGAACTGGTTGCCAGCCAATCGCAGGGCACATAGGAACAAACAACCATTCGCACTCACAGTCACAGTCACACTTACGGGCAATTGAGAATTTCCAATTAATGCATGTATTTGGGATGTGGGAGGAAACCGGAGTGCCCGGAGAAAAACCACGCAGGCACGGGGAGAACATGCAAACTCCACATAGGCGGGGCCGGGGATTGAACCCGGGTCCTCAGAACTGTGAGGCTGACGCGCTAACCAGTCGGTCACCGTGCCGCCGCATTGAAGACTTTAGGGATAAAATATTAGAGATTTCCAAAGCTTGGCGAGAGGAACTCTGTTTGTCTCTAGGCGTTCTTGTCTTTAACAAAACATCGATCTTTATGCCAGATGATCAAACGCCACGTTTATGGAAGTGTTTGCTGAAGGCAAGTGGTGCCTTTGAACATTATTAACTGTCATGTTCATGTTAAAAGAATTTATTTCTGGTATAGTAAAGATAAAATTAAAATAAAACCGAAAAATACACTGATTGTGTGCCGGTGGTTTGGTTTCTGCATATTTTTTTGCAACTGTATGTTTTCAAAAAAAGAAACAAAAATACATATGGGGAAAAAGTGAAAAATAGAAAAAAACCTAAAATCTTGGTACCAAATATTGGACAAAAAAATATTAGAACTACTTAAATATGAGTGGGGAATGAATAAATGAAAATACTAATTATTAGGGAAGTGAAATACAAATGTGTAGGAAAAAAATAAAAGAATACAAAATACAAAACAATTTGACGGAAAATACAATGAAATTGATGAAAATAAATAATATTGGGAAAAAAATGCAATTATTATTTTAAAAAAATTAGACAAAAATACAATGAAAACAATACCGCATTCGCATGACATTGGACGCATATCGCGAGCCAGAGGTTGAGCTGCACTGTGTTTGTTAACAGAGTAGTCTTTTGGCTTTAAATAATACAAACTAAAAACTGCTCGGATTAATTTGTGGAATAAATTGAAGATTCTCAAAAACGTGCATATATTATGAAATGACAAATGCACTGTAAATCTTAAATCTCTTCTTTTGAGGACAGTGTAACATCAATATGTTGTCTTATGCCGTGACGGTCTGGGATGCTAACTGGGCTAGCGTGTTGTTTCCAAGTTGCTATTGAGAATTCTGCTTACAGAGAGGAACAAGTGAGTGCTGAACAAGGCTATCAGGATCTCGAGCTCTCTGACGGTGCTGAAAAGTAATACTCTAGTAATAGTGTCCAACAGGCACATTTGTTATCAAGACATGACATGCCCCTCCAAAAATATTGTGTTGCTGGATGAGAAACACAACTTGGAAGACAGCACCTGCGTTTCAGTTTCATATTTTTAGTCTGTGAAGACTGTTTCTTCTCGAGGTGTAACCAACACGAAAACCCAGGAACTCTCTACGGGTCAAAACAAGAAATTCTGTAGTCACTGGGTTCAATATGGTCGAAAGAGATGAAGGAAAACATCAGGCGCCGCCCAGGTCGCTTGATATTGATCGTATGGCTTCAGGACTTCATTACCTACGCCAAGGTCTTAACACCCTACCTACTGTCTATCTTGACTAAGCAGACATTCAATGATGCCCCCCCATCAACCCCCACCCCCCCTCCCCCCGGGATTACTTTGTCATTGATCTGAGCATTAATCATGTCAGCAAGTTCAGATGTTACTATGATTTGAGTGTGTATCACTGAAACAATTTTTTTTGCACGCAAATACAAAACATACAAATATGCAAATATTAAATGGAACAAAATAAAAAAAATATTGGGAACAACTATTACCCCCAAAATGGGAAAACAAATACACTGGTACAAGTGGGGTTGCTAGGCTTATTGTAGGGGGGCTTCAGGCATCAAAAGATTCAGAGAATTTGGAGAAATCTCTGCATGTAAGTGGCAATGCAAAGACCAAGATCGAATGCCCATAATTTTCGATCGCTCAGGTGGCACTGCATTAAAAACTCGCATCATTCTGTAAAAGCTATTGTCACGTGGGCTCTGGAACACTTTAGAAAACCATTGTCAGTTAACACAGTTCATCCCTACATCTACAAATGCAAGTTAAAACTCTACCATGCAAATTTAAAGCCGTATACAGGTATCAACAACACCCAGAAACACTACCGGCTTATTTGGGCCCGAACTCATCTGAGATGGACTGACGCAAAGTGGAAAAGTGTGCTGTGGTCTGATGAGTCCACATTTCAAATTGTTTTGGAACTTATGGACGGCGTGTCTTTTTTCTCAGCCTAAGCGGGAAAGTATCATCCAGATTGTTATCAGTGCAAATTTAAAAAGCCAGCATCTGTGATTGTATGGGGTGTGTTAGTACCCATGGCATTGGTAACTTGCACATTTGTGAAGGCACCATTAATGCTGAAAGGTACATACAGGTTTTGGAGCAACATATGCTGCCATCCAAGCAACGTCATTTTCAGGGACGTCCCTGCTTATTTCAGCAAGACAAGGCCAAGCCACATTCTGCACGTTACAACAATATGGCGTTGTTGTAAAAGAGTGCCAGTACTAGACTGGCCTGCCAGTAGTCCAGGCCCGTTTCCCATTGAAAATGCGTGGCACAATATGAAGCGCAATATACCACAACGGAAACCCTGGACTGTAAAAAAAAAAAAAAAAAAAAAAGTTAGGATCCGCGAGTAGGTCTGTCGTGGGAAAGAATTCCACCTACAAAGCTTAAACAATTAGTGGTGTCACTTCGTGTTGTTCAATTGAATATAGGTTTAAAATGATTTGCAAATCATTGTATTTTGTTTTAATTTTTATTTAACTTCATTGGAATTGAGGTTTGTACCAGAAAGACCAACCACAATTTTAATACCTGTTTTAGTAAAGAAAAATAGCAATATATTGTAACAAAAAAATAAAACAGAATATAAATAAATGGTTTTATAAAGTGCAACTATTGTATGGACTGTCACATTCGTGTGTTGGATGTGTACCGTTAAGGCTGTATGTGTGCCATCAGGAGCTGGAGTCACAGTTTCTCCATTCGAATGTTCTCATTTTGTATCTGTGTGTTTGATTGTTTGTTTTACTATTCTGGGAATGTCAGCATGCCAGGGTCCAGTTAGTCTCAGGTTGTGTTCTGTTCTCCTACTATCCTCCAGATGAGACAAGCCCGTCAAACGTGTGGGACTGTAAGAACCGAGGGGTGAATGGCACCCAGAAAGGTCAGATTGTTTGGAGGCTGGAGACCGGGCCCTACTTCATGGAACGTGAGTAGCTGATGTCAGACCTGATCAATGGTGTTCATTTTTTACTGTGCTTGGAATTGCCTTTTTGGGGCCCTCAACATGCCCCAAAAGTCACTCATTTTGTAATTAATTGTGTGTATCCTGGTGAAAATGTATGTAACCAAACAACAATTCCACTAAACTCACTCAGTAGTACCCCCCCCTGAAAAGTTAGAATAAATTAGCCCCTGACACCAGAGTCATCGATTCGCATCAAAGTTGGTGTAAATGTCTATCATAACAGGATGCATGAAACATTCTCAAGGACCCATGGCCAAAATTGAACAGGAAGTCAGCGATTTTGGAATACAGCAGTCATTTTATGCAAATTCAAGGACTCAAACATTGTTAGAAGGTTGTGGAGGGGGGTGGACATCAGCCCCGTACACCAATTTCACCAGTCGACATGAAATTTGGTGGACATGTCGATCATAACAGGATGCATTAAAAAATCTCATGGACCCAAACCCAGAATTAAACAAGAAATTGACTATTTTGGTTTAAAGCAGCCATTTTGGTCAAATTCCTACTAGGGGATTTGCCCAAATGACTGATAATCAGAAGGAGAAAATACTTGAAGTGGGTGCAAAGGGCGTGTTCGTCATTGCTAACAGCATTAATTCTTTTTGCTATCTCTTCTCACAGCGGAGACCAAGATCTGTTTCAAGTACTACCACGGAGTGAGTGGAGCCCTTAGAGCAACGACACCCTGCATCACTGTGAAGAATACAGCTGTACTGGTGTGTGACTTTTCCAGAGAACAGCCTCCCCCCACCCAATTTTCAAGGGTTCGAAAGTATTTGCGCAAATTGCAAATATAATCATTTTTAATAATTTTGACTTTTGTAGGTTGAAGGCCTTGCGGAGCAGGTGGGTGTCGAACATCCTCGGAAACTGATAAGCTTCACTTTGACAGGTGGGTTGACATGTTTTTCTATGCTTGAGTACCGTATATCCCCCAAAAGTTAAATATGTCAAAATAAGACGACTATAAATCCCCATCCATCCATCCATTTTCTGAGCCGCTTCCCCTCACTAGGGTCGCGGGCATGCTGGAGCCTATCCCAGATGATTCTGATTCTGAAAGAACATTCATCATCGGGCAGGAGGCGGGGTACACCCTGAACTGGTTTCCAGCCAATTGCAGGGCACATACAAACAAACAACCATTTGCACTCACATTCACACCTACGGGCAATTTAGAGTCTCCAATTCATGCATGTTTTTGGGATGTGGGAGGAAACCGGAGTGCCCGGAGAAAACCCACGCAGGCACGGGGAGAACATGCAAACTCCACACAGGCAGGGCCGAGGATTGAACCCCGGTCCTCAGAACTGTGAGGCTGACGCTCTAACCAGTCTTCACCATGCCGCCACTATAAAGCCACCAAAAGAGCAAATTAAGCTTTAAATTGTGTATCAAAATAATCTAATAAATTATCTGGGTACATATGAAAAGGTGTCAGAGTTGGGGTTAGGGTACAGATTTTTTTCTAAATTGTACTACTTCATTTGTGGTCACAGATCTGCGTGCCACCGGCCTAAAGAAAGGTATGTTCTTCCATCCGGATCCGTACCTCAAGATGTCCATCCACCCTGGGAAGAGGAGTGTCTTCCCTGTCTTCAGCCACCACGGACAGGAACGCCGCTCGGCCATCATTGCCAACACCGTCAATCCGGTTTGGCATGGAGAGGTCCCTACAATATCATCTAATCACAACCTTTACCAAACCCGAACCAGAATTAACTAACTCTTAAATATAAGCTTTCCGTTTATTACAAAATAAAAAATATATACTGTAATGATAACTTGAAGCCTTAACTTCTAACTTAACTAATACCCCAACCTCCTAACCCAAACCCACCTCTTAACCTTAAACCCCTAATCCTTCCCCACAAGCCTCTCCCTAAACCCCTAATCCTTCAATTCAGTCAATCACAATACCATACCTTTCACCGAACCTCCTAACTTTACTTTCGAACACTAAGCCTTTAGGTCAGTTTGTCAAATACCATAAACCCCGAACCCTACCTCCCAATCCTAACCTATCCCTAAACCAAACCCTACCCCCAACTGTAGTCCTAACCCTAGCCCTGTGTGTGTCTCCTTCTCCAGAAATACACATTTGTAGCGCTGATGACTGACATCCTGTACATCGAGGTGAAGGACAAGTTTGCCAAAAGTCGACCCATCATCAAGCGCTTCCTTGGCCAGTTGACCATCCCTGTGCAGCGGCTTATTGAGAAAATACCTGGGTAGGTAACCACCTTAAATATGGGTGTGCTGTACCACAAAGTACTAGTGACATAAATGTACAGATAAATCCTGTGTGTTTTGGTGTCACAGAGTCCAGCCTGTGACTTTTCCCCTGTGCCGACGCCTACCAACAGAGCACGTCAGCGGACAGCTACAGTTCAAAGTGGAACTCACCTCAACTGGACCTGATGGTAAGTATTTAGGGACCAAGATGCAAATAGCAAAAAAAAATCACATCTACTGGAAGCCCCCCCTAAGCCACCAACATTTTGCCTATATTAACAGTCTCAATCCTTAAATAATACTACAAGCTGTGATTGTAGCAGTTTGTGTTCAGAAAATAGCACCAGAAGTGCCAGGACACTGGTGTGTATGTCGTGGCTTTGCAACCTATAAAAATATCATTACAGTAATCCCCCGCCTATTTGCGGTACATATTCACAAATTACTTTTTCACCTTGTTTTCTGTGGTACCTATCCCCAGTTGTTTGCTGAAGAACTCCCCTATTCATGTTTTTTTGTGCTCTAAAACACCCTAAGATGCCACAAAATGCCACCAAAGTCCTTGCGAAATAGGAATTGGGGTCATGGAAGAATGTTGAAGTGATCACTCTAGATTAAAAGACTAAAATCTTTGTATGTCAGGGAGGAGGTAAAGTACATTTAGCCTGGATTACTAATTGAAGATATGAAGAGTTTTTGCCGCATGTGTAAGTACATGTGCATTTCCGGTGCATTTTTTTCTTAATCAACTCATCTCTAAGCCATCTATGTTTAAGGGTAATTGACTTATAAATTATATTAAAGTGGTTTGCGGTATATCTATCAATAGATTGTACAATACAAATCGGGTGAATTTTTCCGCAAATAGCTCAGGATCGGTTCCACTAATAAAAACGGCAATCTTAGAAGCTTACTCAACATGTTACTTCTGCCCAGGTGCCTCTCCAGATTCCATCATTAGCCTTTCGACCTTCAATGGAGCTCCGGGGACGCCTTCAGACGACGAAGACCTTCCTCACCACCTTCCAGGAGTCGTTTTGGCAGGGCCCTCCCCCACCGGATTGCAGAGTCCTCAAGGCATCTGGGGAGGCGGGGCGGCGGCAGCCTACCCAGAAAAGGAGCTACTACTTGTTGGAGCCGGGGCGAGGTTTTTGGAGGGGCATGAGTTGCTCCAGAGGTCCCTCAGCGAGGACCTCGATGCTATTGAGGCCCCGAAGGGTCCCGGGGAAAGACCATTGGGTGCAGCCTCGCCAAAACTGCGCTCCAGCTTCCCCACACACACGCGACTCAGTGCCATGTTGCACATCGACTCTGACGAGGATGAGGAGAAGTCCGGGTTTGGAGAAATTCCCCCCATGCCGCCTTCCCCACTGCTACTTAACGGGGAACCTCCAGACATTAGTGGTCCAGATGAAGATGAGCCGTCTCCTGGGCTACAACTGGTCCTAGAGCAGCATGGGGAAGAGGAACCAGAGAGTGTTTGTGCTGATGAGACAGCCCAGGTGTCCCCTGTGGTGGAAACCGGTCAGGAACAGGATGACATTCCGGACCCTGAGGTCTTCTCTGAGGCAGAGGAAGCTCCGTTCACAGAGGCAGTTTCCCACAATGCTTTGTCACAGGGTGAGGAGGCCCCCGAGGTGGGAAGAGGTCCGGCTGAGGAGCCTTCTTCAGGGGTGGACACGTGCTCCATGGCCACAGCCCTGCAGACGGCCATGTCGTCATCAGATAGTTGTCCAATCACGTTGACCATGGCTGTGGTGAGAAAAAAAATCTGAAATACTATGAGAGATTTCACTTTGTTAGATATTTTCCTTGAAATATTGTTATATTTAGCTATATCTAGTTTTGTTAATATTTTTGCCCCTGACAAGTTTCACCAATCAACATGAAATTGGGTGAACATGTCTATTGTAACAGGATGAACCAAAAATTATAAAGTACCCATGGCTGAAATTAAAAAGAAAGTTTGATATTTACGGCAAATATCAAATCCAACCGAGACTCAATTGAAAGCAGGTACCCAAGACAGCTGGGTGATGCTAAATTGCCAGTTTTTTTTACCTCCACCATCTAATATTGGAGGAGTATTGCGTCAAAGCCTCTCACTCAGTCTGGAATTTGTCTAAAGTTCCTGCTTCAGTTCTTCCAATTTTATGTTGATTGCTGCAACTAGGGATACATTTTTTCCAACTTTCTAACAAAGTATGAGACCCGAAATTTGCCTAAAATGTCTGCTTCAACCCAAAATAGCCGACTTCCTGTACAATATCAAGCATAGGTTCTTCACACCTTTTCCTGTATCCTTATTTGATAGACATGGCCACCTAATTTTGCATTGATTGGTCAAACTGGTGTCAGTGGAGGATTTTTCTTCCACCTTTCCATGAGGAGCAGCCTCCCGGGTTTTTCGGGATTGCATTCGGTACCCCTAAAATATATGATTTTTTTCCTTGTGATAACCTCGTAGGAAGCAGAGGAAGGGGCTGATGCAGCCATCGATCCGGGGGGAGATATGATTGGTGGCACCACGCCGTCCAGTCCGCCTTTAGACTATGAGGGTGGTGTTTGTCCTGAGGCTGAAGGAGAAGCAGCCTCTGCTCCGGCGCTTGAGGAGATAGGCATGAGGAAGCTGAGTCTGCAGGCCAAGGGCAGCGTGGCCGAAGAACTGGACGGCGATGAGTCCAAGCCGCACAAGGAGATGGGCTCTGTGGAGTCTGAGCAAGTTACAACAGAAACAGATGGAGAGGAAGGTATGGCGAGGTCTGTTCACTTTCCTTCTCAAACTGCAGTCACACCAAACCCTAACATTAGACTAGCACAAGAGCTTAAACTGACTATGTGGGGAACAACAGACGTACTGGAACAAAATCTTCATTTTATGGACATGGTCTGTTTTTCTGTACCTAGGTACGCCTGTCAACGGTCATCCTGTACGGTCGCTTCCATCTGTACGACATGATATTCACCGTTACCAGCGAGTGGATGAGCCTCTACCACCGAGTAAGTCTCTATGTAGCAGAATTGCCATCTGGCTCGGATCCCTGCTTCTGACTGAGGCTCATTTGGGCGAATTCCCTGGTCGGACCTAAAAGTACAAGCTCTGGAATTCATCCAAAAAGGCTGGCTCGAACCAAAATGGCCAACTTCCCATTTAATTTCAAGCATGGGTTCTCCAGAACCGTCCGTCGGGAAGCCAAATCTCAGATTCAGGAGGAGCAGTGTGTTTTTTTTTTCCACTGGAGCAGTTCACAGCTGAGTCTGAAGCGGCTGGGATGAGAATCAGCACCTCCAAATCTGAGACCATGGTCCTCAGTCGGACAAGGGTGGCATGCCTTCTCCAGGTCGGGGATAAGATCCTGCCCCAAGTGGAGGAGTTCAAGTATCTTGGTGTCTTGCTCACGAGTCTGGAAAGAATGGAACGGGAGATCGACAGGCGGCTCGGTGCAGCGTCTGCAGTGATGCAGACTTTGTATCGATCCGTTGTGGTAAAGGAGCAGCTAAGCTGAAAGGCGAAGATCTCGATTTACCGGTCGATCTACATTCCTACCCTCACCTATGGTCACGAGCTGTGGGTCGTGACCGAAAGAACAAGATCCCGGATACAAGCGGCCAAAATGAGTTTCCTCCGCAGGGTGTCCGGACTCTCCCTTAGAGATAGGGTGAGAAGCTCGGTCATCCGGGAGCATCTCAGAGTAGAGAGACTGCTCCGCCACATCGAGAGGAGCCAGATGAGGTGGCGGGGGCATCTGATTCGGGTACCTCCTTGGTGAGGTGTTCTGGGCACGTCCCACCGGGAGGAGACCCCGGGGATGACCCAGCACACGCTGGAGAGACTACGTCCTTCGGCTGGCCTGGGAACGCCTCGGGATCCCCCCGGAATAGCTGGATGAAGTGGCTGGGGAGAGGGAAGTCTGGGTGTCCCTGCTAAAGCTACTGCCCCCGCGACCCGACCTCGGATAAGCGGTAGAAAATGGATGGATGGATGGTTCTCCAGATTTTTCGAGCATCCTGTTATTATGAACATGTCCATTGAATGTTTGGCCGATTGGTGAAACTCGCATCTGGGGTAGATTATTTTTCAACTTTCCAACTAAGTATGAGCACTGGAATTGAACCAAAATGGTCAATGTCTTGTTCCATTGTTCCATGGGTCCTTTCGACTTTTTTTTGCGTCTTCTTCTAATTGACATGTTCACCCAATTTTGTGTTGCTGGGTTAATGGTGTCTGGTGTTATTTTATTTTTGTCTTAAAATGACAACACTAACACTGTATAATCCACTACAGTCTGTAATGTGATTCTGGTTGGCTTGAAGTTTTCCAAAACAAAAAAGTATTTTGTGATGCATTTCCAGGCTTTCACTGCAGCCTATTTCAGTCAGGGTTCCTTTTAGGGGTTGCTCCCTTCAGTCTCCTCTTGAACTGGTAAAATGAATTATCTGCAGGGCTTAAGTCTGGAGATTTAATTGAGCAATCTAAAATCCTCCACTTCTTGTCCATGACGCCCTCCTTTGTTGCTTAGGCAGTGTGTTTTGGGTCATTATCAAGCAACTTGTTTTCAGGGGGTCCTCACTTCATTCTCCTCTTGATCAGGTAAAATGCATCTTCTATAGGGTTCAAGTCTGGATATTGACTTTGTCAATCTACAACCTTCCACTTTTCGCCCAGTGAGTTTTGGGCCAATACCTTGCTGTGTAGTGAAGGAAATCCAAATCAGTTCGGCTGTATCTTCTGATGTACTTCTGTTCATGACAACACACCAGTTGTTTCTTTGTTCTTCAGGGCATTCCAAATTGTTGCATTAGCTATGGCCCATTTTGACAATTGGTCGTTTTTCCAGGCATAGACAGCTCTCTGGTCTTCATGTTTGTTCGACCTCTAGTCATTTATATAAATGGAGTCTTTACAGCGGAATTTGGATGTTCTCCCCGTGCCAGCGTGGGTTTTCTCCGGGCACTCTGGTTTCCTCCCATATTCCAAAAGCATGCATGGTAGGTTGATTGAAGACTAAATGGTCCGTAGGGGTGAATGTGAGTGTGAATGGTTGTTTGTTTATATGTGCCCTGCGATTGGCTGGCGAACAGTTCAGGGTGTACCCCACCTCTTGCCTATAGTCAGCTGGGATAGGCTCCAGCACATCCGCGACCGTAGTGAGGATAAGCAGAACGGAAAATGGATGGATGGATGATTCCTACCTGGCAATTACGTGAATCAGTACTTTAGTATTTTCACTGATGCTGCTGGTCTCCTCTCAGACTGGGAGGCCCGGATCGACAGTCATGGCAGGATCTTTTTTGTGGACCACGTGAACAGGACCACGACATGGCAGCGACCCACCGGACCCCCAGCACCACAGGGCCTGACCCGGTCCAACTCCATTCAGCAGATGGAGCAACTCAACCGCAGGTGACAGTGGACAAAAGTTTGTACCGCAATTGGCATCATGGTTTCAGTTCCTCCCACAAAAAGAAGATTTAAAAATTATGCATTTTTCTGTCATTACATAGAGATCACGTTTTTAGACAGCAGCACACTCGGCACTTAGACATATTTCTTAGTATAAAATTAAGAACAAAACAGTGTGAGTTTCCTTATTTACTGATCAATACATCTCTAATGTACCATACTTCTACCATATCTTTTCTTTTAAGGCTGCACTAGATATACTCCGCAGGGGTCAAGGGATTGCACCACTGAAGCTGTGGCTGCTATGGGTATCCTATGATATGGCACCCTATGATTTGAAAGTATAATATGGAAAGTCCTGGGGTGGCCACACCATGACTATGCCAGAAGCTGCAATTATTTTCTGTACTTGATAATAGACACACCTCTTACAGTATTTAATGTATTTGGACCTGTTTTTTCCTTGGAAGGGTACTCCACCGGTTCTCAATAGGGTTGATTGAGGTCAGTGGATTATTTTTTTTCCCCCACACCATGAGTGTTTTTACCTTTGACAATTGACACACTTCCAATGTACCGTATTTAGACCAGACTACATGTTTTCCACAGGGTTACTTCAGGATAGAGGCTGACACAGGAGTGGATGTTAACTCCCACTCTTTCCCACTCCCACATAGGTTGATCCAATCCCTTCCAATCCCAAGTGTTTAAAAAAAATACTTCTTCCCACTCCTTCCCAATAGTGTTTTAAAAAAATCCCATATCCCAAGTGTTTAAAAAAATCCCACACAAAATCCAGTTTTTGAAAAAAAAAATAATAAATAAAACATAAAAATAAAAAATAAAAATCACACTCCCACATAGATCGATACCAACCGAGCCAAAACTTTACAGAATTCCACTCCCGTTTTCTACTCACAGTTAATCCTGCTTTGTTTTTCTTCCACATAAATTTATTAACAAAAGCTGTTTAGCAATGTTAAAATGTCAGCCTCTAGTTCAGGGGATTTATGGTGGCCACAGCATGAGGTTTTCTCCCTTTATACCTGTAGCAGCCACAACTTCATTGGCATGTTTTCCAGCATTTCTAATAGTTTCCTCATCTAATGATCAACACATCTCTGATGTACCATATTTGGACTGTACATTTTCCTTTTAACTCATTCACTGCCAGCCTTCCCAGTTAACATGGACATTTGACTTCTAAAGCCGTCAATGGCAGTGAATGTGTTAAGCATACTCCACAGCTTCTCAATAGGTTTGATGTCAGGGGATTATGACATAATATGGATTTTGATACTTCTGGACCTGTGGGTTTCTGCTTGGTTTTAGTTTTTTTTACAGTGCTAAAACATTTATTTGACCATCTGTCACAAAAATCAGAAGAGAGAATCCTGCATCATGAAGTGGTTTAATGCTGACTCTTTCCTTTTTAGTGAGGTTTGGCCATTGTGAGCACGAATTAGGAATTTGGAACTGATTTTTTTTTTCCAGGATTGCAAGTAAATATCTCAAACTGAACATCATGTGTGTGTTTGGTTACTGTATTTTTTTTTTTTTTTTTTTTTTTTTTTTACAATCAGATACCAGAGCATCAGAAGGACCATAACCAACAGCGATAGAAATGAGGAAACCACAGATGACCTGCTCCCCGAACCAGAAGCTGAACTGATTCCCCACTCCATTTCTGGTCCATTTGAACACACCTATGACAGATAGACACCCCGTGTATGACCATCATGTAATACGTTTTTTTTTTTTTTTTTTCATAGAATACAGACGAGACAGCTCCGTGAGCCACTCGAGCGGTCGCTCCCGTCTGTCGCTGCTGCTCCAGTCACCCAGCGCCAAGTTCCTGTGCAGTCCCGACTTCTTTACGGTGCTGCATTCTAACCCCGTCAGTGTCCTCTGCTGCTTAAGTATCATGTTTAATTAACCAACATGCTAAATATAATCATATCCTCATTTGTCTACAAGTCTTCTGCATGGATGTAGTTGGAAGTCATGACTTTGCATGTCAGGAATGCATTGTCCAACCTGTGTTTACCTCATCACAATTTTTTGGGGAAATTATTTTAAATACATATTTTAGTCATGCGGCACGGTGGGCAACTGGTTAGAGTGTCAGCCTCACAGTTCTGAGGACCCGGGTTCAATCCCCGGCCCCGCCTGTGTGGAGTTTGCATGTTCTCCCTGTGCCTGCGTGGGTTTTCTCCAGGCACTCCGGTTTCCTCCCACATCCCAAAAACATGCATTAATTGGAGACTCTAAATTGCCCGTAGGCATGACTGTGAGTGCGAATGGTTATTTGTTTCTATGTGCCCTGCGATTGGCTGGCAACCAGTTCAGGGTGTACCCCACCTCCTGCCCGATGACAGCTGGGATAGGCTCCAGCACGCCCACGACCCGAGTGAGGAGAAGCGGCTCAGAAAATGGATGGATGGATGGATTTTAGTCATTGAAACAATTGTATAAAGTACATGTTTTCTGACCACTGTAATTAAAAATTAACCATGAAATTGTGGCCCATTTAAACATATCCCCTCGTCGGAGATGGTCAAAGTATGAGCCCCAGAATTTGCCCTAAATAGCTGTGTAAAACCAAAATGGCTGACTTCCTGTTCCATTTTGTGTATGGGTCTTTGAGACTTTTTCGTGCGTCCTGCTTTGATAGACATGCCCATCCAATTTCATGTAGATCTGTCACACTGCTGTCCTGGGCTGATTTCCCCCCCTACTTTCTAATCTACTTTGCAATGACTGCTTCAAATGAAAATGGCCGACTTCCTGTTCAATTCCGTGCATTGCTCCTTGAGACTTTTTTGTTCAGCGGTGAAAACTGGTGTCAGGGGCTTATTTCCCCCCCAATTTTCTCACAAAATGCCTGCTGGAATTCACTCAAAATGGCTGCTGCGAACCAAAATGGCCAGCTTTCTGTTCAGTTTTGGGCATGTGTCCTTGAGACTTTTTCATGCCACTTGTCATAATGGACATGTCCACCCAATTTCGTGTCGATTGGTGAAACTCGCAGCTATTTTTTATAACTTTTTAGGGCGCACTATACAGTGAGTTTTGGGGGTGGGGTGATCAGGACCCCTACATTTTCACCAGGATAAATGCGTTTGGGGGATGTTGAGGCCTAATAATAGTAATAAAATCATCAGACTTTGATCAATTAATTCTACTATACAGTTCAGCTCTGCAGGGGTAAAAATAGAATCAGACACGTCTAAGTAAAGCTTCAAAGCCAAAAAGCTAAATATCATCACCGATTTCTAACCCTGGCTCTCTTACTCTTTTCCAGAGTGCCTATCGCATGTTTACGAGCAACACCTGCCTGAAGCATATGATCAGCAAGGTGCGGCGAGACGCTCACTACTTTGAGCGCTACCAGCACAACCGAGACCTGGTCACCTTCCTCAACATGTTCTCTAATAAGCAGCTGGAACTTCCCAGGGGATGGGAAATGAAACATGATCATACCGGGAAGGTGGGTGGGAGCCATTTTGACCAATATACAAATCTGTGCGGAATGATGTTTCCTGCTTATGTTCCTATACTTCCACTCCAAAAGTATTAGAACAACAAAAAAATCCATGCTTTATAATATTTTAGTCTGGAGAGTAACATGGCCAGTCTATAAGTTTCCACTTCTTGTCCCTGGTGATCTTTTTTGTTGTGTTAGCAGTGTGTTTTGTGGAATTTCTACCAGGTAAAATGTATTTTCTATAGTAGTGGTTCTCAACTACTGACACCCTGGGACCCGCGTTTTCTACTGTTGCAATGTCATGACAGACTTTTATAGAAGTTTGCAACAATAAAGAATACGTTTTAAAAAAAAAAAAAAAAAAAAAAAAAATATATATATATATTTTTTTTCAAATGCTGTTTCAGTTTGCATGTTGCTGCGTGGGTTTTCTCCGGGCACTCCGGTTTCCTCCCACGTCCCAAAAACATGCATGAATTGGAGACTCTAAATTGCCCGTAGGTGTGAATGTGGGTGCGAATGGTTGTTTGTTTGTATGTGCCCTGCAATTGGCTGGCAACCAGTTCAGGGTGTACCCCCGCCTCCTGCCCGATGATAGCTGGCATAAGCTCCACATTCAGTCTCCTCTTACGCAGGTAAAATGTATCTCTATTGGGTTTAAGCCTGAAGATTGACTCAGCCTGTCTTATTGCCCCTCAGGAACTCCTTTTTGATTTGGCAGTGTGTTTTGGGGCATTAATGATCTTGCTGCTTGTTTGGGGAAGGGTTACGCCCTTCAGTCCCGCTCTAGCAGGTAAAATGCATGCTCTAGAGGGTGTAAGTCTGGAGATTGACTTGGCCAGGGCAATACCTTCCACTTCTCGCTACCGGATGAACTGTTTGTTTTGCAATGTTTCTACCTCCAGTCTCCTCCCTAGCAAATAAAATGCATACTCTTAGTATGCAAGTCTGGATATTTAGTTGTCCTGCCTAAAACCTTCCACTTCTGTCCTCTTGATGAACTTCTTTGTTGTTTTGGATCATTATCTTTCTACTTTTTTTGGAAGTGGTTACTCTTCTATAACAGGTAAAATGGATGCTCGATAGGATTTAAGTCTCAAGATTGACTTGGCCAGTTTACTACCTCCCACTTCTTGCCCCTGATGAATTTCTTTATTTTGGCACAGTGACTCCCTGTGTACTCATCCTCTTGAAGTGAATGCAAGTAAAAAAAACTTTTTTTTAAAAAACCTGTACATTAATAACCGCTTTCAAAGGATTAAACAGGCGTTGCTCATATTACATTTGTTACTAAAGTGTACTGTCAGTTTGTCTTTAATGAAATATTTCTTACAAGGGGTGTGAGAATGTTTTTTCCTGGGTACTCCAGCTTCTGTAATCTTTACAGGTCTCACTGTTACAATGCTTGGGGGGGGGGGGGGGGGTTTAGGCAAGCTCCGAATGAATGTGTGCCTTCGATGGCTGCCTGACCCCTAAAAATGTTCGCATCTCACTCCCTCAGCCCTTCTTTGTGGATCACAACTGTCGCTCCACAACCTTCATCGACCCGCGGCTGCCTCTTCAGAGCTCTCGCTCGACCGGACTGCTGGCCCATCGCCAGCACCTGAGCCGCCAACGCAGCCACAGCGCTGGCGAGGTGAGAGACCATACGCCACTGCAATAACAGCCTAGTCACATGGAGGCCATTGCATTGTGTTAGTCCAGTGCGCACATTGGGACCACAGGCAGGTTTTCCTCTGTTAACCCGCCCTTTGATGTTTGTTTCTTAAAAAACTAAAATAAAATAAAATACAGTGGTGCCTTGAGATATGAGTTTAATTTGTTCCTTGACCACGGTCATAACTCCAAACACCTCTATCTCAAATCATTTTTCCCCATTGTAATAAATGGAAATGCCATTCATCCGTTCCAGCCTCCCCCGCAAAGAAAAAAAAAATTTGATGTATTTTTTAATGAAATAGTGCTCTATAATATTATACTTCATAAAAAGGTAGTAATTGCATAATAAAATACAATTTAAAGGAATTACATTGTTTTTATAACACTTTTTCCTTCATCTATGCTGCTCAATCTGTTGTGTGAACCTTGACCATCTGGGAGCAGTATAAGACAGACATGATTATACTGTACTGGAGGTTCATCTCCTCTTTTTGATTCTCAGTACGACAGTAATATTAGTCGTTCCTTGCAGAGGACAAAGGATATATATGTCCGTGAGTATTACTTTATTATTTGTCTGCATGTGTTGCTGCACCATTTGTGTTAAGCTATTTGTCGCTTAAAGGTTAACACCACTGCCACATAGATGCTAATTATTAACCCGTGCGCCTATGGAGTTTCCCATTGTATGCTAGAATTCAGGTAGCAGAGGCTATGTGGTTGTTTTAAATACACAATGTGTAATTCTCTTAGTTTTTATTTTAGTTTTTTTTTCAGGTGAGTGACAATAAACAGCTTGAAGCCTATTTTTGGAGGAATATTTACTTATTATATCTGCCAAACTGCAACTTGTTGTTAAGTGAGTTGACTCAACTGCCAAAATACAGCGCTCCTATCTGCATTGCAAGTCAAAGTAAAAAAACTGGCCAAACGATGGCTTGTATCTCGAAAAACTTGTAAGTCGAGTTACTCATTTCTCAAGGCACCACTGTATTAATTCCACCCCCCTTTGCGTGGACTTTGCGTGCGTGTTCTTTGGGTTTCCTCCCACCTCCCCAAAACATGCAAATTAGGATCATTGGAACTGTCCATAAGTGTGAGTGAGAAGTTGTTTGTTAGAAAAACATGTATTTGCACTTATCAAATGTATGTATTCTGTTCTGTTAATTATTACATCATATGAACTCTGCTCGAGTGTGAAGACAAAAAAAAAGGTCACTTTGCCCTGCCTCCTTCGCGCTCTCTCTGATATTATAGTATCACAAAACAGACAAACCATATGTTTGGTCGCTGCTTGTTCATGTTTGTTTGTGTTTGTTTGCTGTATGTGACTTCACTTAAGAAAAATAGCCACTTCTTAGGAGCCGCCAGCTTGGTTGTGTTTGAACTGTCTCCTTGCATGCAAGTTTTTATTAGACTGTATTTCGTATTTCTCTCGAAGTGCTTGTCCTGTCTCTTGTCTATTTAGGGTTCACATTTTTCCCATGATATTGTTTGTCTATATATGCCCTACAATTAACTGGTGACTGATCCAGGGTGTACCCTGCTTCTCCCGGCAGAAGTCAGCTGGAATACTCCAGCTCAACCTTGACCCTAATATAACCTCTCCATTGCCCGTAGGCGTGAATAGTTTTATCTTTAAAGGTGGCTGGAGATTGACTGGCAACCGGGTGTACGCCATTTCTCTCACAAAAATAAAGAAAATGACAAGATTAACATCCTTGTCCCTGTCCTGTTGTATGCATCGGTGTCAGAACTTGGATGCGACGTGAACCTTCAGTGCCTCCTTTTGACACAGGTGGTCGACGACTCCCGGCAAAGCAACCAGCCCACCATGCCCAGGCCCTCTAGCACCTTCAGCGGGTCTAGTCGCTCAAGCCAGTACCACGACGTGGTGCCCGTGGGTACGTGGGAAGAAAAACACAACAATGTGGGTAATATAAGACGAGCCCTCCCCGCATGTTTTGCAATATTGTCTTAATGTTGTTCTCCAGCATACAACGACAAGATTGTGGCTTTTTTGAGGCAACCCAATGTCTTTGAGATACTGCAGGAGAGACAACCGGAGCTCGCCAGGAACAACTCACTCAAGTATGTTCTGCCATATCATCATCATCATCATCAAACCGCAGTTGACCTTTAATCCAGTGGTGGGAAGTAGAAACGTGGTCATGTGTTTGTAGGGAGAAGGTGCAGTTCATCCGCAGTGAGGGAGCCAATGGGCTCGCACGTCTCTCCGGGGACGCCGACCTAGTCATGCTGCTGAGGTGAGTCATGTGCTATCACGTCCTTATGTCATGTGCTATCACGTCCTTAGCTAAACGCTAACCAGACCTGCGGTGTTAGCCGTAATTAGCATTAACATCTGATAAGCGGCACATACAAATGTTTGGTGAAACTGTGGGTCTTTTTGAGTTTGGCAACACGTCCGCTGCATCCACCACGAGGCCGTAACAAGTCGCCACTCACGAACTGTGCTTCTAGTTGTCATGGTGATGAAAGCTGTTCTCCCATCGGTACATCTCGCAGTAAAAAGGGTGGGGTGAGCAGTGGCTCATTTGCATGAGACATTGGTTCTTCACAGCTTATTTGAAGAGGAAGTGATGTCGTACGTGCCGCCTTTGCTCCACCCAAATTACAGCCTCTCCTCGTCTCCTCAGAGTTCCCCGGGTAAGACAATAGCAGCATGACCAAGATACAAATATTGTGGACTTTTTACCTTAGTCTTTCTATCTATGTTTTTCCCGTTTCAATATCTTAGGCACCCAACGAGCCAACGCCCGCGCTCCTGCGCCTTACAAGCGCGATTTTGAGGCGAAACTGAGGAATTTCTATCGGAAACTGGAGACTAAAGGATATGGACAGGGACCCGGGAAAGTCAAGTAGATGGAAATTTAAATACAAATTCTGAATATTATCTTTAAATTGTATTATATCAGTTGTTTAGTATTAATCTTCCCAGGCCACACACACATACATTATATGTGATTGTTAAGCCACACTTATAGTAGCTTTAACACGCCTCACATAACCTTAATATGACGCATGAAACTTAAATATGAGGCTTGTGCAAGTAAGGCGGCCTACAAACCTGGCTCAGTTACAGCAGTTCTGTCAGTAGAAATGGGCAAAAATTCCTGCCAACTTCTGTGAGAAGCTTGTGGAAAGATATCCAAAATGTTTGAACCAAGTCATACAGTTTAAAAGCAGTAGTACCAAATACTATAAAATGTATATATACTTTTGACTTTGAAGGAAGTAATGAAAAATTTCCTTGAGAAAAATATCCTTCTCTCTTTATTCTGGCATTTAGCAAATAGAAAAGGTTTTGGTAATTCTAATTAACATAAAACAGGAAAGGTTTAGTCTGATTTCATGTCAGAGGGGGAAAAAAAAACGTAAGTGTCTTTTTATATAGTCTATATAAACATCTTGTTTCAATTGTAATGTTGAAACCAGAACCATGAAACCATGGCATGCTTTGAGATTGATTGTTTTGGGTACAGGAGCATGTGATTGTTTTGCCACACATCGCTTTGACACTAACATTAATATGCCCCGTAACTTTAATATGCCACTCTTAGTCTTAACATGCCATACATACTGTAGCTGACAGCAAGAGTGTAATTATTTTGACTTCATTTGAGATTGTTTCAATTGTGGTTATGTGCGTGTGTGTGTGTGTGCGCGCCAAGGCTCATCATACGGCGGGACCACCTTCTGGAGGACGCCTTTAACCAAATCATGTGTTACTCCCGCAAAGACCTACAGAGGAGTAAACTTTATGTCAGCTTCGTAGGCGAGGACGGGTGAGAACAAATGACAATTAATTCACACGTCTGTGAGTTTCTATTCGACCTAAATGCATATAAATGGCATCGTGATATATATTTTTTGGACAGGTTGGACTACAGCGGGCCATCTAGAGAGTTCTTCTTCCTGGTGTCCAGAGAGCTTTTCAACCCTTATTACGGCTTGTTTGAATATTCGGCCAACGACACGTACACTGTCCAAATCAGCCCGATGTCCGCCTTTGTGGATAATCACCACGAATGGTGAGGTGGTGATAATTTTAGAAGTGTTCATTCCGCTTAATAATTGTAACGCATGTGTTTTGTATACTTAGGTTTCGTTTTAGCGGGCGGATTCTGGGACTGGCTCTGGTTCATCAGTACCTGCTGGATGCCTTCTTTACTCGTCCTTTCTACAAGGGGCTGCTACGCATGTAAATCCCAAAACCAGACCTATTATTTGCTTATTTATATGTAAATTTGTAATTTTAAACGCGTAATATTTGGGGGATTTACGGTAAGCTTATTTTATCTTGTGCAACTTTTAGGCGATTTACAGTAGTCTTAGTTCATCCTGCACAACTTTTAGGGAATTTAGTCTTCTTCTAACCCGCACAACCTTTGGAGGATTTACAGTAGTCTTATGTTAACATGTGTAGCTATGAAGGATTTTACAGTACAAGTTTGGGGGGCGGATTTTCAGTGGTTTTATTTTAACCTCCACAACATTTAGGGAATTTACGGTAGTCTTATTTTCACCTGTTCAAGTTTTTTTCCATTTCATTTTAACATAGGCAACCTTTGTGAGGATTTCTGTAGTCTCATTACAACCTGCACAACTTTATTTATGGTAAATGTATTTTAACCTGTAAAATTTATGAGGGACTTAAGGTAGTGCCATTTTGACCTGCACAACTTTTCGGTAATTTACGGTTGTCCAATTGAAACTTGCGCAACTCTGGGGGATTTATGCTAGCCTTACTTTAACCTGTTCAACATTTACAGTTTTTATCGTAATTTCATTTTAACCTACCCAAATTTGGGCTAATTAAAACTTGTGCAACTTTTAGGGCAGTGTCATTTTAACCCATGCAATTTTGGGGGGGCTTTGTGGCAGTCTTATTTTAATCTGTGCAATTTTTGCAGAATTTACAGTAGTCTCATTTTGTCCTGCATAATTTAGGTTGTATTTTCAGTAATTTTATCTTAACCTGTGCAACCTTTTGTGGTATTTTACAGTTGTCTTATTTTAGCCTTGCAACTTTTGAGGGTATTTACAGTAGTCTTATTTTAACCTGCACAACATTTGCTTTGTTTTTACAGTACTTTTCTTTTTTACTTGTGTGCTTTATGCAGACCATGTGATCTGAGTGACCTGGAGTTCCTGGACGAGGAGTTCCACCAGAGCCTGCAATGGATGAAGGACAACGATATCGAGGACATGCTAGACCTCACTTTCACAGTGAACGAAGAGGTCTTTGGACAGGTACACACTTGAGGCGCAACAGCTGAATAAATGTTAATATCAAGCAACAAAGAGAGACAAATACAGGTTAAAATCAAACTACTGTAAAACCCATAAAGTTGCATGGATAAATAACAAAATTATCCACAAATCCCCCAAACATTGTGCAGGATACAGTGTAATTGCGGTAAAACTCCCAAATGTTGCACAGGTAAAAATACAATTACCTCGGTCCATAAATCCCCCAGAAGTTGCACAAATTGAAATAAACCTACCGTAAATCCCCAAAGTTGCACAAGTTAAAATAAGACTGCTGTAAATTACCAAAATGTTGTACGGGCTAAAATAAAACGACAGTAAAACGGCCAAAAGTTGCAGAGATGAAAATAAAACTACTTTAAATCCCTTTAAAAATGAGCATATTAAATTAAACTACAAATAAAAATAATAATAATAAAACTACTGTAAAATCCCCAAAGGGTAAAAATACAACTATCATAACTCACCCAAACATTACACAGGTTAAATTAAAACTACTGTAATCCCCCAAAGGTTTGCATAGTATAAAATAAGACTACTGTAAATCACTCAAAAGTTGTCGAGGTTAAAATAAAACTACCATAACTCACTCAGTTGCTCAGGTTGAAATAGCACTACTGTAAATCTCCCACAAGTTGTGCAGTCTAGGAGGCACGGTAGCCGACTGGTTAGAGTGTCAGCCTCACAGTTCTGAGGACCCGGGTTCAATCCCCGGCCCCGCCTGTGTGGAGTTTGCATGTTCTCCCCGTACCTGCATGGGTTTTCTCCGGGCACTCCGGTTTCCTCCCACATCCCAAAAAACATGCATTAATTGAAGACTCTAAATTGCCCGTAGGTGTGACTGTGTGTGCGAATTGTTGTTTGTTTGTATGTGCCCTGCAATTGGCTGGCAACCAGTTCAGGGTGTACCCCGATGATAGCTGGGATAGGCTCCAGCACGCCCGCGACCCCAGTGAGGAGAAGCGGCTCAGAAAATGGATGGATGGATTGTGCAGTCTAAAATAAAAATAATGTCCCTAAAAGTTGCATAAAAGACAATTACCATAAATCCTTCAAAAGATGTGCAAAATATAATAAAACTACCGTAAATCCACCAAAAGTTGTGCAGGTTCAAATAAGCCTACCGTACATCCCCCAAAAGTTCATTTTTGGCATTACATGAAATATATTCATGTGTTTCTGTGATGTTGCAGATCACCGAGAGAGAGCTGAAGCCTGGCGGGGCCGGCATCCCCGTGTCGGAGAAAAACAAGAAGGAGTACATCGAGCGGATGGTCAAGTGGCGCATTGAAAGGGGAGTGGCTCAGCAGACGGAGAGCCTGGTCCGAGGCTTCTATGAGGTACTGACGTAGCACAATAAACACGGCACTGTAAACTTCAAAAGAGTCACAAAATTCAGGACATCCAGGGAAATAATTCAATCACATTCCCCATATTTCCACGTTTCCCAGAATTACAAATTCCCCCTCCCCAGACACAAAAAAACTATTAAGTGAACGAGCTATTTTTTGTTTTTGTTTTGTTTTGTTTTTTTAAAGGTCTTCATCTTTCCTCTTCCACCCGAACTGTTCAATTCATTGAGGACATCTCGTGAATTATTTTTCACATCCCCAAAATTCTCACATTTTTAATTCATCTACATTTTCCATGACATCCATCCATCCATTTTCAACACCGCTTATCCTGGTTAGGCTCGCGGGGCGCTGGAGCCTATCCCAGCTGACTTCGGGCGAAAGGTTTTTCCATGACAACCTTCTCAAATTAATGCAGACATACAGTATTACATTTTTACCTCTTGACTAATTCAAACCATTCCAACTTCAAAATGTTCAGATCATTTAGGAAATCACAAGAACTATTTATCATGTTCACTAAATCCCCACATTTTCAAAATAATATAATGAAGAAAAAGTTCACATATTTATCTCCTCCTTCCACTTTTTTCAACTGATTCAAACCATTTCAACTTTAAATAGTTCAGCTCATTCAGAAACTCTATGGAACTATTTGATTAGAATTTCTTAAACTTTTGCAATGAAATTCCAAAATTAAGAGATATGTGTATTTTAAAAATTGAGATCCACATTTTTCAACCTATTAAAACCATTCCAACTTCAGTTTGTTTAGCCCAATCCGGGCATATGCAGAGCTATTTATCACATTCCAAATTTTTAGCAATAAATTTCCCAGATTACGAGATATTTCACAAATTTCCTTTCCTTCCACATCGCAAGTAATTCAAACCATTGCAAGTCTCACTTGCTACATTTCAACATTTAAATTCTTCAGCAGTCACATGCAATAGCTACACAAACTGCATTCTTACCTTATCATTTCTGATGTGTTTTGTGTGTTTTGAAGGTGGTGGACGTGCGACTGGTGTCGGTGTTTGACGCCAGGGAGCTGGAGCTGGTGATCGCCGGCACCGCCGAGATCGACCTGGCAGACTGGAGGAACAACACAGAGTACAGAGGAGGTCAGTTCAAAGGAACGGAATCCATCCATCCATCCATTTTCTGAGCAGCTGCTCCTCCTCACTAGGGTCGCGGACGTTCTGGAGCCTATCCCAGCAATCATCGGGCAGGAGGCAGGGTACACCCTGAACTGATTGCCAGCCAATCGCAGGGCACACATAAACAAACAACCATTCACACACACATTGACACCTACGGGCAATTTAGAGTTGTCAATTAACCTAGCATTGCATGTTTTTGGTATGTGGGCGGAAACCGGAGTGCCCGGAGAAAACCCACACAGGCAAGGGGAGAACATGCAAACTCCACACAGGTGGGGCCGGGGATTGAACCCTGGTCCTCAGAACTGTGAGGCAGACGCTCTAACCAGTCGGCCACCTTGTGAGGATAAGAGGCTCAGAAAATGGATGGATGGATGGAAATAAATTATGATAGTGAGGTAAGGCATCTGAAAAAAAGTTAATTGCTTTCATAAATTAAATTTAATTGAGATAAAGATAAAATAAATTCAATAGCAAAATAACATCAATAGATATTTTTTAAAACACACTATGAATATGAAAACTTTCATTATTTAAAATAAAAAATTAACATTAAAATGAAGATAAACTGTTCAGAGAATTGATGGATGAAAAAAAACAAAACAAACTTTTTTTTTTCTAACATTAATTATTTTAGGGCGATAATGTATCTGAACAATGTATGGATAAAAATTAGAATGAAAACTAACAAGCGAACAAAAAAACTAACAAAATAAAGACGTAAAAACAAATAAATAGACAAAAATATTGTTTAATTTAACTTATATTATTATAGTGAAGTAATGTATCTGGAAAAAAGTGAAGTAAATTTAAAAATCAACAAAGAATTAATAAAATAGAATGCACACATTTAAAAAAAAAAAAAAGTATTAATGTGAAGTATCTTAAAAATATATTTTCATTAATAAAAATAAAAAAATACAATAAAAATATTACAATGAAAATAAAATATTTAAATTCTGCAAAACATAAGAAATAGAAACCAAATAAAACTGAAAAAAATATATTTTTTTATTTAGAAAAATCTTAGTGGAGTAATGTATGTGGACAAAAGTGTATTACTTTTATAAACACACAATATAAAAACAGTATAATTAAAAACAAATAAAAATAATTAAAACAGAAATCCTCCAAATCTGAGACCATGGTCCTCAGTCGGAAAAGGGAGGCTTGCCCTCTCCAGGTCGGGGATGAGATCCTGCCCCAAGTGGAGGAGTTCAAGTATCTTGAGGTCTTGGTCACGAGTGAGGGAAGAATGGAACGGGAGAGCGACAGGCGGATCGGTGCAGTGTCTGCAGTGATGCGCACTTTGTATCGGTCCGTTGTGGTAAAGAAGGAGCTAAGCCGAAACGCAAAGCTCTCAATTTACCAGTCGATCTATGTTCCTACACTCACCTATGGTAACGAGCTGTGGGTCATCACCGAAAGAACAATAAACCGGATACAAGCGGCCGAAATTAGTTTCTTCTGCAGGGTGTCCAGTCTCTCCCTTAGAGATAGGGTGAGAAGCTCAATCATCCGGGAGCATCTCAGAGTAGAGCCGCTGCTCCTCCACATCGAGAGGAGCCAGATGAGGTGGCTGGGGCATCTGATTCGGATGCCTCCCCGGTGAGGTGCTCCGGGCACGTCCCACTGGGAGGAGACCCCGGGGACAACCCAGGACACGCTGGAGAGACTACATCTTTCGGCTGGCCTGGGAACGCCTCGGGATTTCCCCGGAAGAGCTGGATGAAGTGGCTGGGGAGACGGAAGTGTGGGCGTCCCTGCGAAAGCTACTGCCACCGCGACCCGACCTCGGATAAGCGGTAGAAAATGGATGGATGGATAAAACAGAAATTAATAAAATGATTATTTTCTTAAATATGATATGGAGGTAATGTATCTGAAAAAGGAAATACAGTACCTTCATTTGTGTGTATTTTTTATTTTCTGAACTTGATGGAAAATAAATAAAAGTAACCGGGTTAAAGGAATGAAAAGCTGCTATCCTGTGTGTGTGGCTGAAGAGCTGCCAGGAGGAAGGAAAGCAGCGCATGAGTCAGTTTCAGCGCGAGGCTCTTTTAATAGAAGCATCGACATAGAACACGCCCATTAAACATTAAACAGCAGAGACCATTCAAAAGTCAACGTGCAGGAACAGATGAAGGCAAGATGAAGGGATGCAGGCTAGCGGATGAGGAAGAGGGGGACCTGGACTAGAGCTTATTTGTTATTCCTCTGACTCATGCTCCGCCATCATCCACCTCCCTCCTTCCCTCCCTCAGGTTACCATGACAACCACATAGTGATACGCTGGTTCTGGGCTGCTGTGGAGAGGTTCAACAATGAGCAGAGGCTGCGACTTCTGCAGGTAGGGCACGTGGACCTGCCCATGCTGCCACCGTCTGGCCGTTTGGCTGTACTGTTTTTTTTATTTTATTTTTTTAAATATTACTACAGTATTTTGGTGTCATTTGGGCCACATTCACCCTAATTTGATCTTCAGTGGGCCAAACCAGTATATTTGTGGCTTAATAAACTAAGTAATGTCTATTCCAAAAAATGTCCCCATTGTTTTGGTGAAAATAATTTGTAATTTCTGAAAATATTTACATTGTTTTAATTATCATGTTGCAAATCACATGAGCAAGCTGACATTTCTTAAAAATCCAAATAATTGCAATTTCAACATACCATAAATTAATATTGAGCATAAAATTGGGCTGGTTAAAATAAACCCTCGACCACCCCCCATAAATCGCCCAAAAATTGCAATGGTTAATATAAAACTACCATAAACCCCCCAAATAGAATAACAGTAAAGCCCTCAAAAGTTGCACAGGTTAAATAAAAAGCTACCATAATCGCCCCGAAAAAAAGAATAAAGCAATCTTCCATAAAGATAGTTAATGATAAAAGATAGTCAGTCTACAGGATTTTAGCCTTGATTTTGGCCCGATTAGCTATCACAGGCGATTTCCCAGATCGAGCCCAACATATTTTGTCGGGAACATAAAGCCCAGGACCAACGATTTGGCCCTACAACGCCAAAATGAAAAGTCGAGTATGTTTGATTTTTTGGGATATCTTCAGTGTAATGTCCCGTGCTTGGAGTTGCCAGCATAGTTGGTCGCTGTTGTCAACATTTATTCACGCGCACGAACCAATGTTTACCGAAGCTTTACAGCATGATTGGAGAGAACGCCGGCTTGTTTACATACAAACGTTAGTGCTAGCACTAGTTTGCTAGGCTACATAACATGATCCTGCCCGCTTACGAGCTGTATTGTATTAAAAGTACGTGAACATACCTCAAGCTCTTCTTGAATGGACAACCCACTCCCTAGCACTGGTGACCACAACGCACTTTTCCTCTTTTCCCTCCCAACACAATAAATACATTGGCGTGATCCATTGTTGTTATGGACGCCATGGTAACGAGTGTATCCAGTCGCATTGACCGGTTACACGTTTTCTGGTTCCGCCTCTCCGACAGTGTTTGATTTGACAAGATAAAGCCCAGCGATTGTAAAAGACTGTATACGGTGCTATCGGAATAAATATCGTGTCATGTTGCCACTGTCTTCCCCAGGTACGGCAAGATTTTATGGCAGTAGTCTGACATAGTGCAGTCGTGAAAGACCAGATTTGTCATGTAGTTTGTTCCAGGGATAAATCATGTATTATATTTTCACTGGCAGAGGCAGCACTTTATCACCAAGCCAGGCACTCAACTATTTTATAAAATCCATTTAAAAAATAATAATAATAAATACACACTTTTCCATTATGTTTTCCCTTTCAAATCTTCTCTCTCTAGTTTGTGACAGGCACATCCAGTATTCCTTATGAAGGCTTTGCCTCGCTACGTGGAAGTAACGGACCCCGCAGGTTCTGTGTCGAGAAGTGGGGGAAAATCACCTCTTTACCCAGGTAGGATCACAGACTCGCACAAAAACATGTTCATCATAACAGGAGGTATGAAAAAGTATCAAGGGGGCACGCACCAAACTGAACTAGATGATGACATTTTGGTTAAACATAATCATTTTGAGTGAATTCCTGGCCTTGTCCTTTGTTAGAAAGGTGGGGGAATAGCCCTGTGTACACCAGTTTCACCAATAGGTACAAAACTGTGTGGACACAAATCACAATCATAACAGGGTGCAAAAAAAAAAATTCTCTCAATGACACACGACTGAAAATGAGCAGGAAGTTGACCATTTTGGTTTGAACCAGACATTTCAGGTGAATTCCAGGACTCATATTAGAGTCAGAGGGAAGAAAATTTCAGCCCAGAAAACTAGTTAAATCTATTGCCATGAAATTGCGTGGACATGCCTGTCATAATGTCATGTATGAAATAGAACAGGAAGGCGGTTATTTTGGTTTGAAGTAACAATTTTGGGTGAAACTCAGACCTTGTTATTCGAAAAAGAGGAAAAAAAAAAAAAAAAAAGTTTGAACGATCAACATGAAATTTAGTGGACGTCTATAATAACAGGACACATGAAAAAGTCTCAAGTACCCATGTATGAACTCGAACAGGATGTCGGCCATTTTGGTTTGAAGCTGACATTATTGGTGAAATGCAGTGTTTGTACTCACTATCATGTACCTTTATGTTCTCCAGAGCGCACACTTGCTTCAATCGGCTGGACCTGCCACCCTACCCATCCTTCTCCATGCTCTATGAGAAGCTGGTGACGGCCGTGGAGGAGACCAGCACCTTCGGTTTGGAGTGACCCCCCCTTACCTCCAAAGACATCTCACCCCACAGAGAAAAGAACCCCACAAAGTGATTTTCAAAAGCGGCACGGTGGTATTTTACTTCACCGAGCCACACACACCTGTGCTTTATCTCTTCAGTTAACTGCAATCAGTTTACTGGATTCACTCTTCCTCTTCCTGCACCTTAGAGAGAGACAATGAAGAACTCTCTCTGGACCTCGAAACTGTGTCTGCGGAATTAATGCTAAGTTCACACTTTCTCCATCAATCATTTTTAACAGCATGGAAGAATGACGTTTTAGACATTTTTGCTATGGTATTGGGGATACACTAAGAAACAAAAATTTGGTTTGAGACTTAATGTACTTTGTAACCCTCCTGTTATGTCTTTTTCTCTCTGGTTTTCAAATTGGGTACTGGGCCTGACAAAAATCAACAATTCTTGCAAGTGCATGGATACTGGGGTGAATGCTTGTATTTTTGGGGTTCACAACACAATGCAGTCAGAGCTCAGTCAGTTGCGCCCCCTGGAAAGTTAGAAAAAAAAAAATCCACCCCCAAAACCAGTTTTACCACTCGATACGGAATTGGGTGGACATGTCTATCATAACAGGACATAGGAAAAAGTCTCAAGGACCAGCAACCAAAATGCAACACCCAGTCCACCATTTTGGTTTAACGGTTTGGTTGAATCAGGGAGCGTGGCTTCAACATGTCCAAAAACTCAAAAATGTTTAATCAGTGTGTATCCTGGTGAAAAACTATGTACTTCGGGAGTCCCAAATGTATTCATTTTAGTTGTTTTAAACACACCCACCCTGAAAATTCAATTAGTTGAGCTGCCTGGAAAGTTAGAGAAAACCAGCCCCCGGCATCAATGATCAACACGAAATTTGAGGGGTTACGTCTATGATAACAGGACGCACATAAAAGTCTCAAGGACCCATGCCGGAAAATTGAAAAGGAAGTCGGTCATTTTGGTTAGAAGCAGACATTTTGGGGCCAATTCCAGGCATTGTACTTGTTTAGAACAATGGTCTTACAGATTGCTATGAAACTGGGTGTCTACCATAAGAGGAGACACAAAAAAGTCTCAAGGACCCGTGCCTGAAATTGAACAGGAAGTCAGCCATTTTGCTGTAAAGCACCCATTATTAGTGAATTCCAGGCATTGTACTTTGTTTCAGAGTTATAAATATAAATTTTGCCCCGGACACCATTTCCACCAATTGACGAAAAAATTGAGTGGACATGTCTATCATAACAGGACACACAAAACGAATTCCCAAAAACTTTAATTTTTAAAAATGTGCCTGGATAAGTGTTTAATATCCAGCAGACATACCAGGAGGGTTAACCAGGAGTCACACATAATGAGTATTGTAATACTGACATTACGAGTGATTCGTTTCAGATGGCGCAGTCAAGATAGTTGCCGTTAATACTGCAACACGACAGACAAACAAACACACACGATGCTCTAGGTGCACTTTCCTACAAAGTAACGTACACTCCACTGCACGGATATGTTTACTACCCCGACACACCTTTCAGCCCCCATAGAAATTCTTAATCCCTCTCATGAAAACTGGTCCACTCTTGCATGAGTCATGGCCAACAGCTCGCCTTGCAAAGAGAGGCAACGCCTGCCCCGAAGGTATGCACAGGAAGAAATGAATGTATTAAATATGTGACTGAATGTACGTATGAATCTCAAGCCATGACTAGAAGCTCACATATGGGAAGCCGGAGTTGGATGAGACTGTTTTCCATGTATGATTTTCAAATGTTTTCAGAGAAACTGAGGAGGTCATAGCTACACGTGAGGTACTTCTATAAAAACGCTGTGTTAACCGGCCGTTTGTAGGATATGCAAGGAAAAGTAATGCAATTGAATGGGTGAAAAACCTTTGTATTTTATTAGAGTTACTTGATTGTATTCATGAATCTTATCAAACCTCTAATGGCTTTGGAGCTAAACACAATCAGGAGAGGCATAAGAGTCATTTGCAGGCCCCAAATACAATCTGTCACTATTGGATCCGATTCGGCTTTTTATTAGGGTCCAAGCACCCAATCTTGCAGATAATTCCAGGTACAGTTTATACTTTGGTAGAAAAAAAAAAAAATATATATATATATATATATATTTCTTTTTCCTTTTAAATCGGCCCCAACACCAGTTTAACTGATCAACAAAATGTGTGGACAGATCTAGCATACAGTAACAGGACGCATGACAAAGTCTCAAGGACCCATACTCCAAATTTAACAGGAAGTCGGCCAATATGTTGTAACGTACCCATTTTTAATTAATTCAGACATCTGTTCATACTTTTGTCAAGGCCAATATTCCAACATATTCCAAAGCTACAAAAGCAGTTAATGAGACTTTTTTTTTTAAGCAAAATATTGTATTTTCATGCCAAAAGCTGTGTTTCTGATGGTTGTGGTGGGCTTAATTTTTCCCTGATTATCCTACAAATTGCTTAAAAGAAGGTTTGTAGTATCCTTCAGTGAAGAATGTTGTAGAATTACTGGTCTAAGCACTGTACTGTTTACAGCCGGGTGGTATCACAAGATCCTGCAGAGAGAACAAAACCCATCCAATCTACCAACTTGGTTAAGTTGTACCAATGATCTACCTGATGTACGACTTCTGTGACCATCAACTCACTACTTTTGCCTTGACAGCATGCGATAAAACAGACTGTTGAGTACACAACTAAGCCCCATTTCACACCGTCTTATTACACTTCCTTCCCAACAAAAATGCTCTTTTTTGTGATGGGGTGCATGCATAACAAAACCTTACTGTACAGACAAGAGTTGAGGAGCTAGACCGGCTGAAGCTAGAATAGCACTAGATAGCTCCATGCGCGTGTGCTGCGAGACGCCAAGGCAAGACTTTTATATTCCATCATGCATGTGAGTGGTTCTTGGTCGGCTCTGTGAGCTGGGGGCCATAAAATCTGTGACGGCATTGTGTTCTAGCTTGATATTGCATGCTCAACTATTGCAAGACACTGACTGTCCTTACTAGCTTTTTCTGCATGAGGATATTGCTATCAGAAAAAAAAGAGAAGGAGATGAATTGTTATTGTTTTTTTCATAGTGGAAATCACAGTCATGAGCCCCTCGTGGTTTACCTGGTCATACCAGAGTGTCGAAACTAATTAGGAGTGCAAAGTAGTCAGCATAAGTCACTTTTAATGAGCTCTGGGAATGTGCAATGTAGTTTGAATGTGTCCAGTATGGCATGTTACCCCAAAACGTCACTTTTCACGTGTCTCCCGCCTATCTTAGTAATAGGTTGATGGTTATGGTTCATTGCTAGTGATTCGGCAATGAACCAATAGGGCTGTTTTGACAACAAAACAAAAAAAATAAAAAATAATTCAAAAACACATGAATGTGGACCATGTGTGCAGTCATCATGTTTGTCTCTTATTTGTATATAACTGTAAATGTACAGCATATGTCCTGTTGTGTGTATAAATATATATTTTGCACTGAATGTACCAAAGGAGCTCCAGAAGTCAAGCGTTTGGTCTGCTTTTATTTCAAACCCTGCCCACACAGTACATCGCTTTACTTTGTACCGCGACTATTCAAAATAAATTGTAATGTTATTTTTGCCTCTAATTTGAGATTAAATTGAGAATACAAAGCATCAATTTCACCCCGCTAGTTGTCACAAAAGTAAAAAAAAATGTGGATTGATGAAAGGAAATCACATAGTTTTGTACAATTAGCTTTGTTGAAAAATAATTTAAAAAAAAAAAAAAACGATGTAGCTACAGACACAGAAACAAGGTGTTGTTTTCCTAGTTTTTGCATTTAATGTTTTTACATTCAACTAAAGTGTTCTGGTGTTTAGGTGAAGGCCTAGGAGGATGTGAACACGCTTCAAGGCTCACATGCTCATAAACATGTTAGCAAGATGCTATTAAATGTTAGCAACATGCTAATACATATTAGTTACATTCTCATTCTCATGTACATACATTCTCTTTGCCACATGGTCGTGGAGCCATATGCTTATAAAATATGTTAGCCACAAGTAATTAACATGTTAGCCACCTGCTCTTACACATTAGACCCATGCTCATAGGTTAGCCACATGTAATAATAAACATATTAGCCTCATACTAAAATGCATGATAAAAAGTCAACAAATTTGAAGTCATGATTCAATCAAATCCACCCTCAAAATTATTCAATTGAAAAATAAAATAGAGACAGAAAAATACAATATTTTATATGGACATTGTTTTCCGGTGTCACTCTTTTTTTTTTCCTCCAATTTCAACTTCCTAGTTTGCACATTACATTTTTTTTTCCCACTTTCAACTTAATAGCAGTGTTTTGCCAGGTAAAACTTAGTAGCCCCCAGAATCCAGTTTAGCCAAGGAACGTGAAATTTGGTTGGAGTTTCTACCATGACGAGACCCACAAAAAAGTCCCAAGAAGGCATGCCCGAAAACACAGGAAGTCTGCCATTTTCCAGGGGTCCTTCAAAGACCTGTCCTAGATTTTGCCTGATTGCATGTGAACCTCATATACTAGACAGATGGACAAAGCTAAATTAATAACAGTAAATTGCGAAACATTTCATTTGCGTCATTGCATGTGGGTGCAGCATGGTAGTGAAGTTTGATTACTCACCATAAACCAGGAAACTAATAATGAGCATAAGGTGTGGCAGGGCCCATTCAATGATGCTTGCAGCTAAAATTTATATTTTTAAAAAAGTATTATTGTTATTGTTCTTATTATATGACGTGATTTTTTTTTCTTTATTTACAAATAACTAAATCAATTGAGCTGGCACGGTGGTAACTGGTTAGCACATCTGTCTCACAGTTCTGAGGACCAGGGTTCAAATCGCGGCCCCGGTCTGTGTGGAGTTTGCATGTTCTCCCCGTGCCTGTGTGGGTTTTCTCCGGGCACTCCGGTTTCCTCCCACATCCCAAAAACATGCTTGGTAGGTTAATTGACAACTCTAAATTGCCCGTAGGTGTGAATGTGAGCGCGAATGGTTGTTTGTATGTGCCCTGCGATTGGCTGGCAACCAGTTCAGGGTGTACCCCGCCTCTCACCCGAAGTTAGCTGGGATAGGCTCCAGCACGCCCGCGACCCTTGTGAGGATAAAGCGGTATAGAAAATGGATGGATGGATAAATCAATTGAATAGTTGTAATAAAAAAAACAGGCAACTTTGATTAGTTGATTCTTAATCTTTGTAAGTTTGGTCACGAACATCAATAAAGATACAGGGATGGGCAATTTAAACGATACCACAAATTTTCGTCAGCGCTACCAGGGGGCCACATTGGGCGTTCCTAACCAGATGTATGACAAAAATTACATTTTAAATATAGACAAAATGTGTGCATAAATCTGTTTTTTAATTGAACCAATGTACAGTGTAGTATCTTAATATAGTTAATGCTCAAATGCATATATATATATATATATATATATATATATATATATATATATATATACATACACACATACACATACATATATACATACATACATACATACATATATAAAACTTTACTTACCAGCATGCATTGTGTCATTCAATGCAAATGTTTTGCTGTAATAAGGTAACGATAATCATTATTGTTTGCATGAAACCCTGACTGCGAGTTGTGTTTGATATACAGTAGTAACCTCCCGGTCAGTTCTGTTGTATGTTAAGCTAAGCGTGATCTGGCATCGAACAAAATAAATAAGATGCTAGTGTGCACTTCCTGGTAATTACACAACAAAGGCTCAATGTTCTCTGAGGGAAAAGAGCATTCGTTTGTCTTCTGTGACTCATCAGTACCACAAAACAATCATGGCTGACAGTATCTTGAAGCAGACTAGGGACACAGGCTTGCCTTTAAATTTGTTGAAAATGTCATCTGCTTCTTATTCGTCTCAGAGGGAGAAGACCCGGTGGAAGTGCTACCAATTGATGTACCATCTAGTTGCGAATGGGTGAACGGTGCTATTACAACTTAAAACTGATCAGGTATCGTAGAGGAAACAGCCTTAGAAGTTTCTCCTCCCTGCCCCCACCCTCCAAAATAAATAAATAAAATGTTTTGCTTTTTTTTTTTCCCCCAAGGGGCCACTCCGGGTGTGGGCATGGGTCACATACGGCCCGCAGTTGTCCATCCCTACTTTAGGGGTATCTTAGTAAGACAATCAATTACTACATTCCAAATTTTTCAGTAACTGAAAAAAAATAACCAATGGTCTACTTGTTGAGCTACAAGAACACTACAGACAGTGAGAACCCACAATTAAAAGTAACTTTTTTTTTTCAGACATCTTGTAGTCACATTAATTGGGCAGATTAAAAGATCTTGGAAAGGACTATAGTCATTTTTCTTTTTTATTGCCTTAGATTTAAAAAAAAAATTTTTGATCGCAAATTGAATTGGAACGAAGGAATGATACATGCATTGTTCTTGTGAACTCATACAAGGTTTATTATGGTCTCATTTTGCTGTATTCTTACATTTTTTTACTCTTAAATAAGTTTGAATGCTTTTGTTTGTCTTCAAATTGTTTTTCACAACCATTTCCTCGTCGAAAGATACAATTGGAGAGAACTACACCCACAAAACACCAGTACGCATGCGCGGAAGTTCAAGCATGCGCGGTGGAGTGACGTGTCGAGAAAAGTGTCAAACAAGAAGGACGTAAAAAAAAAAAAAAAACAGCTACAAAATGAACGAAAACTCTCCAGAAGCGGACTAAAAGTTGTTCATTTCAGTCGTCTCCGACCGATTGGATGCGCTAATCAATGGAGGGATATGTTCTCAAATGAGTCTTTTGTATGCTAGCTCCTCCTCCTCCGTTAAGTTGAGGAAATCGAGTTTAAACTCACATTTGACCGTCCAGCTAAAAGCGGAAGCTAACTGGAGTAGCATGGAAGTAGCCGGCCGATGGTGTTAGCTTCGATTCGTCCATTTTAGTTTCCAATTTTATCGTCACATATTTCGTCTCGACTCGCTACCCGGTTCTTTGGGCTGGTGGTGGAGATGTCTCGCAGGCGGCTGGACAGTCGCAGCGGTCCTGCCGCCGCTGGGCTGCTGGCCGAAAGTCACACACCAATCAGCGCGGAGCCTATGGACGCTGTGTTCGAAGTCACCGGGGAACTGGGAAGGTGAGTCGGAACACTTTATAGCAGGGGGTCGATAACTTTTTAAGGGGGGAATTCATCCAAAGACCCCACTCCTAAGATTAACGGCCAATCAAACAGAATTATAATTTATTCGTATAGGTATTAAAAAGTTACCCATTAAATAAAAAAAAGAAGTCCAAATATTTTTACGAAAATAAAAGAACTTTTAAAATAAATGTAATATCATGAGAATAAAGTGATATTTTTGTCATGAAAAAAAGTATTAATCTTTACAAAAACGAGAACAATGATGTATTTTTCCAAGACAGTCGTAATATTATTACATCAAAATCAAAATTTAACAAGAAAATAAAGCCATATTTTAACAATTTAATTTCAAAAATAAAATTTTATTCTAGTACTATTATGCCTTTTATTCTGGGAAAAAACATTAATTCTCTAAAATTTTGACTATATTCTCATGTCATAGTACTTTATTTTTGTAATAATAGCTCTTTAAAAAAAAAAAAAGAAGACAATGCAAGAATGTCAGACTTATTGGTCATTATGTATAAAACGTTCCCCTTATCTGTTACATTTTCTTACAAGTGTGGTAGGAAATGGAAGAAAATATCATAACACAAAACATTTTTGCTCTAAACATTTTTATTAGAGCGATATACAAAGTTTCATCTTACATCCACATGTTTGAAACTACTCCATTGAGGAAACTTATTTTGTACCATTTTAAAACTCTTTCATAGTCAAACAAAACACTGAGGAGAGATTACAATCTTTTTCTACTTAAGCGTAATTTTAAAAAAATGCGGACCCCGAAGCTATGAGTCATGGTTCCCTGAGGGTCCCAGGAACTCATTTTGAGCACAAAGCAGAGGGTCACCTCTGCTTTATTGAACCCTAGAACTTCAAACTATCTGCCTGAAATGATGAAAACAGAGATTTTGTTGAGCGTTATTATTAGTTTTCACTTTCCACAGTACAGTACAAGGCGGTTTCATGTTACTGTAGTTCAAATCTAGGTCACTTTTACACGCTGTACTTGCATTGCAGCATCCTTGATTGGTAAACATGAACTTTGTTCAACCAGTTCTAGCGGTTTGCCTCATCCAGGTTTAATTTCTGTTATTTCTGCAGTCATAACTATGACATCATGACAACTTGATGGGAGCAGCTTCTTATCCACTTTACATGCATTTAGTGTCACATTTCCACCATTATTAATGTGAGAATTGCCCTTCAGGGGGGCCTGAAAATACTGGAAACCTTACCAATTTTTGCAGACGTGACTATCCAAGGGGTCCCAAAACTCAGTCAGTAGCGGCCCCCAGCAATGGATTGGTTTTCACCCAATCAGAGCTCGCTGGTTTTCATGTTGGTTACACCATGCCTGAAAATTCACCTATTTTAGCAAGCACTTCTATCCTGATTTAATTATTCCTAATATTAATTCAGTCGCACCCCCTAGTCAAAGTCAAGAAAATTAGTTTTTCACCCATAGAGAGAATTCTTTGATTAATTGTAACAAAACACACAATCGCTCCTTTCTCGTCCTCCAAGGGGCAAGTTTGCGGTGGTGAAGCGCTGCGTGGAGAAAGCCACAGGCAAAGTGTTTGCAGCAAAGTTCCTACGAAAAAGGAGGCGGGGTCGTGACTGCCGGGCCGAGGTAGTCCATGAGATGGCAGTCCTGGAGACGGCCCGGAACAATCCAAGGGTGGTCAACCTGCACGCCGCTTATGAGACGGATCACGACATCGTCCTCGTGCTAGAATAGTGAGTAAAAACAAAAGTGAAGTTACAAAATATTCAGTTCACATGAAGAAATCAGCCTTGTTTCCTGGCTTCATTCTGTTGCCATCATAACTGCCATCATAACCGAAACTGAGATTCCTTTGAAGGACTTGAATACACACTAACTGTTCTTGAGGTGATGTTTGTCAGTGTGTGTGTTGACTTTTCAACAATACACACACCCTATATGTACTTGATGGAGGAAACTCTATGGTCACTCCCGCACAGCATAAACAAAACAAATATTTATTTATCCAAAGAAAATTTAAAGAAAGTTTAACCTAGTGATTTATTTCGGAGCTTTTCCAATGGTGAATCACATTAAGTCACTGCTACATGAAAAAGGTGTCTTGCAAAGCATGAGCCGTCGTGGTTTGTAGGCCTGTATTCCCACTTGACAGGCACTGTTGGGTTTAAAACAATTCCCTGGTGTCGTAGAAATGACATGCTTTTGTCAAAATACCTCAAGGATCAAGAGTTACCGCTCACCGTTCACCTTTTTATAGCCTCGCTGAAATCAGCCCATTCTGAGGGGGGGCAGTCCTATCTCATGCAAATAAGCCATTGCTCTAGTTACCAGATACAGGGGGGTGCAACCAGGCAGCTGGTTACTGCTAGCCCAGATTGTGAATAAAAAGTGAACCATAAAACGCATTGAATGGTATTTTCACTTGTAGTAGTTCACACCATCCGCATCTACTGTGGGGTGTGTCTATGCAAGAATCACTTTCGTTACCATGACGACAAAAGTGGAACTTAAGGGGTGGCTACTTTTTGAGGTTAAAAAAGTGACTGCAAACTGAGAAGCGCACGCCCCCATAAAATGGTAGAAGCATTGGATTGTATTTTTGTTTTCGGAAGCTTACTTTGTCCCCCTCTAATGCGGGGTATGCAAACCCAATAGTGGCTTACATTACCGTGACAACTAGGAGGTTGCTACTTTTTGATTCTAGATTCTACAAAAGCAAGTGCAAACTGCCAAGTGCCCATGAAGAAGCGAAAAGCATGGATTGCATTTTCATTGGTGGAGGCAGCACTTCATCACCAAGCCGTCAAGTTACTCATGAATTGATATGCTGATCCATGTATTTTGTGATGTGTTGGCAAACACTAATATCTACCACAAAATAATTCTATGCTTACGTTTTGGCTCTTACACAATTGTGTTTCTAACAGTGTCGTTTTGCCGTTTGAAAATGGAGGCTCTTCACCCAGCCTGCCTGCCAAGTCATGGGAGGAGAAACTTTGTGTAGGGGCAGGAACATGTAAATTTACAGAATGGCTCACGCAGATACATTTTGGGATATAGGCAGGTCACAAAACAGTTGATCATGTGATAGACTAGATACCCAACTATTTGTATTCAAGACATTATGAAGTCCATTTTCCATAATATGTCACCTTTTAAAACACTATCTCCCAACCAGCGCCGCAGGCGGAGAGATATTTGACCACTGTATGTCTGATGAGCTGCTGCCTGAGGCACAGATCACCCGTCTGATCAGGCAAACGCTGGAGGGAGTTCACCACCTCCACCAGAGTAACCTGGTGCACTTGGACCTCAAGGTGGACATCTGAATTTACTTTCAACATAAGATAGAATTATAAACAGGGGACTGACCGTTCCTGTGCTTTTTGTTTCACAATGACGTGAACCATCTGTCTCGCTCAGCCCCAGAATATCCTGCTGACGAGTCTTTCCCCTCCCGGGGACATAAAGATTGTAGACTTTGGCCTGGCACGCAGATTGGGCGCGGTTGGGGAGCTCAGAGAGATTCTTGGCACACCTGAGTATGTGGGTAAGCTAAAAAAACACAAGCGTTTACTGGCAACAGCAGCTGTAAAAGTTAGTTTCCAAGCAGGAAACCCCACTGTAGCAAAACATATTTTAAAGGAGACATACCATGCTATTTTTCTCAGAATTTAAAACAATTCCCAGGCATCTTAGAAAAATTCTGACACTCTGACCGTCTGTCATCTTGCTTATTCTGGTTTGAATGGCCACTTTAGCCTCAGTACAACACACACATTTTGAAAATCGGATGATGGGTTCAGGAAAAATTCAGTTTTTTGTATCGGGAAAAAATTGCCTTTTTGGGGAATGTTTTTATGTGGTATCACCTATAGAAAATCTGGTTAAAAAAAAAAATAAAAAACACCTTCAAATTAGAGTAAAGGAGTGTAACTTGATTTTGCAACATATCTGCTGAACCCTTTTTTTTGTCTGATACTCAGGGAGCTACCTCTCTGATTGGTTGACAAAATTCAGTTAAAAATATCCACTTATAAAATCGTACGGGCTGAAATTCTCAGGGATTCTCCCAAGTTGACGTATAAAAATTACTGTGACCTTTCAAATGGAGTGACTTCGCCTATAAACTCTACTTAAATAGTGCAAATGGAACATTATTTGTGAGAAGGGCAGAACAACAGGTCGTGCAGTTTGGTAATTAATAGTTTTTTTCCTGAATTTATTTGTAATGGAGCAGGGGTGCCCACACTTTTTCAGCAGCTCCTTTTAAAATGACCAAGACAAAATAATCTACCTACTACAAAAATGCAAAACATATCTTTATTTATAAATATATTGAAAATTATTTATATGAACGATATATGTTGGTGTACCTCTTTCACTGATCGACACAAAAATTGGGTTGGCATGTCTCGCATAACAAGGAAATAAGAGAAAGTCTCAAGCATCCATGCCCCAAACTAAACAGGAAGTGTAAGCCACTTTGTTTGAGGCATCGATTTTGGGCAAATTTCAGGACTCTAGCTTGTACTGCTGATGAACTCCTGTTTTTATTTTCTTCACTCAGCGCCAGAAATCCTGAATTATGAGCCCATCACAACATCAACGGACCTTTGGTAAGTGTAAAAATTTAAACCCAACAATTTTATTGTGATTTCTGTTTTTCATTTTTTTTAATATGCCGTATTTTTTTTTTCTCAGGAGCGTGGGGGTCATCGCTTACATGCTAGTGACGGGCGAGTCTCCATTTGCCGGCGACGACAAGCAGGAGACGTACCTTAACGTGTCTCAGGTTAACGTGGACTACAGCCGGGAGGCCTTCTCCAGAGTTTCTGAACTGGCGGTAGACTTCATCCGTAAGCTGCTGGTCAAAGCACCCGAGTGAGTCACAACAACAGCGTGTGTGAGCTCAGTCCCCAGAATAGAAGTCATTGTTTTGGAATGTAGTCCAAGAGCATAATGACATCTGCCCTTAGGGCGCACCAACATTTTGTTTTAGCGCAGCTTCATTTTTTATTTATTTAGTTTTTTAAGAGGTCACCTGCCAACACCTCTTTGCTCTCTCCATAACCATACAAACGGTTTGCGAGTCTTTTTTTTCACATCTCAGAATGTGCTTGAAAGTAGCAATTAGGCTGCATCTTCTCATCATCTCCACTTTACTGTCAGTCCCTTTTTTTCTTTTAAATTTCTCGTACAAGCTTTGTTTGAATTAATTCTTGCCAAGCTCTCCCTTTAGAAGCTTTGCTTTGGTTTGAGAATAGGAAGAAATTGAGATCTCTTTGGAAGCTGGCAAAAATCCACCATTGGGTTTAAGTTGGGAGACTGGGTTGGCCAATCTACATATTTTTTATTTATCCTGCTGCTTTTTTTGAGGTGGTTGCTCCTTTCAGTTGACTCTTTAACTGGAAAATGCATCTCTATATGGTTAAAGTGTGGAGATTGACTAAAGTCTTCCACTTCTTTTCCCCAAAAATATTGTGTTGCTCCTTTCAGAGGGGTACTTACTTCCTTTAGTTTCCTCTTCAGCAGGTAAATGTGCATGCTCTATAGGGTTTACATCTGGAGATTGACTTGGGCATTCCAAAACCTTCCGCTTCTTGCCCTATTGTTTTAATGTTGTGTTTTGGATCATTATCTTGCTGCTTGTTTTGGGGCTGGGCGTGAGGGGGTTACCCTGTTTAGTCTCCTCTTTAGCCGAATTAGGGTTTAAGACTGGAAATTGGGTTTCAATGATGCGTGTGTATGTTTGGGATTATGAGCTAGAGATGTAACAATATTCACGATATTTCTAAATTAAAAGTGCTTCGATATCGTCGTTGTTTCAGTATAAAATAATGAGCCGTTGTGTTTAAGATTTAGTTTTGGGCCAGGTAAACGCAGCCACACAGCATAGCCAGGCTACTACATCCAGACTACAGCCCTCCACTTCCTCATTAACTCATTGACTGCCAGCCTTTTTTCTAGGCGATTCCAAATGATTCAACTGACTACGGGCAATGTTTGTGCTACGGCTCTGATTGATTTTCCTTTCTTTGCTTGTTTTTCACCCATTGATAAGTCTCTGGCATGCACGTTGGTTACATCTTAATGAGTAAATGTTGCCAACAGGGATCGTCCCAGCGCCGCAGACTGCATAAGCCATCCTTGGCTGTGGCAGCAGCAGCATTTGTACATGAGCCCTGAGCCGGCTTCCACCCGCGGCGCCCGCGAGCGGAGCTGCGGCACCAAGTGGGCGGCGCCTCCACCCGAAGACCCCGAGGACAAGGAGAACTTCCTGGAGTCGTCGTCGCCGCCGCATTCCCAAGCCAAACGCTTCCGCTTGGACGAGGAGGCGCTTCTTGGAGACGGTGACTTGTGAAAAGAAAAAGGAAATAGCTTTTAAATTGGTTTTAAGACCAACAAGTGACTTTTTTTATACTCCACTTAATTTGTTAATTGCAAGATTAACACAAGCCAAAGATAATCATCTTACTGATCCACCGTCGTTGGGTTTTGTCATCCCATTTGTCGCCATTGTGTCGAACTGGAACTGTTATTAGAACTGCAAGATGATGGCTCATGGGCAGTATTTTGTAGAAATCAAAGCAGTATATTCAACCTAGCTGTTTTACCGAAACAAGCTACACACATACTGATTTTTTAACGTCTTAACTGATTTTTTTAAAATTGTGAGACCTGACACGGTGTTTTAACTGTTCTTATAGTGTATTGCATACACACACAGAACGATATTTGTTGAAGTACCAAGAGTGTCCCATGAGAGGCACCATGGTGCCAAACTTGGTGTTGACATTCTTTGGCCCTGGTTGTTTTCTGAGTAGATTGGGAAGGAAAAATCACTGAGCCATATTATCCTCTGCTGGGGGTGGTGTGTTTAGTGACATCCCGTTTTATCACAAGTGAGGGACAATGCTAAGATTCATCCAGATTGTCGGTATTTGTGAACCCCTTTTAAAATGTTGGAATCGGTTGACCACACCAATAAGGAATTGCAATTGTGAGCATTGAGCATGTTAAACATTTACAATTGTGACTGTTTTATGAGCAGGGATGAAAAGTGAGTCTTGACACACCCGACACCAGAAGGATAATCGTTCAGAAACATCCGAAAATCGGTCCTTCGCTTACTTTGGTTGTATTTTCACTTGTAGTAATTTGCCTGTCAGTGTGTGTGTGTGTGTACACCGCTTAAGATGTTGAAAGTTGGTTGAGCACACACATAACAATTTGCGATCGTGAATTTTGAACGTTATTTACAATAGTGACTGTTTTCCAAGCAGATCAGGGTGGGTGAATCACTCAACACACCCCACACCAAGGGATAATCATTCAAAACATCTGATAATTGGACCTTTGCTGACTGTGTGTGTGTGTGTGTGTGTGTAGCATGCTAAAGATGTTAAAAAATGGTTGACATCACACACATGGATTTGCGATCGTGATGTTGACCATGTTTAACGTTTACAACTGTGACCATTTTCCGAGCAGATTGGAAAGTAAAAAATTACTATTACCAAACCATATACCACACGATAATCATTCAGAGACATTCAATAATCGGGCCTTTGATGGCAAAGGAGAGAAAATGCTCACATTTGGCCCAATTGTCAGTATATGTGTACCCTGCTTTCATTGCTGTATATACATATAGATTTCAAATTTAACAGTGCAATCTGAAAAACAGCCTTTGCCAGCACAAAAGCACATGTTTTGAATATTTAAATTTAGCTCAGGGGTTTTTAGAAGAAAAGTATATTTTAATCGTTCCGGTTTAGGCCTTTATGTATACTCAGTGTTAATCCGATTCTCAGGTGATCAAACGGAAGTTAATTCTGTCTTCTCAACTCATAACGCCACCGTTATTGTTGTTGTTGTTTTCCCTGAGCTTGCTATAACAGTCCTGCTATGGCTGCTCAAACAAGTTCCTCCCAAGTTCCTATCGTCCGCCTGCAGAAAAGAGAACCACCGTTTAGCACTTAACTTCCTCATGAACAAAGTTGTTTATCCATTCACGCTTCTTTTTATAAGGAAGGCTCTTTATGTATGGAGAGAGAAGGGAAAAAAACACTGCTCACTTGTGTTATTCCTAACGTCATTCCTATTGTTTTTATTTATGTGCTGGATTTATACTTTTTATTATTATTTGTATGTAATTTACAGGAAAGATGATGTTGAGTAAGGTTTTAGGTGTGTGGAATGGTGGAGAGTGGTGAGAAATTCAGGGAATTGAGAAGGTAGAAAGAAGGACTGGCTTTTTTATGTGGTCAAACTGGACGTGATGTCGATGGTTTTCCGTTGGAAGTATAGCGTTGAGGTTAAAGGTATGTGGGTGCGGAAAAGCTTTTTAATGAGAGCTAAATACTAGGTGGCCTTGGTATGGCGTGAAAGAGTGACTCGTTTCTCTGCATCGTTGTTTCTTGTTGTCTTTTTGTTGTTGTTTTCATCTCATACTGTCACCAGCCAACACAGTGACCTTTGTGTAGAGGGGCCATGTTCTCATCTGTAATGCTGTCATCCGTAAGAACTGGAAAGCTACTCTGAGAGCACAAAATCCAGCTCGTTTTCTCCAGATAGTTGACCCAAGTATATATTGTCACTCTTTTCTAGTCGTGCTGGACTAAGAAAAAAAAACTGCCTGTCAAGATATAAGCTTCAATGTCTTTTCACCTTAGGAGTTAAAGGAGACATATTATGCAAAAAAAAAAAAAAAAAATCTCTAAAGAACCGTTAGCCTAATAGCATAATTGTATGTCATTTTTGACTTAAAGTCCCAGTATCAATAAAAATACCAATGTGCTTGCTATATATTGTTTTTTCTTTGTCTGTGAAATTGTCAGTTATCTAAACCATGGTAATCTGTAAAGGTTGACTCAAGGCAACTGGATTCTTGTTGAATTATTTTTTTTCGGAAAAAATCTTTTAAAAAATGAATTGGGCAATTACGCTAGTAGGCTAACAAAAATGTCATTTAGAACAGTTCCCAGGTGTCTTAACATGTATGACAAGATTTTGTCAAAATACCCCAAGAATTATACAACACTTTTCACTCTATTTTCTCTGAGATTAGCGTGTTATTAGGTGGCGGTCCTGTCACACTACTCAGGGCTCTCGTTACCATGATCACTGGGGGCACGGGTAGGGCGTTGTGACAAGGCTAGCAGCTATTTGACTGAAGAGTGTGTGAAGAGAAACACAAGCGCCCATGAAACGACAAAAGCATGAATTATATTTTCACTGGTGGAGGAAGCACTTCATCACCAAGCAACCAAATTACACTTAGTGAAGCGGATCTGTGCATGTGGTACATGCAGCACTTTTTTCTTAATCCAAGTTCTCCAGCCACTACAATGACAATTTCACTGCACTCTTGTGTGTGCCGCTAATGCTAATGGTAATGCTAATCTGTGCTAACACTGCAGCTCTGCTTAGTGTTGGCTTTTTACGTGATAGCATTTCAGCCAGTGTAATCCTGTCGTGGCTTGAACGTGACTGATCTTCCCCCTGCCTAGCTTCCAAGTTGTGGGCGCAGAAAATTTATGTGGGGCGTGGTATTATGTAATTTAGCCGCACTGTTAGGTCACAATGCGACAAAATCAGAACAACTCGCTCCCAGGCACATTTCAGAAAATAGGCAGATGAATATACACAAGCCATTAAAAAGGCAGTTTTCCATAAAATGTCCCCATTAAATCTGAACTCTGCTGTTTTTCTGATACCTCACCCACAATTGACAAGTGTCTTGAAATGATTACTGTCAGCTAGATGGATGGCTTTCTCTGTAGGCTGTTGTTTTTCCAAGACTTGACAACTGGTGTGAACCGCAGAGAAGGCGGGCGGACCTGTTTCACACTCTGCTGAATGATGAAACACTTGAATGTGTAGACAGTGTTGCACTTACCGGCTGTTGTTGTTGTGTGCCATACTCATGCTCGTCATCCTCACAAAACCGAAGCCGAAGTGTAAGGAGATGTAAACCAGCCATCAGCACAAGCGCGTCTCGAGAGATGTTTGTTTATTTTCTACTGTTTCTAATTTAACGTATGAGCAATATGATTGCGACCACTTGAGAAAACAAGCTAATGTATTTTGATCAAGCACACACACGTTAATTAATATTTAGGCATCCAAGTACAAAAATGCTCATTAAAGATTGCAGAAAATATGTGACTCCTTTGTTCCATATGGTTGACTTTTGCTTTGAAGATGTTTTTATAAATATATGGAGATTAAAATGGTATTTGGTTTCTTTGGTACACCATAAATTACCAATAACATAACAGGTAGGTTAAGCTTCTTTTTTTTATGGCCCTATAGGAAAAATGCCAGAAATAAAATCGTTTTATGAAAAGATTTTTGATTATTAGAAAATCCCAGTTGACATAAACTTTTAGGGGTCACTTTGACCCACTACATCACCACAGTTGAAATAATGAAAAATGGCCACGTCGGAGTATTGGAAAATACCAGACATAAATTCACTAAGTTTTACATTAAATGTTACAGGTCAGGGGCAGCATGGTGGATGACTGGTTAGCACATCTGCCTCACAGTTTGGAGGACCGCGGTTCAAATCCAAGCCCCGCCTGTGTGGAGTTTGCATGTTCTCCCCGTGCCTGTGTGGGTTTTCTCCGGGTACTCCGGTTTCCTCACACATCCCAAAAACATGCACGGTAGGCTAATTGAAGACCCTAAATTGTCCATAGGTATGAATGTGAGTGTGAATGCTTGTTTGTTTATATGTGGCCTGCGATTGGCTGACAACCAGTTCAGGGTGTAACCCGCCTCCTGCCCGCAGCTAGCTGGGATAGGCTCCAGCATATCCGCGACCCTAGTGAGGACAAGCGCTGTAGATAATGGATGGATGGATGGATGGTTACGGGTCAGTTAGACCCACAATGTAACAAGTGGGTTAACTTTTTGTATTTTTTTTTTATGACCATGTTGAGAAATTCCAAAAATAAAATCAACACTTTTTATGAAACATTTCAAGTGCCATTTTGACTCACAACATAACAAGGTTAACCATGAAAACAAATACATCTATGACCACATTGGATTAGGGTTAGTCCCTGAAGAAAAATCAGAGCTTTACATTTTTAATTAATGTTTGACATTCTGTGTTAAATTGGGCTAAAGGTGTTCCATTAAATATAAGAATGAGTGTATACATCTAAAAAAACATATGTATATTAGTGTAAAAAAAAACATTTCTGCCCCCTTTTTGCTCCTTATGTCACTGCCAGTTCATGTTATATACCACCTAAACATAAAAAATAAATAAAAAGAAAACAAGGCCATCAGAAGTTTAATGCAATTATCTTTATTTCTTTACATTTTCTTCAATATTTCTTCTTGAAAGGGTCCATTTGACCCGCAACAGAGTATTTTAATTTTCACATTCCTCTAAGATCTTTGAACATGGCCATAAAATGGAATGATTAGCTTTGCTACATGACCGCCATGGTCATAGTGCACGATAGTGGGAAATATGACATGGAATTCCAATGAGTACACATTCATAGCTCCTTTCAAATGAACACACCACCAGACTAGAACTAAAGAAGACAAGAATAACATGCTTTCAGTCTATTCAGCCTACTGTTGACCTCATAATCAGTCGTACAATCTGAACTGAAGGAATAAGACAAGTCAACCAGTGTGGTTTCAAAGCCTGTAAACATAGCTGATCACGAATGTAAGTTTAAATGGAGAAAGTCTTGTGCGCACACAGCCTATAATTTAAATGAAAACACAGGGAACATTTTTTTTATTTATTATTTTTTTAAAATGGGTCAAAATGCGTCATTCTAAGTAAGTTGCCTGGAAAAACAACTTTCCACTGTGGGAAGGCGCTATTTCCAACAAAACCAAAGGAATTAAAGCTTACCCTTGCAACCCCTTTTTCCATGCTGAATCCTCAAAATGTTCATACTTTGAGGCAATTTAGCGTCACCCATCTATCGTTCCACCAGATGTATACCCTAGTACCTAGACGTGTACACACAGAGAACCAGACTTATTCACTAAGATCCATTAATATAAATTAAAAGATCCCGACGTATTGATTCAGTAGAAAGATTAAAACGGGCTCAGAATTCCTGAATGACCCTAAAGTGGTTTTCTATGGACGGTGATTCGTCCTCAAAATGGAGTTTGTCATACAGACGTGCCCCAAACTCCTCCAGGGTCTTCACGAAAGAAGCGTGCTCTCGCCCCACCCAGGCCCGCATGGGGTCTCGGACCTCGTAGGGCGTCACGTGGGCGTGGACCCCGATCCCGCTGGTGGCCAGTTGGCCCAGCAGCCTTCTGTCCGTCACCCAGGTCTCGCTCCCCCCTGGGTGGCCGCCATCCAACCAGAACATGTCCGAAAGGCTTCCGGCAAAGTCCGACAGGTGCGGGTCCGCCAGGGCACCGGCCAGCTCGTACACCACCTGGTTGAGGACCACGCAGCCTTTACTGAAACCCACCAGAGTCAGGGAGAACCTGGCGGGGGTCCCGGTGCCACCTCCCGCAGGCCGGATGGTGTTTGGCAGGCCGGCTCGCTCCATCCCGTGGATCAGCAGAGATCTGCAACCACAGACGAGGAGTGTAGTTAGTGCAGTCACATTAATGGTAAGGATTTTGGTTTTATAAGGCAGTTCGATTTTAACATGCATGACTTTTTGATAGTTTTATAACAAGCTGAGTATCTTTGGGGTTTCTTCAGGTAGTTTTATTATAACCTGCACAGGTTTGGGGAGTTTTGATGCAGTATTTATTTTAACCTGAGTAACTTTTGGGGAATTGCGGAAGTGTTCGTATGAACTGAATACAGTTTGGGGAATTTATGGTAGTTATAGTTCATAATGAGCAAATTTTGAGGTTTTACGGTAGTCATTTAACGTACAATTATTGTGGGATTTACAGAACACATTCAAACTTGTGCATTTTTTTTTTTTGGTACTCTCACTTTACCTCATCACTTATGGGGTTTTTATTCTAACCAGTTTTTAAGGTGGTGTTAATTTAATCTGATCAATTTTTGGTGGTTTTAAAGTTATCACTTACCTGTACAACTTTTTTTTTTTTTTTTTTTTTACACAGCTTTTCTGGGCGTTACGGTGGTAATGTCAATTTATGCGCACAGAAAATACTAAAGGCCAATTGCATATATTGTCACTCCTTCATGTGACACTTGGCTGCCCATCAAAGGAAGGAAATGAGATTACCAACCTGAGGTGGCGAAGTGCTCCACCATTGGGCGAGTACGGGGCGTGTTCCGGGGCGCCGAACATGTTGCTCTCCACAAAGTTGCGGTAGCTGCTGAACTTGTGCAGGTACATGCGGGAGGCGCGCACCACCCACACGTGGTGCCCAGGGAAGCGGCGGCCCAGCGTGACGCCCACCTGCTCCAGACTCCACGGCAGCCACTGGGCGCACTCCGGCTCCGAGGACATTTCCTCCTGGAAGTTCTGCACAAGCACAACACAAAAGAGACACTGTGATGATGGACTGTTATATTTTATTGCATTTGCATTTTACTTCTCATAATGGAATGGTTAAGAAATGTTCTCTTTTTTTTTTTTAAATGATGACCAGTTCCTACATTTTCTATTTTTGTTTTTGTTTTACTTCTGTAAAAACAGCTGTGACATTTTCTTATTTTTAATTTTACTTCTTTATTGGTAGACATTTTCCCCAATTTTTTATTTTTCTTATGTGAATTATGGACAGTTTTTCTATATTTTTTCCCATTTTACTTCTGATGATGGACAGTTATTTTTTTTTCAATTTACATCTGTGAGTATGGTTAGTTATGACATTTTCTTGTTTTACTTCTGATAATTAAGTTAAGATTTTTGTGCTTTTCATTTTATTCCTTTAATGTTGGGCAGTTATAAATTTTTTTTCTGTTTCTGTAATGACGAACAGTAACGATATTTCTCATTTTTTACTTTTTTTTCGTTTTATGTGGTTGTTTTACTTGTACTAGTTTGGCACTTTTTCCTTTTTATGATAGTTAAAATATTTTCTCATTTGATGGACATTTAAGACATCTAGTTTTACTTCTATGATGATGGACAGTTTTGACATGTCATTTTTTTAAAACTTGTGCATATGTGATGGACTGTTATGACTCGTTTTTATGAAAGCAAGTTAAATTTTCTTTTTTTAACTTTTACTTCCAATATTATTTCAGTGATGGAGGGCAGCTATTTACAGATCTTTGGTTTTCAAATTACTTCTGACGATGGCCTTTTTGTCATTTTTCAATTTTACTTCAAATGGACGATTATGACTAGTTTTTCAGCTTCACACCTGATGATAGACAGTCAGGACATTTTCTTGTTTCATTTGTTTTAGTTTTATTTAAGATTATGGACAGTTACAACGTGTCTCATTCTTTAAGGTGTATATTTCGGAGGATGGCCAGTTATGACATTTGTGATGATGGACAGTAACAACCTTTTCTTATTTCTCAGTTTTATTTCTGTGATGGACGACAGGTACGACGACATTTTCCTCATGTTTCAGTTTGACTTGTAATGACAAACTGACCTTGAAGCAGGTCCCGCAGACAAGAGCGCACTACGACTGCATCCACTCTGCTCCCCCCCCCTTTGTCCTTGATACCTGTGCTTACCTGAATGTCCCCGTGGAAAAACACCACATGCTTGCTATTGCTTGTGTTCTCTGCTTGTGAATCGTGTCCATTTCCGGGCCGTAGGAGGAGCAGATCGTTGAGCATGTTCGGTTTGCACCCGGGCACCGCCACTAGCTTGTGGATCCTCTGCGTGCTCGGACCTTTGGAGAGTCCAACTGGGCGGCTGCTCGATGCCGGAGAAGAGGACGGCACCACCTTAGTCGTCATCGTCGCTTATTCGGCTCCAGCTGTCACTATAACACGGTCAATCCTTCAGTCCAATGTAAAAGCATTTAGCTACAAGCACATAGTAGCCGCCTCGGTCGAATTAGCACCACATTTAGCTCCGAGGTGGCCTTAATGTAAGCTTATTTCTCTATTTTTATGTGATTTGCCCACCGAGAGGCGCTGTTTATTAAAAACGCCACCACGACAAACGGCCTCACTGCGCATGTCACTTTTACAACACGACACGGAGCATGCGCGAAGCCACGACGCTTCTTGACAAGCGAGCTTTCCAGCCAAAGATGACTCCTTCACATTAACTTCCGTTTTAACTTTAAGGCGACGAAACTAAAGACGAACTACATTCATCTTTATTTCATAAATTTAAATACAGTACTCTGAATATTTATGAAGCGATTATGACAAGACATACCATATTTTGAGCACTAGTGTTATTAATTTTTAAAATTATGTGACTCGATTTAGCAGGCGCGAGTGTGTATGAAAAGCAAGATTAGTCCCTCACGGTTACTTCCGAGTGCAACTACCAGACGAACTACGCTCGTCTCGCCAAATTCATTCAAAGGTGCTCCCCCAGTGACGGAAACTGTAAATTAAGTTTCAAGCATATTTTAAATAATATTAGTAAATAAAAGCACCTACACGCCACTTTTAAAAATGTTGCAGTATTTAGTGACAAGTGGACTTTGCCCAATCTCTGTACTCTCTACTGCCGCCGGCGATTATAAGCACCCAGCGATTCTCAAGTGCTCGGTGACTATAAACTCAATTTTACATTTAGTTTTAACCGAGACTGTCCCCTCTAAGATAACTTTATTTTGATTCTCACGCATTGCTCAGCCTTTCCTTGCGAGTTCCCACACGGAACATGTTAGATCCAGGACAGGAAGTGTAGCTGCCTAGCGCGCTAGGCAAAATGGCTAAGCTAAAGTGTTTTCCTTCGAGGCCACTAATCATTCATAGTGGCAAATAAACTACATTCATTCCAAGTATTGTTGTCTTCAAAGGAGGCCAAGGAGTAAACTAAACATCATGACAGTGAAGCCGTGCTAAGTGCTAACCGCTACAGCTAACGTGTTTAAAACGGAGGGACACGTGTGCTTAATTAAGTGATTAATATTTATAGTTTAGCTGGGGGAAAGAGACTAAGCAATTAACTAGAATGTAAACAAATTAAATGTTTAAAATAACCCACTGAAAACAAGTGAAAAGCACATACGTTCGTAACTCGGAAATGATGCAATACATTACCCCGTACGTCTCCTGTACAAAGAACGTATCGATGTTGAGCTTTCCTAAAACGAAGACAAACTATTGCTATTATGCAAACTATTGATATTGTGCTTTCCTCAAAAAACGGACAAACCATTGATGTTGAATTTTCTGAAATTTATTGCATTTTCCTACAGCAAAAACCAAACTGATAAATGTTACACTTTCTGAAAGAACACCACCATTGACTTCTCACTTTCCTAACATACATATGATTGATGTTGCAGTTCTGATCAAAGAAGACAAACTCTAGGTGTTGTAATTATATAAAGGAACACAAACAATGATGCACTTTTCTAAAAAGAAGACACGTTTTTATGTTATAACTTAATATTTATGTTGCACTTTTGTGAAAAGAAAAACTTGTCTGTAGTTTTATATTATTATTCTTTCATAGTATACTGTACAGCATTTGGTTTGATGGTACACTGATTCTAGAAGGAAGACAAACTAGTAATGGTTTTTCCTAAAATAATGAGAAAATATTGAAGTTGCACTTTCCTGAAAAGACCATCTACTCATATTGACACTACTTTTCTTGCTGCAATGAATAGAATCTTGCATTTGAGAAGTCACTACTTGTTTTTTTCCGTTTGATTTTAAAAGTCATTAAATCTGTTCTTGTTTACATAAGAGATAATCAGGTTTTACACCTCCTATATATACAGTGACGTGAAAAAGTATTGGCTCCCTTCTCAAATTCTTATATTTTTGCTTTGTTTCCCCACTTTAATGTTGAAGATCATCAAACAAATACACCCCAAGTGAACTGAAAATGCTGTTTTTAAATGGTGATTTCATTTATTCAGAAAAATAAACTATTCAAAGTTACCTGGCCCGGTGTGAAAAAGTAATTACCCAACTTGTTAAATCATGAATTACTGGTGCCTAATCACAATTTTTGGTTAATTTTCACTGACCACACCCAAGCTTGATTACCTCCAGACCTGTTCAATCAAGAAATCACTTAAACAGAATCTGTCCTGACAAAAGCCAGGCAAAAGATCTAAAAAAATAAAATTAAAATAAAAAAACGACAACAAAATGATATGATCCAAAGAAAATCCAGAACAGGCGAGAAACAAAGTAATTGACCTCTATCAGTCTGGAAAGGGTTACAAAAGCCATTTCTAAAGCTTTAGGATTTTAGCGGAGCATAGGGAGAGCCATTATCCTCACATGGAGAAAACATGGAACAGTTTTGAACCTTCCCAGGAGTGGCCGGCCTACAAAGATTACCCCAAGAGAACAGCAATGACTTTTCCAGGAGGCTACAAAGGAACTCAGGACAACTTCTATAGAACCACAGGCCTCCCTTGCCTCAGTTAAGGTCAGTATCCATGACACAGCAATCAGGAAGAGACTGGGCAAAAATAGCATCCAAGGCAGAGTTCCAAGGCGAAAACCACTGGTGACCAAAAAGAACATAAAGGCTCATCTTACTTTTGCAAAAAAGATCAGAATGATTGCCAAGACTTTTGGGAGAATATTCTATGGAGTATTATATGGACAGACAAGATGAGCCTTTTTGGAAGGTGTGTCTCATTACATCTGGCGTAAATGTACGTAGCACAACATGGGCATTTTACGTCAGAAAAAGAACATCATACCAACAGTCAAACGTGGTGGTGGTAGCGTGATGGTCTTGGGCTGCTCTGCTCCTTCAGGAATTGGACAACTTGCTGGAATTGATGGAACCATGAATTCTGCTCTTTCACAGACTATCCTGAAGCAGAATGTTCAGCCATGAGTTTGTTACCTCAAGCTGAAGCGCACTTGGGTTCTGCAGCAGGATAACAATCCAAAACACACCAGCAAGTCAACTTCTGAATGGCTTAAAAAAACAAAATGAAGGTTTTGGAGTGGCCTAGTCCAGGTCCAGACTTGAATCCGATTGAAATGCAATGGCATGACCTTAAAAAGGCCGTCCATGCTCGAAAACCACAATTCTGCAAGGAAGAGTGGGCCAAAATATCTCCACAGAGATGTGAAAGACTCATTACCAATTATAGAAAACGCTTGATTTCAGTTGTTGCTGCTGACGATGGCCCAACCAGTTATTACGTTTAGAGGGCCAATACATTTTCACACAGGGCCAGGTGACTGAATAGTTTTTTTCCTTAATAAATGAAATCACGGCGGACGACTGGTTAGAGCGTCTGCCTCACAGTTCTGAGGACTGGGATTCAATGCCCGTCCCCGCCTGTGTGGAGTTTGCATGTTCTCCCCGTGCCTGCGTGGGTTTTCCCAAAAACATGTATGGTAGGTTCATTGCGGACTCTAAATTGCCCGTAGGTGTGAATGTGTGTGCGAATGGTTGTTTCTTTGTATGTGCCCTGCGATTGGCTGGCAACCAGTTCAGGGTGTACCCCGCCTGCTGCCCGAAGATAGCTGGGATAGGCTCCAGCACTCTTGTGAGGATAAACAGCTCAGAAAATGGATGGATGAATTAAATCACCATTTAAAAATAGCATTTTAAGTTCACTTTGGTTATAATTTGTCTCATATTTACATTTGTTTGATGATCTTAAACATTAAAGTCAGGAAACTATGTAAAAATATACAAATTTAAGAAGGGGGCCAGTACTTTTTCATGGCACTGTACATGTTTTCTTATTCTACCCAAATCTTATACAAATATTATGACTATTAATATTGCAGAAACATGACGGGCACTTCATCGGGAAGACGCCTGGTGACCTGCCTGCTCAACGTGTCTGAGGCTCGCAGAAAGGATCTGGTGGAAAGTGTGGCCAAGGCGGCTTTATATGACTATGAAGGCAAGTCCGTAACACAAGAGCTAATACTGTAGATCTGATTTCTAATATGGTTTATCATATTGTTGAAGTTGTGCTGATTCTCAACACTTTTTGCAACCTCATATCCTGATAAAAAAAATTGTAGTCCTTTTGTAGTCCACAGCCTCCAAAACTCACTCAGTAGCAACCGCTGGAAAGTGAGAAAAAAAATTAACCGGGGATAACAAGTTTACCAATCATCATGAAATTGGGCGCACGTCTATCATAACAGCACACACGAAAATTTCTCAAGGACCCATGCCTGAAATTGAATAGGAAGTCGGCCAATTTTATTTGAAGCACAACAATCTTTGGTGAATTCCAGGCTTTTAACTTTGTTAGAAAGGAAAAAAAATCTGCCCCAAACATCAGTTTCACAACTCAACACGAAATTGGGTCGACATGTCTGTCACGACTGGATGAATGAAAAAATCTCACAGAAGCGTTATTAGGATTCCTACAAAGTTTCCAGGCAGGACACATCCTGCTGCAACATGATTGGCTCCAGCGTCGTGGGAAGGGCCGGATACGCAGCTGTAACGAGATGAACATCTCAAACATGTATCACATTTGTAAGAAATAAAAAAAAATAAAAAAAAGTTTGTTCTGGTTAGGTTTCGGCTATGGATGGTGGGGTTTACGGCAGTTTAGGATGGGTTAAAGGTTAGGATTAGGGTGTGACAGGGTTAGTGGGAAACATATTAATGGCGCCACACTTAAGTCACATACTTGTTTTCCCGTCTGGAAGCAGTTGCGCATATTATGCCGGGATACTGCAGCCAATCATAGTGCAGTGGCGCGTGTCTTGGAGCCAGTAATATTTGGAGCAGGGTGTGTCCTGCTTGGAAACTATGTGGGAATCCTCATAACGCCTCACAGAACCATTCCCAAAATTGAATAGGAAGTCAGCCATTTTGTTTAGAAGGTTTCAACAAACACTCTCAGTTGTTTTCATTATCATTCCACAGGTGTTAGAAGAGATGGGACCACGGTGCTGAACATCTTCAATGACCATGACTATAACCGCTCCGTCATCACAATTGTGGCCAGTATTGAATCCATCAGTAAGTACTGATCCACTTTAATGGAACGTAATTGACAGAAAAACTACATAATATATTTTTTTAACGTATTTCAGAGGAGGCCGTCTTGTCTGCCTGTGTGAAAGCCTGTGAGTTGTTTGACATGCGCACCCACTCGGGGGTCCACCCGTGTTTGGGTGCCGTTGACCTGATACCCATCTACCCCTTGGGGGAGGACGTGGGAATTGAGGACTGTACTCAAGAGTCTCAGGGTGAGATACCGTTCGTGTATGCGTTTAATTGTCAGCTCTTTTGTGTTTATGTTGGGTTTTGGCTGTCGTCTTCATGATTTGGTCATTGCCTGGGGTTCCTCAGGTATCGCCCGGGACCTTACCCAACGAGTCCCGGGCACCAGCGTCTTCCTCTTCGGGTGGGCGGATTCCCCACTTCAGCGGGGGCTGGCGCAGAGGAGGAAGGAGATGGGTTGGTTCAAGAAAACGCCCGACTTGAACAGTGTCAGGGTCTGCATTGGGCCTGTGCCACAGAAACGCTTTGGCCTCACCGGTGAGCCCAAACATCCATCCATCCATTTTCAACACCGCTTAACCTGGTTAGGGTCGCAGGGCGCTGGAGCCTATCCTAGGTGACTTCGGGCGAAAGGCAGACTACAGCCTGTCCTGGTCGCCAGTCAGTCGAATGGCACATAGACACGGACAACCATTTGCACTCACATTCATACCGTCACTGAGTGGGAACTGAACACACGCTGCCCGCGCCAAAGTCAGGCGAGTGTACCCCGACAACATCAGTGACCGTGAGCCCAAACACTCTAATCCAAATGGAAATTGCTTTAAGAAACGTTTTTCCTCTCCGAAAAAGTATGATGAGTGTCTTGAAATCTCCAGTATTTAAATTTTCATCACTATTCCACTCTTAATACATCACATTTGCCTGTCAGAAACGTTTCTCAATATGCCATAATCGGAACAAATACTTGTGCTCTCCAAAATTTTATGATTTTCTTGAAATGTAATGTGTTTTCATTTTTCCTATTTCCCACTCTTAAAATGAAAAATTTGACTGACGGAATGTTTCCTTAATACGCCTTGATTGGAGTGAACGCATCTCTTAAACACACAATTTATTTCACAGTATGATGATTTTATTCTAAAGCCCAATTTTTACATTTCTTTTGCAAGGCCTTGAAGTATTCTTACTTTATCACTGTTATGCCCAAAAACTGTGACCTGCTTAATAATGTGGAACAACCTAATTTAGCCTACTGTATTAAGGCTTACCTAGGAATATTTTGCAACCCTGTTTGTGATTAATCACAGTGCACTTAACAAGACAGGAGAAACATGTTTGATTTACGTAAATCCTATACTGTATATACAGTATATTATTACAATGAAGCAGTAAGTATTCACTATTATTATAGGTGTTGGCTGCAGTCCTTATGTCATGAACTGCAACGTTACTATTGACACCCAAGATCTCACCGTCGGACGGCGCGTTGCCACCGCCATCAGGGAGTCCACGCCAGGGGGTCTTCCGGGGGTCCAAGTCCTCGCTTTGCCACACGAGGGTGCCGTGGAGATCGCCTGCAACGTGGAGAGCGTGCCGGGGGGTCCGCCCCACCAAATGAGCGGGACGGCACCTTGGCCGTCCTTTAGCATCGGGGGTCAGCCGTACTGTCACGTTCCAGCTTCTCTCATCACCGCCAGGGTTGCAGAGCTGGCGGGGAGGCACGGGGTTGGCACTAAGGGCACTGCCTTGGTGGGCTTCACCCCCGTGGAGTGTCGGGGCTTGGCTGAGTTGGCTCTGTCTCGACGCATTGCCGAATTTTGGAAAGAGCAACAAAGGGTGCGCATGTGAAAATAAATTCTGGTTTAAAACGACCTTTATTTTAAAATTATTCACATTTGAGTTAAAATTAGAGTTTAATTGGGGAGTACACTATAAATTCTCAAATATTTATTACATGCATTAATTTTCTATAGTCCTCATTAGGGTAGTAGGTAACTGGAGCCTATCCTAGCTGGCTTTTTGTTTCTAACTTTCTAACACAATATGAAGCCCCTGAAATTTGCATCCAAAATAGACAACTTCCCGTTTAATTTCGGGCATGGGTCCTTCAGACTTTTTCGTATGTCCTCCTACAAGTGACATGTCCACCCAATTTTGGTCGATTGGTGAAGCTCGTGTCGGGAGCTGATTTTTCTAACATTCTTTCAAACTACGAGCCGTGGAATGAACTCTAAATAGGCTGATTCAAACCAAAATGGTTGACGTACTTTTGAATTTCGGGGTTGGGTCCTTTGGACGTTTTTCATGTTTCTTGTTACAACAAGCATGTCCACCCGAGTTCGCGTCTATCGGTGAACCTGGTGTCAGGGGGCTGATTGTTATTTATTTAATTTTAATAAATAAAAAGGATTTTTTTATGGAATGGCCCAGGAATTTGCCCAAATTACAGCTTCAAAATAAAATGGCCGACTTTCTGTTCAATGTTGGTCATTGAGACGTTTTGTGCGTCCTGTTATGATGGACATGTTCACCCAATTTTGTGTGGATTGGTAAAACTGGTGTCTGTGGCTGATTTTTTTCCTTTTCAAACTTTCCCTGGGGGGTGCTACTGAGTGCGTTTGGGTGTTTTACCAACCAGATGCTAACATAAATAGGATGTAGCTGAGAGTATAATGGCTAATGACTGGAATAGAAATGAGTAGAGGAGCGTGACCACAATGGATGCGATTTAAATGTTTCATGAAGGAGCCAGTTTGATAATAACATTATATTTAATACATGGAAAGACATAAATAGTGTATATATATTTTTATCAGCCACCTATTTTTATTGTGTAGCCACCCAATGCATGACCACTCTACATCGCCAGTATTCCAGGCTCAGCACTTTTTGCATCATTTCCTGTGTATGCCAACTTGTGAGTATACCTTATGCTTTGATTTCAGTGTTCACCGTAGTTGACCCAAGAGTCAACCTGGGAATACACATACTTTTATTTCAACGTTAATGAGTTGCCTGTTTCAATAAGTTCGGCTCTTGAGGCAATTTGTGGGTATGCTTTGATTTTAAAATTGAATTTTACTACGGTACGTTGTAGGGCACAAAGACAAGATAATGATGAACTCTTCAATGTTTAAATAAGGTTTGCCGATTAGTCAAATTGTGAGGTGTACACATTGTTATGCTTTAATTTGAGCATAAATAAATTGACTTATTTCACAAAGACAAAATAAAGGGTGAGTTCTTCCATGTTTCAGCAAGGTTGGCCCATGAGTCAACTTGTGAGTACACATTGTATCTTCAGTGTATCAATAAGGTCGGCCCATGAGTCAACTTTTGGGTACACATTGTTATATTTTGATTTAAAAATTGACTTGTTTTATTATGTTGTAGGGCACAAAGATGAAGTTCCGGTTGAGTTAAACATTTTCAGAAGGATGGCCAATAAGTCAACTTGTGAGGAATACACAGTTATGCTTTGATTCAAACGTGTTATTGAATTGGTTTCATTATGTTGTAGGACTCAAAGACGAGATAAAGGGTGAGTTCTTCCATGTTCAATATGGTTGGCCCTTGAGTCAACTTGTGAGATGGAGACATTGTTATGCTTTGATTTCAACATTGATGAATTGACTTGCTTCATTCACCAAGACAAGATCATGTGTGAGTTCTTGAATGTTTCAAAAACATTGGTCCATGAGTAGTTATTGTTATAGTTTGATTTTAAAATGTTCTTCTTTGATTATGTTGTAAGGCGCAAAGACAATACAAAATTCTTCTTCTTCAATGTTTTTAATACGGTTTGCTCACAAGTCAACTTGTTTTCCCTTGATTTCAACATTAACGAGTCGTTTCATTCCGTCGTAGGTTTTCAAATGACATAAGATGACCCCCCTTGTGAGGCAGTTGTTCATCCTCAGTGCACGCCTTCCTCTTGGTAAGTCTTTGTACGCCATCCAGCCGAAGCTTTAGTCACACAAGCATGGCAGGCAGCATCTCAAGCTTCTTTTCATGCATCTTACGTACATTCTCTCCATCCCCGTATCTCATTTTTTTTGCACCTCGACACAAATGCATCTTTTACCCCATGCGTGTGCACCCCGTACATTCGGTATGCACACACAGTGCCTGTCAGGCTGGCAAGCATCACGACTTAATCTAGGTCAAAGCATAAGCCCAGAGGTATTCTGGTGCAACACATACACACGCGTTCATATCAATGCATCTTTAAAAGCTTCATGTTTAGCCAGCAATCCGCTCAATATTAATTTCCCTCTAATACGTTACCCGACTTGTGATTTGGCTCAAGAGCACCATGACTAAGCACGCTCAGGAGTAATTATTATACATCCAAAAAGGGACACTTAAGTGCATTTTTGTGTGTTTGTGTGTTTTATCTGCTTCCTTTGATATAATTTAGCGTGGCAGCGTATCATCCGAGATGCAGGCCCATGTGTCACGACGTAGAGAAAATAGAGGAGCTTATTTCCTCACGTCGTCCTCCGCCAAGCCTTCTATAAATACACCCAGCTCTCTGTTCTATCTCTGTAAACCCCCCCCCCCTATGTTTGTCCAATTTTTCCTCATAATTACTCCCTTCCACTTCATCTTCCCTTCTCCTCTGCTCCTATCATAAAATGTGGAGCAATGTGTAGCGTGTCTAGACTAAGGGAAACATTGTGATAGGAAAAAGGCCAAAAAGACAGTTATTTTATCAGCAGTCTGCCCAAGTGCTACTCGCTGTTTGAACCATAATTGGCGTTATTTCCTTAACCCTCCTGTTTTATTATTTTAACAAATACAGTAATATTAATGTTATAATCAGATTTCTTTTAAATGTGATGTTTAAAAATAGTTAAAAATAAGAAAAAAAAACAAAATCTAGTTTTGTCTTTTTTTAACTTAAAGAAAATACTTATTTAACTTGACAATATAACAGAAGTGTTAATATCCCAAAGTATGAACTATAATTTGAACTATAATTACCATCATTTATTTAATATACACAATGTTTTATTGCTTCTAAGATTATATTGGACAAAATATTGTTAGAAAAGCAGGGTGGGCGGGGGGCGGGCATACAAATGTACCAAAAAAGCCATTTTGATACCCCCTAAAATTGGTCCACACACATTGGCACCTATTCACCAAGATGCAACCTATGAAGTGTGCAGAAAGCCCAACCCCCACCCTCCACCCTTGACACATGTTCAGCATCCTCTGGTCAGCTAAGAAACCAAAAGAGCGAGAGAGAGAGAGAGAGAGAGAGAGAGAGAGAGTGAGAGTCAGAGAGCCAGCGAGCGAGTGCGAGAGTAGCGAGGTGGAAACGCGGGTGAGCATCACAGAAAGACACAAATAGAGCGATAAAGCGGCGAATTAGGCAGCCAGGCGACCACGAGGGGGGAGGAAGAGGAGGAGGAGGAAGACTGGCGAGTCCTTGGCAGATCCGTGCTTGATTAAAGATCCTCTCCTTCCCCTTCTTTTTTTTTTTTTTTTTTTATTTTTTTTTTTTTTGTGTGGATGTGAGAACCAGGTGGATGTTCCTGGGACTGGATGCTAGGATCCACGCAGGCCAGGATGGATCCGGTGCTGGTGCTGACCCAGATTAGCGAATCAGGACCGGTCGCCGGTGTTCTGGGGATGTGACCTTTATCTCCGACGAGGTAAGGATGTACACAAGGGTTCTCGAGGCTCTGCAGAATCATTTGCAATAAATGATTATGTGGTAGCACTTCAAAAAGGGCCAATTAAAAGCTCTGATATGAAAGAAAGCTATCCTATTATTCTGTTGTTCTTGCATGAATAAAGTTATTTTTTAAAGACCAAAAAGGCGCATTATTATAGGAATCAAATCCTATGTTACATGTGCTTCCAGAGGGCATAACCCTAACACCAATTAAACATAACTACTATGTATGCCTAAATGCCATAGGAATTTAAAAGTTGCCCACTTTCAAGAAAGAAATGTATTGTTATGACAACAAACTCAGATTGCTTTTTAAAAAAAAATAAAAAATTTCCTTGTTATGAAGAAAGAGAAGAAGAAAGTCAGGGTTTTTTTCAAGAAAAAAATGTGTAACAGTGATTCTCAAAGTGTGGTACGATATCCACTAGTGGTATGCGTGCGCCTCTAGTGGTATGTATGTGAAATAATCACTGATTAAGTCCAGTTCAGTTGTATTTAACATTTAAGTTCAAAAGAATGAATTTAATCTTTAAGAACTGTTTTTCAAAAAATAGTTTATTTAGGAACAATTTTCATTTAACGTTGATGTGCAGTTCATTTTCGTTGAATTATTATTCAAATATTTCTTTTATTATTCTACTCGCTAGGCTCGAACACACCCGCAACCCTAGTGACAATACGTTGTACAGAAAATGGATGGATGGATGCATATTTAAACGCATTGCTAATGTTTAAACTGTGTAATTTTACAGTGGTTTACGATAATATTAAATATACTTTTTAGGAATAAAACATCTCTCATTTTTGATGAGCAATTAGGTCTACTACACTACTGTATTTTAATATTGGTCATTATGGCATTACTTGAAGAGCTAAGTATTTTTTTTAGGTGGTACTTAATGTAAACGTTTAGGTGATATGTGGTGTAAAAAGTTTGAGAACCATTGCTTTACAAGACATTTTTCTTTGGCAGGAAACTTCATAATCCCAAGAGAATAATATCATATTATTCTAAGATAAAGTTTTAATATTATAATATTAAAGTCAAAGTTTAACAAGGGAAGAAAATCATATTTTATGTTACGATGACAAACATAACATTTTTAGAAAATATTTGTCGTGATGAGAATGAAGTCATATTTTTTCAAGAAAAATTCGTAATCATTACATGAACGTAGATGTATATTGCCAAGTTGAAAAGTGTTATCTTACGATAAGAAAGTCGTATTTTTTTCTAACAGAAAGTCGATAGAAAGATTGTAATGTTACAGTACAAATGGATATTTTTTCGAGAAGTATTCTCTTAAGATTACGCATTTTCATCCCAACAAAAATGTCTTTGTGCTTTAAAGATTACACTTTTCTTTCTCGAGAACAAATTAAACTTTCTCCTCATTACATTTTGTGTTTTAAAAAATAAAAAGGTTATCGTAACATAATTTTGTTTTCTCTAAAGTAGACAACATTTTCATTCCTGTGGCATTTAGGTGTATACATAGTAGTTGGCATTAGGATTATGACGGTGTTCCTTGGAAAAATTTCTCCCCAAAATGTGAGAGCCCTTGATTTAGACTGCCTGACTGAGTTGCGGTTTATTGGCTTCTCGTAGAAACATGGACTGAACCATTGGCCATTGTAAAGCGTGCTATACAGACTAGCTCCATGTATAATACACGAGCTGGGAGATGTGTCACGCACAGCAACAAGTCACTGTGCTTCCTTCCCCTAAAGCTAAGACCCACATCAATAATTTACTGATTCCTGGTGGCTCAGGGAATGGTTTGGCTTGTGGAAGGGATGAAACAATCGCATTGCAAGTGAACCCCAACAGACAAATTAGTAGCATGTACTAGTTTTTCAAAGATAAATACATAGCTATTTAATGTAAAGGGGACGTAGTAGTGACAAAAATTCATGTTTAATGACTTTTGTTTTGCTATGGCTCCGTTATTGTATTTAATTTTGCAATATTTTTCATTAATTAAAAAAATGGCTAATGCACATAAATAAAATAAGCGAAGAACAAAAACTGTTTTTAACCATAGAATTTTTTTTATACTTTTTAATTTTAATTTGTTCAGTACTATATATATATATATATATATATATATATATATGAATTGAATACAAGAAGATAACTTAAAAAAGAAGAAAAAATACATATACAGTATTGTAAACTGAAGTTAACCACATAAAACAAACTCCACATGCCCTGACCAGTTTTTGCCGGACAACCCTATCACAACAAGACACACAAAAACGTCTCAAGGACACACTCCCGAAATTTAACAGGAAGTCAACCATTTTAGTTTTAAGAATTTGGGGCCAATTGTAGGACACTAATTTCAGCAATCGACATGAAATTGGGTGGCAACATATTAACACCTTATTAACTTACCGTAATTTCTCGTGTGTAATGCGCACCCATGTATAGTATACACACCCCCAAAGTTGACCTCAAAATTCTGGAAAACCCTTCCACCTATACATAATGCATTTTTACAATGCATGATTTTGCTTCTACTCATATGATCAAAACATAAAATAGTATCTCTATTTTGTTAGTTTTTTCAAAGAATTATTCTGACGTTAAGCACTTTATTTCAACATGTAATACTTTGTTTTTATTTACTCGCTCTTATTTTGAAATTCACAGCCCTACTTTTATTCAGTAAATGAGAAAACACACAGTTGTGCTCATATGTTTGATTACCCAGGCAGAATTTGTAAGATGGGTACAATTATTTAAAGAAAAAATGAAGGGCCAGGCGAAACACATTTAATTATTTTAATGGGATTCAAATTAAACTGTCAAGCATTTCAGAAAAGCATTATCACTAAACAAAACATAACCATAAAGAAATTAATTATGGTTGTTGTTAAAACATCAGTTGTGTTTAAAAACACAATATTTCACAAAGTCTGCCAGGGTATGTAAACTTATGAGCACAACTGTACATTTATGCAGTCATACGTACCCCTGTCATATTGGAATGAAACTGGAGGCTGCACCTTTTTCATATCCTCTACGTGGCGCTGGCATATTGGAATGAAAGTGTACAGCTTTTTCATAACCTCTAGATGGTAGCATACATTTGTAAAATTTGAAAGTTTTTTTTCATTTTCCCCTATACATATGTATAATGCGCACTATTGACTTTTGACAATTTTTTGGTGGAAAAAATGTGCATTATACACGAGAAATTACGATAAGTCACATATTTCTTTTAATGACGCACGTTATTAGGATTTCCACATAGTTCCGAGGCAGGACACTCCCTGCTCCCATATTACTGGCTCCGGGACACACAGCGCTGTAGTATGATTGGCTGCTGTATCCCTGTAGAACACGCCCTACTGCTTCCAGACGGAAAAAAAGTAGTACAGTATGTATGTGACTTACGTAAGTGTGGTAGCGTTAACATTTCCCACTAACCCTAACCCACCCTAAGCCTAACCTTAACCCATCCTACACCGCCTTAAACCCCAATCCTAGCCCTAGACCTAACCATAACAAACTTCTTTGTTTTTATTTCGTACAAATGTGTTACATGTTTGGGACGCTCATCTCGTCACATCTGCGTATCCTGCCCTTCCTGTGATGCAGGAGCCAATCATGTTGGAGCGGGGCGTGTCGTGCCTGGAAACTATGTGGGAATCCTAATAATGCCTCAAGGACCCATGCCTGATATTACACTACATGTCAGCCATTTTGTGTTCATGGACCTTGTCCTTTGACGAACACCAACTAGAGGATTTGGCCAAGGATTTAATGTCAATGTGCGGCATAAAAGCTCTTCTAACACCTCCCATTCCTTCCTTATCGCTTAATGATACTCCATTTTATTTTGTCACTGTGCCCTCTGTGCAATACTAAAATTTAGTCGGGGCACTTTACGGGAAGGCTGAAGCTTGTTTGTCACAGTAACTACTTCAAGAGCCATTCATTCTGCCAGTTTCTGATTTATTAAGAATGTCAAACACAAGTATGATCTGACAAACCTCTGAATAGATAAAGCCTCCACAAAAGAAGACCACGTACACATTATCTCAGAGCGCGGAGATCAGCGTTGTCCGCCATGAAGCAGTCTAATGGATTTGATAGGACCGGATGAGCTCCATTGTGTAGCCACGTTGAGAAAAAAAAAAAAAAAAAAAGGGGGTCAGCAGTAGCCCAGAGGTTAAAGGGCTTGTTTGTGGATGCATTGATGGATCTATGTAAAGAAGGCTGTAAAGGCTATGCTCTATGACAAATGGCTTTATAGGCTACTATGTATGGCCAGTACAATGAGATAAGCAATTGGATGGAGTTGGGTCCAGAAGTGGCTTTATACACCGGCACAGTGGAATTGAATGGAAACGGTGAAGAAGTGAAGAGGACAGCTTTAATTTAAAAGGATTTGCATTAATACAGAATTTCACAAGATAAGAATTACAGTCATTGACATGCAATATACAGTAGAGTAAAACTGCTTGTTAGCAACTTGAAGGTCATCACTTTCCACTCATTGGAAATGATGTTGAAGTTGATAAGACATGGTGACATTGTTAAAAGGATTACATTGTTAAATGAAGTGAACAAGTTGGAAATGATGTGGAAATTGGACATTGGTGACATTGTTAAATGTATGACATTGATAAATGAAGTTGTTGAATTAAATGTATCGTTAAATGAATAGGAAATGTTTCGTGATGTTGAAACTGATAAGACGCAGTGACATTGTTAAACAGAATTACTGTTAAGTGCAATTACCAAGTTTGAAACTATGTTTCAATTGGACATTGGACATAGTGACATTGTTAAATGGTGTTTAAAGACAATTAGCCGAAGCATTTCTCCTACATCTTGAGGACAAAACTACAAAAATAAACACATTTGAAATTAAGTTGCTATTTATAAGACATGGAGACATTTACAACCCCAATTCCAATGAAGTTGGGACATTGTGTTAAACATAAATAAAAACAAAATACAATGATTTGCAAATCATGTTCAACCTATATTTAATTGAACACCCCACAAAGACAAGATATTTGATGTTCAAACTGGTAAACATTATTGTTTTTAGCAAATAATCATTAACTTTGAATTTTATCACTGCAACACGTTCCAAAAAAGCTGAGACAGGGTCATGTTTACCACTGTGTTACATCACCTTTTCTTTTAACATTCAATAAACGTTTGGGAACTGAGGACACTAATTGTTGAAGCTTTGTAGGTTGAATTATTTCCCATTCTTGCTTGATGTACAGCTTCAGCTGTTCAACAGTCCGGGGTCTCCGTTGCCGTATTTTACGCTTCATAATGTACCACACATTTTCAATGGGAGACAGGTCTGGACTGCAGGCAGGCCAGTCTATTACCTGCACTCTTTTGCTACGAAGCCACGCTGTTGCAACACGTGAATAATGTGGTTTGGCATTGTCTTGCTGAAATAAGCAGGGGCGTCCGTGAAAAAGACGTTGCTTGGATGGCAGCATATGTTTCTCCAAAACCTGTGTGTACCTTTCAGCATTAATGGTGCCTTCACAGATGTGTAAGTTACCCATGCCATTGGCACTAACACAGCCCCATACCATCACAGATGCTGGGTTTTGAACTTTGCGTCCCTAATAGTCTGGATGGTTCTTTTCCTCTTTGGCCCGGAGGACACGACGTCCACAATTTCCAAAAACAATTTGAAATGTGGACTCGTCGGACCACAGAACACTTTTCCACTTTGTATCAGTCCATCTAAGATGAGCTCGGGCCCAGAGAAGCCGGCGGCGTTTCTGGGTGTTGTTGATAAATGGCTTTTGTTTTGCATAGTAGAGTTTCAAGTTGCATTTACGGATGTAGCGCCGAACTGTATTTACTGACATTGGATTTCTGAAGTGTCCCTATGCCCATGTGGTGATATCCTTTACACATTGATGTCGGTTTTTGATGCAGTGCCGCCTTAGGTATCGAAGGTCACAGGCATTCACTGTTGGGTTTCGGCCTTGCCGCTTACATGCAGTGATTTCTCCAGATTCTCTGAACCTTTTGATGATATTATGGACCGTAGATAATGAAATCCCTAAATTCCATGTAATTGTATGTTGAGGAACATTGTCCTTAAACTGTTCAACTATTTTGTCACGCACTTGTTCACAAAGAGGTGAACCTCGCCCCATCTTTGCTTGTGAATGACTGAGCAATTCAGGGAAGCTCCTTTTATATCCAATTACGGCACCCACCTGTTCCCAATTAGCCTGCTCACCTGTGGGATGTTTCAAACAGGTGTTTTGTGAGCATTCTGCAACTTTCTCAGTCTTTTTTGCCACCAATCCTAGCTTTTTTTAGAACGTGTTGCAGCCATAATATTCTAAGCTAATTATTATTTGCTAAAAACATTAAAGTTTATCAGTTTGAACATTAAATATCTTGTCTTTGTAGTGTATTCAATTAAATATAGGTTGAACATGATTTGCAAATCATTTTATTCTGTTTTTATTTATGTTTAGCACAACGTACCAACTTCATTGGAATTGGGGTTGTAAATGATGTTGCACAAAATTATTCTGAAATGCATCATTAAATGAAAATAAGTTTGAAATGATGTTGAAATTGATAAGACACTGTGACATTGTTAACTGGAAAACTATAGCCATGTACATAAAATAGTGAGTAGAATTGCTTCTCTGTGCTTGTTGGCAACTTGAAGCTCATCTGGTAAATTAACCCACATTTAAATTTAAGGTCTGAGCTGTCACAAGACATTGTGCAAACAGCGCTCTGAGGACCCCCAATTGATGCATCCGGTCCACATCCAAAATCCAAATGACAGATCTACAGCTCGGGACGCGCTGGTGATAACATGGGGGCTGCAAATATCACCTACATAGAGGTTCGAGTCAATCTTTACAATAAAATGAAATTGGTGGATGAAATTAGTGGTAAACCCATTGTTAAATCAAATTGAAAAGTTTGAAATGATGTTGAAATTGATAAGACAGTGACAATGTTGAACGGGTAACATTGTTAAATGAAGTTGTTGAATGAAAATACAGATAAACGAAACTGAAATTTTGTCAATGATGTTGAAATTGATAAGACAGACACAATAAACAAGTTAATTTCTAGTACACGTTTTGGACAAATTACCTACAAAATCCGACACGTTTAAAAATGATGTTGAAATTGATTATATAACAGGACATTGTTAAATAAAGTTGCTGAATGAAATTCACACAATTGGAATCGTTGAAATGGACATTGGTAAGACACAGTGACATTGTTAAATTAAATTATTAGATGCGTTGTTAGATGAAATTGACATGTTTGGAATTGTGTTGAAATTGGGATAGGTCACATTGTTCAATTAATTGATTGAATAAAATGATTTTGAAATGCATTGAAATTGACAGTTTTGAAATAATGTTAAAATTGTACATTGTACACACGGCATTAATCTGTATTCTCGCTAAATGGCTTGTATCTTGTAAAAGTAAAAATCAAATACCCAACCTTTTTTTTTTCTTTTCTTTAGTTGTCTGCATCTGAAATCATTGTGATTGTTCTCACAGTGAAGAAAAACAATCAAATATAGATATATATTTTTTTAAAAGCACATCAGCAATAAATAGCTTTCGCTCAAAGCTTGAACTCGTCTGCTTCGGGAAAAAGGAGGACCTGCAGGACCAGATTAGACTTTGAAAGCGACAGAATGGTAACGTCGTCTCAGCGGGCTAACAACCTTTGCAACATCAACCATGTTCAAAAACAGCTAAAAATATCTCCAGGGAAAAAAAGAAGTATTTATGGAAGTGAAGAAGAGAACTTCAAAATGTCCAGCTTTCATAGACACGATAGTCATATTTTTACCAAAATGAATCATGCACTCAGAAATTGCCTATATAATGAATGATGTTGAAATTGACAAGACATGGTGACATTTTTAAATGGGTGATATGGTTAAAGGAAGTTGTTAAATGTACGCATAGGTAATGTTGAATGGTGTTTAATAGCAATTAGTAAGAAAAATTGTAATGCACTTTCAGGACAACATAACTACAAAAGCGGACAAGTTTGAAATTGTAATGAAATTGATAAGACATGGTGAAATTGTTGAATTGAATGTTAAAAAAAGCTGTTAAAAGACAGTGAATGTTAAATAAATCCATGCATCCATTTTGCAAACCGCTTATCCTCACCAGGGTTGCGGGTGTTCTGGAGCCTATCCCAGCTGACTCGGGGCGATAGGCGGGGTACACCCTGAACTGGTCACCAGCCAATCACAGCGCACATACAAACAAACAATCATTCGCACTCACGTTCACATCTATGGACAATTTAGAGTGTTCAATTAACCTACCATGCATGTTTTGGTTATGTGGGAGGAAAGAGTACCCGGAGAAAACCTACGCAGGCACGGGGAGAACATGCAAACTCCACACAGGCGAGGTCGGTTTTCAACCCAGGTCCCCAGAACTGTGATGCAGATGTGTTAACCACTTGTCAACCGTGCTGCCTGTTAAATAAATTTTTATATGAAATTGACACATTTGAAATTATGGTGAAATTGGCTGAAGACATGGTGACATTTTTAAAACTGTGACATTGTTAAACAGGTGGATCTTTTTTTTATAAAGTTGTTCAATGAAATTATTTTTCAAATAAATGGACAAGTTTGAAATTGATCAGACATGATGACATTTTTAAATGTCATCAAATGAAACTACATTGTTAAATCCATGTTATTTGAAATTGACATGTTGAATGATGCTGAAATTGAGACGGAACAGTGACATTGTTAAATGACAAAATAGTTGTAGTAGATGGGAGTGGACATTGTTGAATTGGTTACATTTTAATGCCGATTACATTTTTAATATACGTTGAGGACCGGATTACTACAAAAATTGACAAGTTTGAAATGTTGACAATGGATATGGTGACATTGTTAAATGGTAGTAGAGCATTTCAAATGTACTTTTAAGACAAGATAACTACAAAAACTGACACATTTGTAAGACATTGAAATGGAAACATCCCCATCTCCGACCCCATCTGCAGTCCCTTCTCAAGATGTATTTTCTTCCCAAATGGGGTTTTGAGTGTTTCCTTTCCCAATTGGGGGGTTAGGATTAGGGGATGTCGTCAATCTTTTCCATCTGTGGGCCTGTGAAGCCCTTTGAGACTCTTTGTGATTAAGGGCTGTACAAATAAACTTGACTTGAAATGACAGGGTAACATTGTCAAATGACAAAATAGTGGAAGTGGACATTGTTGAATTGGTGACATTGTTAAATGGTTTTGAACGTCAATTACCTAGAGCATTTGTAATATATTGTACATAGATGATGAGATTACTACAAAAATTGCCAAGATGGAAATAATGTTGACATTGCATATGGTGGTGACATTGTCAAATGATGTTTAATGGTAATTAGCAAGAGCTTTTCTAATTTACCTTTAGGACAAGATAACTCCCAAAACTGACAAGTTAAGACACAGTTACAAATTCCAAAATAGTGGAGGTGTAAGCAATTAGATGTAAATTTTCTGTAAATGCCAATGCGACTGCATGTCAAAGTGTCAAAGTGAGTGCTTGCATGCGTGTTCTCAATACCCTGGAGGCCTCGTCCTAATTCATTCCAACGTCCACCCCAGAGGCTCAATTGCTGCTTTGATTGCACCAATTTCCCTCCCCTCCCAGCTGAAAGGAAGACATATAATTACACTATTTACACTGGACCCCTTTCCTCGTCCCCAAAGTCAGCACGCGCTGGCTTTGTTTGTGTGGCGATTGTTAAGCAGCATGAATGTCCCAGCTTGTCCCAGTGAAGCTGGTGGAACGAGCACGCGTTGCCCTTATAGTGCAAACGCCACAATGCGGGAAGGCTTTATTGTGCCATGATAGAACGATAACGTGCCTAAAAGGAGACAAGCGATGGTCAATGACGTTTCACAGTATCTTTGCTGTTTTGGCAAAGCCATTTTTACCAGTGTTTTCCCTTTGTTTTGAACATGACATTACGGGGTCGAAAAATAGATTTAGTTTTCAGAGGATTGACATAATTGTCTTCAAAGCGCAATGGAGGACCTTTTGTAAAGGGTGACATTAATAAAGGGAATTATTGTTATATGCATTGAAATTGGCTAGTTTGAAATGATTTTGAAATTGGACATGGTGGTGACATTGTTAAATGAAATTATCGTTAATTGTGTTGTCCAATGAAATTTGACAAGTTTAAATTGAAAGGCAGGGTGACGTTGTTAAATGGGTGACCGTGAATTTCTATTAACACACTATAACTACAAACACGGACACATTTGAAATTATGTTGAAATTGATAAGACATGGTAAAGTTGGCCTTAATGTTGAAATTGGACATGGTGACGTTGTAAAATAAAATTGTGACGTTACATTAACATTGCACATGATGGCATTGTTAAATGGATGACCTTGCTAAATGAAGTTATGCTTAATGCTTATCAAATGCACTGTTAAATGAAAATGACAAGTTTGAAATGGTTGTGAAATTGATGAGACACAGGGACATTGTTGAATGGTTGACATTATTAATTGGTGTTTAAAGGAAATTAACGAGAACATTTGTAATGCACTTTTAAGACAACATATGCAAACTGACAATCTTAAGATGACATTGAAATTGCTAAGACATGGTGACATTGTCCGCGACGGTAACGTATCAAGTTACGTTGATTCTTTTCAATTTTCATCTCCAGTATATTCTTGCTATTTGAGTGTTCATTCCCAGTTAGAAGTGAATAAGTCTGACATATCGCCAAAAGCATATCGCGAGCCATGATGTTCGTGAGCCAGAGGCTGAGCTGCACTGTATTTGTTTACGGCGGAGCCCGTTAACATAGGCCGACCGGTCATGAATATCTTGTAGGTCGTGTATGAGTGTGTCATACAGTTGATTGCTTCAGGCTTTTGGTAACATTTTAAATGAGGACAAAGGTGGAACTTATCGTCATTGCTGCACAGCAACCACACTTTTACGATTTACGATTGTAAACCATTTGGAAATGCACCTACAAAATCTTTATAACGGTTCTCTGCCCCAGACAAGTCTGCAAATGTCCTGAAATAATTTGTAGGTCAGCAGAGGCGCAATTTCCTAGGTAACAGTCACTGGTAGTGACTCACATGTGACATATACACCTGAAGCTATTCACATTTTTAGGGCAACGGGCAGTACAAAAGCTCTCTTTGGAAGCTCTGTTTTTATTATTCTTCGCCTGTTGGGGGGCTTCAACATGCCTAAAAAACTAAAAATACATTTTTGCAAGCACTTGTTTCCCAGTGAAAATGTATTTATTTTAAGGGTCCAGAAAGTATTAAAAAGTCACTGATTGGCATGAAATTTGGTGGATGTGTCTATCATTACAGGAAGCATGAAAAACACTTATGGACCGATGCCTGAAATTGAACAGGAAGTCGTCGGCCATTTTGATTAGAACCGCAGCTATTTTGAGCAAATTCCAGGGCTTATACTTTAACAAACTCCGACTAGAGCAAGTGAGCCCCAATTGGAAGCAGGTATCCTCGACAGATGAGCAACACCAAATTGCAAATTAAAAAAAATATATATATTTTTTTTAACCTACCCTACAACATATGTCATAGTTTGATGATCATTTTGAGGATTCACTATTTAAAGGAAGGTACGAGAGCATGGCTTTAATTGTTTTAATTATTATTAGCATACCCCAAGAGAAAGAGAGAGAGAGAGAGATGGGGAGAGAATAATTAAAATTTAATATGGTGGCACTTGACAAATTGGGATGATACAAGATTACCAGCTGTAAATGAATGCACAACTCCATCTACTGGACACATTTACAGATCACAAGATCATCATTAACGTTTCACATGCGAACATTTTTTACTTGTACAGTGTTTCATGTGTTACATTTAGAAATGCAACAGCATTGAAATCTAGATATTACATTTTTTTAAATGTAATATATGAACTTGAAAATACCCTTGCATTGTATATAAACACTTGTGTTTTTCTTTGGCATACCAAAATGTTAATGGAGCATGTGTTTTATTAGAAAGAAAAAAAACCTCAGCAATTTCTCCGCCTACTTTAGCCCATTGTGTCACTTATAAAATGTAGATTAATAAATATTTGTGAAATTTATAATAAAAAGAGAACTACTTGGCCAGCAGCAGATTTTTCTTGAATTGAAAAATAAATCAATAAATTAGCACAGGTCACTTTGACCTGTAACATACCAGACGTGTTCAATATACAGTATTGGGATTTTCTAATGCTCACAAAACATAATGCACTACATATTGACTGAATAGTAGGTAATGGTTTTGCTGTGTGTTCATATTTTGGTTTCTTTGTATTCATTTATTGACGGTTAAACATGTGTTGGGTCCCACTGACACATGGAAATTCCTGGTGCAACAAAGGGGGGGGGGGGGGTGGCCAATTTAACAGGATGGTTCATTGAAATAAAATTACTTAAAACCTAGCAATAAGTGCCGCATAAAATGTTTTGTCAGTTCCCTATGTGACTGTTTCCGTTAACCACCACTGGATGGCAGTGCTTATCAATATTATATTCTTCAGCAGCAACTCCATAACTACTTTCATTCTTCATATGTAAACCTCCTTGGGTTCATTTCTCTCCAAAAGTACTGATTGCCATTTGTCATTCTTTGTTATTTGTGTCTTGTTGACTTTAGTGGGAGTAGTACATGTTTTGTGTATCTTTAGTTTGGGCGCATCAGTGTGTAAACGTGTTACAGTGAGTCAGTAGTGGCCAGAGGCGCAAGTGGCACCACAGTTGACCCAGATTATTTCAGAGGGAAGGAACTATTATCACGTTAATGGACATTTCTGATGGTTTATCCACATCAATGCATCCATCGGAGCATATGATTAGCTTTTAATACATTGTATTTTTAAATGAGAATAATAGCAAGAATAATTATAAATAAAACCGAGAGCAGTGATGATCAGGATTTCGCCCAAAATAGCTGCACTTTAAACCAAAATGACTGACTTCCTGTTCAATTTCAGGGATGGGTCCTTGAGACTTTTTCATGCGTCCTCTTATGATAGACATGTCCACCCAATTTTGTTTTGATGGGCGAAACTGATGTTGGGGGCTGATTTTATTAAATACTTCCTAAAAAAGTTTGAGGCCTGGACTTCTGCCAAAATGGCTGCTTTAAACGAAAATGATAAACATGTCCACCCAATTTCGTGTTGATGGGCAAAACTGATTTCGGGGGCTGATATTCTTTTCTACAGTAACTTTCTAAGTTTGAGGCCTGGTTTTGCCTAAAATCTCTGCTTCAAACCAAAATGGCTGACTTCCTGTTTAATTTCCGGCATTGGTCCATGAGACTTTTTCATGTGTCCTGTTATGATAGACCCGTCCACCAAATTTCCCATTGATCTGTAAAACTGGTGTCCATGGCTGTTTTGTTTTCTAACTTTCCAAGGGGGTGCAACTTCAGGAGTTTTAGGGGGAGGTCGTGTCCAGGACTCCTAAAATACATTAATTTTCACCAGGATACTTGTGAGCACAAGGGAGCTAAAAGGAGCACAGAAATGTCAAATCTTTAGAATGTCTTTCCTTACAAATATTACACACGCTGTTTTCCATTGTATTTCATACATTCCATAATACAGAAATGCATGAAGGATGTTTAATCTTCATGTTATACAGCAAGAGGGTTCAGAAATTAAAGGAAAAACAACAAATACAAACTTCTAAAAGATGACAAAAGCGGAAATAAAATAAGGATGACTCATTATTATTGACTAAATGGACATACTGTTTACTATCCATGATATCCCAAGACCATGCATGCACTTAAAGGTAGCACATGGAGAAAGAATGTTCGCATCATTTATCTCTGATTTAATTCCATTAAAAATAAAGACAAACTTCACTATAGAGGCATAAAGAGGGCTATGGGAAGAAAACAGATGTACTTCACGTCCTCTGCAATTCTCAGCGCAATTAAAATCTGCGCCATGAAAAACAACAACAACATGCAAAGTGTTTATGCCTGTACCCTGCAGCCACTGATCCTGATCCTCAGTAGTACTCAGTACCTGGAGGAGAAGCAACATCTGTGTGAGGAGGAAAGGAAAGCAGGCCAACTTTGTGGTGGAGGGCCCAGCAGATGGTGACACTGCAGCAGCACTTCTCCAGGTAAAGCCACATCTGAAAAAAATAAAATCAGCCCAGGATATCAATTTCACTATTTGACATGAAACTGGGTGGACATGTCTATCATTACATCAAAACGCACAGAAAATTCTCAAGAACTCTGGCACCAATTGAACGGAAAGTTGGCAATTCTGGTTTGAAGTGCAGCCATTTGACGCAAATTCCAGGGCTTGACAAACTCAGACCAAGGTAGTTTGCCCAAATGAGCCCTATATGACGCAGGTATTCTAGACAGATGTGCAACGATACATTGCAAAGTTGTTTTGCCTTCGTCTTGTGTAATGTGTCAAAATGTGATGATCATATTGAGGATTCGTCATGAAAACAGGATTGCGAGGGCGCATTCATTGCTGCTTGCAGCTTTAATTCTGCTTTTGTCTCGTTCTTCAAATGCAAATCTGTTTCTAAAAATACACACCAGTTTATTCTGTCTTCTATTTGAAGATTAACAGTAGAGCCTTGAATGAATTGATCACAGAACTCTTGCGTTTAAAAAGGTGTAAAAATAGGTAAGATGAAGCAATGTCATTGTCATAATGACACCTTAATAAATCACACATATAATCTCCCACATTGATGAACATTTGATAGTAACATTATGTGAGGCAGTAGAACTATTTTAATGACAAATGAATGTCATTTGACATAGCTGTATTTGAGATGGGCACCATACAATGATGTCTTGGTTTTGGTGGATCACTCCATATGAAGATAATGACCCCCCCAAAAATCATTAATTAATGAGAACGTTCACCACAAGTCCAGATGTATTTGAAAGACACTCTAAATAGTACTGTCATGCAATATAAACTTTTTAAACTTCTGCATTGACTTTGACTGTGGTATTGAGTTCCTGTCTGTGTGATGAAGGGGAATAATAAGCAAGCAGGCCAACTCTTGGGGTGTGGACAGGCTACTACGATGAACTTCGACCATCTCTGAATATGCTCAGCCAGGTGTGAGATGAGGTCCACGATGATCTGTGGAATAAGAATATGAAAAGTGTATTTCAGTCACTGACCCAACACTTCGGAAAATGAGTTGGCAAATTGATCGAGTTACAAAAGGGAGAATCACCTTTCTACTTTAAAAAGAAAATAGTGGAATGGTATGTCTACTAATTATTACATCAAATGTTTGGGTTGGTTTTCTGAAACAAACCCCAGTTCCAGCGCAGTTGGGATAGTTGGGTAAAAGGTAAATATAATAATAATAATAAAGAATATAATGATTTGCAAATCCTTTTCAATTGAATACGCTACAAAGACAAGCTATTTAATATTCAAACTGATAAACTTGTTTTTTGTGCAAATATTCACTCATTTGAATTTAATGCCTGCAACACATTCCAAACAAAAGCTGGGACAGGTGCCTGTTTTCCACTGTGTTACATCACCTTTCCTTTTAACAACACTCAATTAATGTTTGGGAACTGATGGCACTAATTGTTGAAGCTTTGTAGGTGGAATTTTTGGAACAGGTCTAGGCTGCTGGCAGGCCAGTGTAGTACTCACACTCTTCTACTACGAAGCCACGCTGTTGTAACACGTGCAGAGTGTGGCTTTGCATTGTCTTGCTGAAATAAGCAGGGACGTCCCTGACAAGGATGTTGCTTGGATGGCAGCATACTATATTTTGTTCCAAAACCTGCATGTACAATTTAGCATTAATGGTGTCTTCACAGACGTGCAAGCTACCCATGCCATGGGCACTAACACTACCCAATACCATCACAGATGCTGGCTTTTGAACTTTGCACTGATAACAATCCGGATGGTCCTTTTCCTCTTTGGCCCAGAGGACTTGACGGTCATGATTTCCAAAAACAATTTGAAATGTGGACTCGTCAGACTACAGCACACTTTTCACTTTGTCTCCTCAGACCCAGAGAAGCCGGCGGTGTTTCTGAGTGTTGTTGATATATGGCTTTTATTTTGCATGTTATAGTTTTAACTTGAATATATAGATGTACCGACAAACTGTGTTAACTGACAGTGGTTTTCTGAACTGTTCCTGAGCCCACCTGGGAATATCCTTTACAAAATGATGCCGGTTTTTAATGCAGTGCCGTCTGAGGGATCGAAGGTCACATGCATTCAATATTTTTTTTTCGGCATTGTAGCTTACGTGTAGAGATTTCTGCAAATTCTCTGAATCTTTTGATGATGATATGGAGTATAGATGATGAAATCCCAAATTCCTTGCAATTGTAAGTTGACAAACATTGTTCTTAAACGGTTGGACTATTTGCTCATGTAGTTGTTAACAAAGTGGTAAACTTCACCCCATCCTTGCTTGTGAACAACTGAGCCTCTCGGAGATGTTGCTTTTATACCCAATCATGACACTCACCTGTTTCCAATTAACCTGTTCACTTGTGGAATATTCCAAACAGGTGTTTTTTGAGAATTCCTCAACTTTCCCAGTCTTTGTTACCACTGCCACAGCTTTGTTTGAACATGTTGCAGGTATCAAATTCAAAATGAGAGATTAGCAACAAAAAACAATAATGATAATCAGTTTGAACATTAAATATCTTGTCTTTATAGTGTTTTCAATTGAATATAGGTTGAAAAGGATTCACAAATCATTGTATTCTGTTTTATACAATGTCCCAACTTAACTGGAATTCGGGTTTGTACATGCAACTTCTCATTAGTCTTGTTATGCCTAAAAACACACGGGCCCCTCAGGACTCCAGAAATCATGCTGGTGAAGCTCTGGAGGATCCTTCTGGGCCACATATTTTATTATTGACAAAGCAACTGTAGCGCTAAAACATTCCAAAACAAAATATCAAAGGCTTGCAAATGTTCCCAATGAAAATAACTCCTGTATTTGTGTTTGTCCAATGACCTGATGGCAGCATTTGTGTCATCAGCATCCTGTAAGGCCATAAACGACCTTTGTTGAGAAATAAGCACCATCGCAAATTAAAGGTGTGTTGAAGGTACGCAAATTGGTGAGTTGTGTGCTGGACTAAGGACTGTGAAATCTGCAGAAAAAAATACAATTCAAGCTGATAAACCAGACAAAATCTTTGGGATGAATTCATCTTTGAAGAACCCCTGGAATGGTCTCATGAAATTGAATTCCTGCGTATTTTTCGGGCATGTTTATTTGAGACTTTTTTGTGCATCTTGTCTTGATATACATGTCTAACAAATTAAATTTTTTCTACCTACCTGTACCTTTAAGAAGATGTTTCTTGTCATCGCACAATGGTCTATTCAATGATGACACAGCATCAGGAGCAATGCGGCGTTGAGTATCTTTATTACTTCGACAGTTCTGGGGATCACCAGGAGTCAAAACAGCAAATTTTCCTTTGCTCGACAGCCACTTTAGCCCTCAGCCAAGCTGCAGGGAGAGACACAAACTTTCAGGAAGGTTTTATAAGGCTGCAATCTAGTGGACCTTTACAAGGGGACTTCATTTGTTTGGAATTAAACTATACAGCCTGTGGCTTTATTTGTCCTTATGTGTCTCAAACACTTCAAAAGTATTGAAACAGTGAAGCAATTTCCTTTAGTTTTGCTCTTGACTGGGTTTGAGATTAAAATAGAGGGGAGCTACTTTATTCTGTATCCATTTAGCAAGTAAAGCTCATGCTCTATAGTGTTAAAGTCTGGATATTTGACTTGGCCAGTCTAAAACCTTTGGCGTCTCGCCTCTAATGAACACCTTTGTTGTTTCAGTGGGTTTTGGAGGGGTTACTTCCTTTAGTCTCTTGTTTAAAAAAATTCAATACATGCTTAGCAACGGTATCAAACAAATTGAAGTTCCACATACATCCATCCATCCATCTTCTTTACCGCTTCTCCTCACTAGGGTCCCAGGCTGCTGGAGCCAATCCCAGCTACCTTTGGGCGGGAGGCAGGGTACACCCCGAACCAGTCGCCAGCCAATCGCAGGGCACATAAAAACAAACAACCATGCACAGTCACATTCACACCTATGGGCAATTTAGAGTCTTCAATCAACCTACCATGCATGTTTTTAGGATGTGGGAGGAAACCAGAGTGCCCGGAGAAAACCCACCCAGGCACGGGGAGAACATACAAACTCCACACAGGCAGGGCCGGGATTTGAACCCCAGTCCCCAGAACTGTGAGGCAGATGTGCTAACCAGTCGTCCAACGCGCCGGCGTTCCACATACAGTCTACCATTAAAATCATAGCATAGGTATTATGAACCATAAAGTGGTGTTTTTCCCCTTTGTCTTAATGCAAAAAAATACAAGTACATGAAGAAAATTTTGATATTTATTGATATTATTCTTAATGTTTCATAAAGATAACCTCACCTTAGTTCATTCTACCATATATTCCTCCCTTTTGGGGTCAATGACCCTAAACCCAACTAATGTTGCATGTTTCCCCTCTGTCCCAATGTGACAATATGGTAGTGGCTGTGTCTGATTAACTTCAGATAATCATAGGGTATGAACAAAAATCCATCCGAACAAGTGTCATTACTGGATTGAACCTCTCTCTTGAGTGCCGGCTTTGGCCTGCGTAGGGTATGTTTGACATCACTGAGCAAAAATAAAATATTAGGCCTCTCTGTTCTAATCCTTTTAGTAGGCTTTGTATATCTTCCGGTCATGTCAAGGGCAGATAATCCAATCATAATAATTTTGCACACACTCAAAACTGTGTAGTGATGTGTGAAGTTGTTCTTCCCAAGTGAATAATCCCCTTTTCACATCAACTTGTTTATCAGTCAAACATCATTATAAAGTCCAGTTGGCAGGAAAGAGATGATTAATTATACAATTCACTGTATGATAACTTAGTGGTACACTGTATCACAGTCTGTAATGTGTGTCTGTCAGTAGCCATTAACCTTCCACAATATGCTTCTTTTTATTGCTTTAAGGGAATTTTTGTCCACATATTGTGCTGAACTAATATATGAGAGCAGTGGGTCCGCAAGCTGTAACTTGGGGGGGTCCGCAAAGTAATTTGTAATAAATTATTGTATCTTTTTAAGAAGGGCAGTACCTAATTATGTGTGCCAATAAAAGAAACATAATAAACCAATTACTCCTCCCTAATACCCTAGTCACTCATCAGTGTATTTATTTTGTGTAAAGCGACTGAGTATCTTGAAAATTGTGATATAAGTTCCATCTAGGCGGCACGGTGGACGACTGGTTAGAGCGTCAGCCTCACAGTTCTGAGGACCCAGGTTCAATCCCCGGCCCCACCAGTGTGGAGTTTGCATGTTCTCCCCGTGCCTGCGTGGGTTTTCTCCGGGCACTCCGGTTTCCTCCCACATCCCAAACACATGCATGAATTGGGGACTCTAAATTGCCCGTAGGTGTGACTGTGAGTGCGAATGGTCGTTTGTTTGTATGTGCCCTGCGATTGGCTGGCAACCAGTTCAGGGTGTACCCCACCTCCTGCCCGATGACAGCTGGGATAGGCTCCAGCACACCCGCAACCCTAGTGAGGAGAAGCCGCTCAGAAAATGGATGGATGGAAGTTCCATCTATGATGATGATGATTATTATTATCATCATTATTACTGCAGCTTTGGGCCAATTAAAAGCGCTGTTGTGATTGTGAAGCATGTGACACCCATGCATGAATAGTCTTTTTTTTTTTTTTGGGGGGGGGGGGGGGGGGGGGCGTTGAGCCAAAATGTGTGTTATTACAGGAATAAGGACATATTTTGAAGAACAAAAGGAGGATTTTTTTTTTCAAGAATATAGTCCTAGATTTATTGAGTAAACACGTCTTTCCCGGAATAAAATAAATAATATTTAATGAATAGTCGTATTTGATATTCACTTGTTATACTGTATGACTTTATTCTCATAAATTTGTCTTTTTATCCCGATAAATTCGTTGTTGTTAAGGTTATGACTTTTTTAAAAAAAAATATGACTTCCTTCTCATAACCTTACACCTTCATTTAAAAAATAAATGAAAATGAATTTTTTGTTATAATATTGCTTTTTTTTTTCTTCCCAAAAACTTTTACTTCCTTTGGCATTAAGGTGTACACATGCAGACATGTTTAATTGGTGTTAGGATTATGACGAGGTCCTTGGATAGCCAAAAAGTTTGAGAACCCCTCTACTTAGACCACCACCCAGTGTCAGGTTTATGCCATAGAAGCGGCAAATTAACAGCACTGGTAATAAGCAAAATTATAGGGCCTTACTTTTTACGAGTTTTCTTCTTTTCCTGCCAAAATTCAGGATGGAGGAGACTGTGCAAACCCTACTCCAGAACCAGGACTCATTGGATGGCCCCAAGGTCGACCCACTGGACCTCATGAAAGCATACAAGGTACAAAAGAACTAAAATTGAATATACAGCTATTCGCTAGGAATCGGGACCTGGCTGGACCGACCATTATCATTACATTGAATTTGTATTTTATTTTATTTTTGTTTTAAAACCCCAAAAATTCTTCAATAAGTGGGGATAAATGACCAATAAGCATTATTTGGGTTGGTCCCCGCCACCCCCCCCCCCACCCCCTCAAAAAAGAAACAAATAATAATAAAATAAAACTAATAAAAATAAAATAATGGGGGAAAAAAAATCAGTGAATAGATTAATCTTTGGGTGCCAAACCACAAGTATGCGGGGGTCCACTGTTATTGTAATGATCCATCCATCCATCCATTTTCTACCGCTTATCCGAGGTCAGGTCGCGGGGGCTGTAGCTTTAGCAGGGACTCCCAAACTTCCCTCTCCCCAGCCAATTCATCCAGATCTTCCGGGGGGATCCCGAGGCGGCGTTTCCAGGCCAGGCGAGAGATGTAGTCTCTCCAGCGTGTCCTGGGTCGTCCCCGGGGTCTCCTCCCGGTGGGACGTCCCCGGAACACCTCACGTGGGAGGTGTTCGGGAGCCATCCGAATCAGATGCCCCAGCCACCTCATCTGGCTCCTCTCAATGTAGAGGAACAGAGGCTCTACTCCGAGATCCTCCCGGATGACCGAGCTTCTCACCCTATCTCTAAGGGAGAGCCCGGACATCCTGCGGAGGAAGCTCATTTCGGCTGCTTGTATCCGGGATCTCGTGACCATCGGTAGGAACGTAGATCGAACGGTAAATCGAGATAAATTCTTCTTCACCACAACGGACCGATACAAAGTAATTGTAATGATAATGACGTTAAGTTGAAGAACTCTTGGTTAACCCCAGTGTGTGTTTGTTTTGTTTTCATTGCATTCCAGGACAAACTCTTGGAGGAAATGTGGAAGCAGCAGGACAGTCTGGAGGGTTCGGCAGTTTCAGAAACGGAAACTTCGGGGTATCTGGAGGCCGGAGGTGGTCTGGAGGAAAACTCTAACAGCAATTCCCTGCTAGAACGACTCAAAGCTCTGGAGGTAATGGACAGAGTGGTTTGCCACTGTTTCTAATTTCTGAATTTGTCAAGACTGTGGAAAACAGAGGTACAGTGACCACTGTGATGAAAAATAAAATTTGTGTCACTGCATGCTCTATATCAGTGGTTCTCAACATTTTACACCAAAGTACTGCTTAAAAAAAGTATTATTACAAATTAAAAGATGTTTAAGCCACTGTAACATTATGAACAGTTTGAACCTTTAATTCAGTGATTCTTTTGCACACCACTAGAGGGAGCTGACATACAACTAGTGCTATGTGTACCACAATTTGAGAATGCTGCTCTTTCGGGTCTGAATTGCCCATAGGTGTGAATGTGAGTGCGAATGGTCGTTTGTTTATATGTACCCTGCGATTGACTGGCGACCAGTTCAGGGTGTACCCGCCTCTCGCCTGAAGGTAGCTGGGATAGGCTCCAGCGCGCCCGCGACCCGAGTGAGGATAAGCGGTACAGACGATGCGCTTGAGGGTTTAAGTCTAGAGATCGACTTGGTCAGTCTAAAACTCTACATCCATCCATTTTCTGTAGCACTTTTCCTGATTAGAATGACTGGTGAGCTGGAGCCTATCCCAGCTTCCTTTGATTGAGAGAAGCACGGTACATTCTAGACTGGTCTCCAGCCAATCACATTCACACCTGTGGACAATTTAGAATCTTTAGTTAACCTACCATGCATATTTTTTGGAACGTGGGAGGAAGCCGGAATAACCAACCACGAACCACTAGAAAACTATGCTGTCCCCAGTCTAAAACCTTCTAATTTAATTAGAAAAAGATCTGACAATAATTTTAGTCACTCAGTACATTTCCTGTTTATGTGATGACTCTTGAGGCACTTATCAGCAGCTGCCAGGAGCTTGTCTCAGCCTGGCTGTACGCCACGACGGCTCATTAAACTTAACATTGCCTAGAATGCCAATCACTCATTTAATAAGAGAATTAGGATGCACCTGTCAACAGTGTCATGTGTTTGCAGTAAACACACGACACTTCACTTGGGGTTCCAACGCCTAACTCGCACGCGTCTGACCTTTTCTATACTCTGATTGCGAGCCTTCGGGCTGACGTGACCTTTTTATGCTCTCCGCCAACATTCTCACCAAATAATTTTTCCCTCCAAAACATTTTTGAGCTTATTATGATCAACCTAGTATTGAGCAAAATTATCCACTGTGTTACTACGATAGTTACTATGAGTTCATCCACGGTCATACTGAATACAGTGTTATTGATGAACTGTTCATGTGGCGCTTCCAGGCTGAGAACTCTGCTCTGTCCTTGGAAAACGACAACCAGAGAAAGCAATATGAGCGCTGTCTGGATGAGGTAAGAAATATGTGAAAATGTGAAAAAGAAAATGTGTCATTTTCTTCTATTATCCTCAAAGTGATCCTCAAACATTAATCACATGCTCTTCCCACATTAGAAGGCCTGGGCAAAAACAAAACCCTGCAATTTAGCTTCGACAATCCATCTAAGATACCTACTTTTGATTGGGGTTCATTTAGATAAATTCTCTCGTCGAAGTTTGTCAACATATGAAACCTGAAGCTGTGCTTTAAACAAGAATTGATGATTTCCTTTTTAATTTTATATGCATGTTTCCTTGAAACCTTTTTCGTGCATCTGTTATGATATTCACACAATTTTATGTCAATCAGTGAAACTAGTGACGGAGGTTGATTTAAAAAAAAAAAAAAAATCTAAATTTCTAACAAAATACAATCCCAAAATGACTGCTTTAAACCAAAATGGACCAAATTCCTGTTTGATTGTTGGCATGGGTCCTTAAGATTTTTTTGTGTGTCCTGTTATGATATACATATCCACCAAATGTTTTGACTATTTGTGAATCAGGAATCCTGTGAAACCTGTGTAAGGGGTGGTTGATTCCCCCCCCCAACTTTCTAACAAAGTATGAGCCCTGGAATTCACCCTAAATGGCTACTGCAAACAAAAATGGCCGACTTCCTGTTTGATATCAGGCATGGGTCCCTGAGACTTTTTCATGCATCCTGAGATGATAAACACGTCCACTAAAGTTCGTGTTGATTGGGGAAACCCATGTCCAGGGCTGATATTTTTTCAAACTTTCTAACAAGTATCTTTTTCGTACATCCAGTCATGATGAACATGTGCGCCCAAATTCATGATCTGGATCTTTAAAATACATCCAGTTTCAACAGAATACACGCAAATGGATGAGTTTTCGGGCATGTTGAGGCCTCCCAAAAGGCGCTTCATTCGTATGCTGTTGCCATCTCTTGATGGTGTGAGCTCATGATCTGTGAATCGCTTTTCTATTATTTATGTATTAGGGTCTATCTTAAGGGTCCAAAAAATAGCCCCACAAAAGTCACTCAGTAGCGCTCGATGGGCATTTAGAAAAAACTCAGCCCCTGTCACGTGTTTCACTAATTGACATGAAATTGGATAGACATCTGCCGTATCATAAGAAGACATCCAGAAACGTCACAGGGATTAATGCCCAGAATTGAACAGCAAGTCTGCCATTTTGGTTTGAATCAGACAGTTTGGACAAATTCTGGGACTCGCACTTGGTTAGAAAGTTGGAAAAAACACCGTCCTCGACAAAAGTTTCACTGATTGACATGAAATTGGGTGGACAGGTCTATCATGAAGTGATTTACGAAAAAGTCTCAAGGAACCATTCCCGAAAATACACAGGAAGGCGGCCACGTAAACATTTTGGGGCAATTTCAAGGGCTCGCTATTTGATGACATACTACTTGGGAATTTGTCCAAATGAGCCACAATCAGAACATGTACTGTATCTTAGACAAATAGGCAACGTTAAATTGAAAAGCTTTTTGAGTGATGCTTTAATTATCAATTTTTTTCTCAATGCAGGTAGCCAACCAGGTGGTCCAGGCTCTCCTTACTCAAAAGGTATGTGTTTATATTTTCAACATTAACACTGGAGTACTTTAAGTATACTACATCCACTCAGTTCTCTACTTATGTGGATTTGGTAGGACTTGAAAGAAGAATGTGTAAAGCTGCGCACCCGCGTCTTTGACTTGGAGCAGCAGAACCGCCTACTAAGCGTCTTGTTCCAACAACGAGTCCGTATGTCCCAAAGTCCTGCACCCCAGGTAGGAGCAGAAGCCTTTTCATACAAACCAAAGTAACTTTTTCATCTTCTTTTATACTCTGCAACTTTTGTTTTTAAGCTTTTTTTTTTAAAGCTGGGGTTTTAAGGTTGTCTTATTTTAATCTGCCCAACCTTTTTGTTTCTAACAGTTGTATTTTTACCTGCGCAACGATTATGATTTTTTTCAATGGTACTTTTATTTGAACCTGCCCAACTTTGGGAGATTTGACACTAGTCTTATTTTTAACCTGAGCAACTTTAATTATTATTTTTGTTGTTGTTGTGGTAATTTATTTTAACCTGCAAAACTTTAGGCTCAATTCCAATAGTATTACTCGAACCTGCCCAAGTTTTGGGAGTTTAATTTTTAACCTACCCAACTTTTAGTGTTTTACCGTAAACTTATTTTTACCTGGGCAGTTTTTAGGGTTTTACGGAAGATATATTTTAACCTGCACAACGTTTGGAGCTATTATGCTTGTACATTTTTAATTGTACTTGCGCAACTTTGGGGGTTATACTGTAGTTTTATTTTTACCTGTACGACCTTTGGGATGTTAACTGAGGTCTATTATAACTTGCACAAGTTTTGGGGGTCTTAGTCTCTTTAACTTGTGCAACTTTTTGGCTTTTACAGTAGTCTTATTTTCACCTGCACAACTTTTGGTGCATTTTCGAGAGGTTTTTTTTTTTTGTACCTGTGCAACTTTGGGTCGTTATACTGTAGTTTTTTGGGTTTTTTTTAATCCCGACTGACCGCAAAGCCGGTGAAGGGTCATTCGGGATTCATAGAATCGTAGTTACATTTATAACTTTTGTTTTAATTAACTGTTACTTTTGGTTTTAATGTAGTTTTTTTCTTACCTGCGCAACTTATTTTTACCAACTCAACGTGGGCTTGTGGGCTTTACAGTCATTTTTTTTGTTTTTTTTCCCCACCTGCTCAACTTCAGAGATTTTTTAAATGGTAGTTTTATTTTAACTCTACTTTTGGTCAGTTTTCCACATCATTATGCTGGTGTTATAAATATATGCACGCAGGAAGTGCAAATTTGGGCAATTATGTCATTATTTGGAGAAGACATGCTTAATTACGCTGCATGATCCAAAGATATTCTTCAAAGCCTATCCAGGTAATTTAGCATGCTCTCAGGCGAGCAGGCCAAGGAATTCTGTCTTTCCTCTTTAACCTTTTCTGCAAAGGTCATACTTTTAGACTTGACAGCGGTTTGACCTTTGTAGACCATTTGTATGCATTACCACAACGATGCTCAAAGCGGTTATAAACAACGTCTCTTTTCTTGCTCTACCGCACAAAATATCTAGGACAAGTTTGTCTTTGAAGGACTCCTGGAAATGGCAAAATTGGGACTGAATTGTCTAAAACTTGTGTCGGGGGCTACTGAGTCATTAGACTTCGTTACCATACTTTGCCCAGACAGAATGACTAAAACTCAAATGTTTTGCTACTCAGTGTTGTCACTGTGTCTTTTAAAATTTGGTAATTGGTATTTCTCTTTTGTTCATTATTTGCTGAAAAACTCACCCTATTCACCATTTTTGTGTTTAGGCCAAAGCAATAAAAATATTACTTTGTCGGATCTTAGTGGCAAGGAAGTATGTTCAACTTAATTGAAGAGTTTCATTTCGATAAAAGTAATGTTTTGTCACCGTCATGTGACATCTATAAGCAATTATAGTACAGTACATACCTTTTTGGGGTGGTGTCAGCGATGTGGCAGGGCTCAGTCCTTATTCCCCACAAACAGTGGGGGTTTTATTGTAAAATGAACCCTTTAAAACAAAATGGCTGACTTCCTGTGTTTTTGGGTGTAGCTACTTGAGATTTTTTTGTAGCTCATCTCATAATAGACGTACTAAATTTCATGTTGCTAAGTGAAAGAGGATTTGGTGGGCTGATTTTAAAAAAAAAATTAATCACCAGCTGAGTTATACGACCTTTGTGTTTTATGGCAAGTCAGCAAATTCGCTACTGTGCTTGGCCCACACGCAATGACGAAAACTAAAATTTTTTGTAATGTGTTTTTTGTCCATCTTTCTCGTATTAGAGGTTCAAATTTGGTAGCAATTGGCCAAAATCTCTAGGCGTAGGATATCTTTGAAGGATGACTGAAAATGACCAAAATGACCCCAAAATAGCAACTTCAAACCAAAATGGCTGACTTCCTCTGTCTTGTCAGGCATGTCTTGAGACTTTTTCGTAGGTCCACTCATGATAAACATGTCCCCCAATTTCATGATGCTGAGTGAAACTGGCTCCAGGGGCTGAATTAAAGAAAGAAAAAAAAAACTTCTTGCTTTGTTGCTACATCCCCAGCTATCGAGAAAGCTGTGTGTGATTGTATCATCTCTCACCGGAGGCTTGAATTTTAAAAGCATTCGTCTCTAGTGAAGTCACAAACAAAAATTATCGTCCTTTATTAGTCCCACAGAGGTTCCACAACGCAAAGTATAAACACAAGATTGTCAGAGGAATACATTCACGCTGGGCCAAATCAAGCATGTTTCCACCCTCACAACACCCTATGACACTGGATTACTGTAACTTTGCTGACTTTGTGGCTCATTGCAAGTCAAGGGTACCTGTTTTTGATTGGGGTTAATTTGGACGAATTCCCTAGTACGAGCCATGGAATTCGCCCAAAATGATTGTGTCACAAAACAAAATGGCGACTTCCTGTTAAATGTGGAACATTGAGAGCTTTGGGGGCCTTGAGACTTTTTGGACATCGTGTTATGATAGACATGTCCACCCATTGTCATGTTGATCAGTGACACTAGTGTCCGGGTCAATTTTATTTTTCCTCTCTAACCTTCGAACAAAGTACAGTATGATGCCTAGAATTTGCCCAGCAAGGTTTCCTTTTTGCCAAAATATCTGACTCCCTTTTAACATTTGTAAAGGCTTCTTGTGACTTTTTCCTGCATCTCCTTATGAAAGACACGTCCTCACAATTTCAATTGGAGAAACTGGTGACAGTAGCTCATTAATTCTTTCCAGGTAGTGCTACTGTGTGAGTTTGGTCCTGAGCACCAGAATCAGTGTGATGGTCGTCTTGGATTCAATGTGTTTACCATTATTTTTTTCTACAAATAAATCACCTCATTGGGGGGGGGTCTCAATATGCCCGAAAACCCAACCATTTTATGAAAGTGTATTAATATTAGGATGTGCCTGAAAACAACCACCCCTCCCCAAATCCCCCACGAAACTCACTAGGCCAAGACAGGCCACACAAAAAAAGTCTCTAGAACCCATGCCCAAAACTGGACTGGAAGTCTGCCTTTTTTGTTTAAAGCACACCCATTTGAGGTGAATTCCAGGCCTTGTACTTTGTCAGAAAGTTCGAAAAGAAATCACCCGTGGGCTCCAGTTCCACCAATCAACATGATATTTGGGGGATTTGTCTGTCCTAACAGGGCACACCAAAAAGGCTAAGGAACCATGCCGAAACAGGAACAAGAAGTTGGCCGTTTTTTGTTTTTTTTAGACAACCTTTTTCTGCAAATTCCATGGCTTGACGAACTCCTGCTGGGGAATTCGCAAAATGATGATCCCCAATCGGAAGCAGGTGTCCTAGAGTCCTAGACAGATGGCTCAGCAATTACCTTGAAAGAAAATGGTTTCTCACTTTCCAGGAAATCCAAAGGAATGGCAAAGTGGGTATTGCTGCAGGAAGGTGGCCCAGTCTCCTGAGTCTAACGTGCCCACGTAGTAGTGGAAGTGGTAGTGATCTGTCTTTATCCAGTGCTGGTAGTGAATACTCTAGCGGCTCGCACACATGGGCTGAGGGACGAGGCCTCTCCAAACAGGTGAGTCACTCTCTTATACTTTCTCTAACACTAAAGGATTGTGGGTAAACATACTGATTAATAGATGTCGATATCCCTTGTGGTGTAGTGCGCCACAAGCCGGGACAAAAGGATGAGTGTAGGCTCCGTATCTGGTCATCAGACAGACTTCGGCTGGAAGGAAGGCCACATCCTGAAAGGACTCAAGCGTCTTCAGACCAGCGTCTCAAAAGAGAAACCCTCTCCCGGGTCCATTCCTCACTGCAAGGACTGCATGATCTCCAATGAGGGTATCTACTCTCTGGGCATCAAAAGTAACCTGATAGGGATGACAGCCAAGACAAATAAAAATGTTAACGGAGGGATTGCCGTTGTGGACTCTGATGAAAGTAGCAATGACTCAAATATGTCGCAAAGTCAGGAATCCAGCGATAACGCGTCAATAGAAGTTCAGACAGATGACGGCCCAAAAGAATCTTTAGAGAACACCTGTTTCTGACAGCTTCATATTCCCAGCAGAACCACCAGTGAATCTTGAAAAAGAAAGCCTAAAAGAACACATACAAGTAGAAACCGAGAACTCTAGTGACATGTTGAGCGACAGCAACAACAACCAGGAACGATCCAGCGACCGTAAATCCCGGCTGGACCGCATGGACTTGGAATCCCAAGCAAGGGATGCAAACCCGGCTGTGAGACATTCTGCCACCAGAGCTTTGAGCTGTGTGAGTGAAGCCAGGCAACGCAGCTCTTCGGCAGAGGTTTCTCACCACGGGGACGGCGGGATTTCAAGGAACCTAAAGCCCAAACCGCAGCTTTGCGACTCGGCCAGGAAGGCATTCATACTACGCAGCAAGAGCGCCGACGCTGGACCGGAACAGCACAAACACATCCACTCGCCTCTCCATCAAAACCTCATTCGGGGCCACAAATCTGCCAGTCCAAACAAAAGGGCCAATCACGGTAAACTACACGTTTCGGGTCATGACGCAGAAACAGATGAGGATCCTGCATCGACTTGCAAGTCTCTGGAGCGTGTACAACAGCGCTCGCCTCTTGCGTCGCCTGTCAAAAGTGCTTCAGTGACCAAACCTATTGCAGTTGATGAAGGCTCAAAGACTCCAGCAACACAGCCGCAATCCGCCAGAATTCTGTCCAACAATGAGGAGTGCAAGAACGTACAACACCAGGAGCAGCTCTCAGACACGTTCTCTTCAGAACTCATATCTCCTTCAGCCCCACTTCTGCCTGGTCGAACGACTTCGCTCCTCCTCAGAACAGCGTCGGACTCCAGACGAATGAGTCGTCCTCAGAGCGCCACCGTCGGAAAGACTACGTCCGGTCAACAAACCAACTTTTCACCGGAAAATCAAGCAGGCAAAGTTGTCTTTAATGGCCATTCATCCAGGATGCCGGCTGTCCCCAGTCCAGAAACGCAGGGTTCAGAATCACCTGTTGAGAGAACCGTTGCATACCACAGCGGAATGGTTGCACCCTCTTTGTTACCAAACCCAAATGTCTTACAAAGATCTCAGCAGAGCATCAGCGAGCCAAAACTTTCCGAAGTCCTGTCACAGACATATTCCAATGTCTATTATCACAACTGTCAGAGTTCCGGGTCCAAAGCTGTAAAAATGTGTCTTCCTGCAAACGCCAGATCTCACGAGGCAATCTCGGGACCAGAAAGTGGTACATTCCTCGTGTTCAGTCGGCAGAACAAAGATGACGCAAACCCGTCCATGAAAAACATCCAAACCTACCAGACGTACATTTGCGACCCCCACATGATGCGTGAATGCGGCATTGCCCGGCGGAAGATTGAAACCCGTTGTAATTCTCTTGATTCCGAACCCTGCGGTGCTCCAGTCACATCTGATGGTGGTGCAATGCTGGACTGGGGTTTCGACGAGGAAGGCTGGCTCTTCAAGCGTTCTGTCTCCGTGTCCACCAGACCTCCCCTGAAGCCAGTCATGGGCATGAACGGGGCCAAGGCTCGAAGCCAGAGCTTCGGAGCACGCTACATGGACCGACCCAGCTTCAACCGGTCCGGGAAGGTGCGCACCCAGATAAAAACGCACTCAGGGAGCTCCTTAAACTCCCTGGGTGACATTCTGCCAGGAAGCATGAGCTGCTCCAGTAGCTATCACTGCCCCATGAACCGATCTCTCCTGAACAACTTCCTCATTGAAGAAGGCCTGGCGGTTCCTCCGTGTCTAGGCTCATCTAGCGAAAGACTACAGAGTCTTAAAGTCCAACGAGAACAAGCCAGACGCCTTCAGATCGAGCAACAATTTTCCAGCGCCTTTGGAGAACCTGTCTGTGAAGAACCAGAGAGGCAGAGTACCATAACCACCATCGAGGAGAAGGTGATGCTCGGCATTGAGGAGAACTTGCACAAGTCTCAGGAGCAGGAGAGGAGTAGTGAAGTCAAGCAGAAATCCGGATCCACCTTAGCCAACTGGTTTGGGTTCCGCAAGGGTAAGCTTCCCATCCCCAGTGGCAAGAAGACAGACCCGGCAAAGACAAAAGAAGAGAAGAGGGATCAAAAGATTACGGCTCTGCTCGGAGGAAAGCAGACCAAGACGGACAAGAAGAGAGACAGGAGAAAAAATGACGGAAAAGACTGGTAAGACCGATTCCATGTGATTCCATGTTTTCTTCTCTTTACGCTACCTTCACGCAAATCCCAATTGGGCCACTTGAGAAATAAAAATGCAAATGTATGTCTCTTGAACCATGCAGCATATATTCAGCCTTAGATGGACTGTTAGAATAATTTAATAACCGCTCGGAACTCTTGTAATTTGTTTATGAAATTCCTTTTTGTTTCAGCTCTGTGGGAAGAAGAGAGTCGCACGATGCAGTGCGAGCATGCATCTCAATGCCCTGCCCGGGGATATCAATTCAAGGTCACAATGACATCACTGGAGACGCACAGGTGAAGGAAACACCAACACATGTACACTACCTTGGTGCTGTGTATTCTTCCCCTTACGACACCATGTTCATGTCAACCAGTTGTCAACAAGGAAGAGGGAGTCATTTTTTTTTGTCAACAAAACACAACTGAGCAATGCTATTTCTATTGTTCACCAATGACCTCAATTTCTATTGCGTACCAATGGTGCTGATTTTCATTGTTCATCAATTATGCTGACTTCCATTGTGCACGAGTGATGCTAATTTATATTTCACTACAATTAAGTTAATTTCTATTGCCCACCAATTAAGATAGTTTGCATCTATAATTCATGTTGCGCACCAATGACACAATTGTCTATTCTGCATTGATGATGCTGCTTTGCGCTATGCACCAATGATGCTTATTGCTACGGTCCACCAGTAATGCACATTTCTATTGACCACCAATTACACCAATTTCCACTGTGCACCATTGATGCTGATTTTCATTGCATGCAAATTATGCATATTTCCATTGTTCACTTTTGAGTCTAATTTCTATTTTATTAATTAATTATTTTGATTTCAATTGTGCACTTATGATCCTCATTTCGATTGTGCTCCAATGATAATGATTTCTACTGCCCACCAATGACATGACGAACCAGAGAACTGACGGTGAAAACGGAGCCCTCATAAAGACCACCCTCCAGGATGCAGTTATCGGTAAGCTTAATTTTTTTTCTACGTATTGCGTTGACGGAGTGTCAAAAGCAATAAGTGAAGGCTACTCCAAAAAAAATTGTCTTTCAAGCGCTAATAAGGCTTTGTTTGTATTTGCCATTTTACTGTTTGCAGAGAGAAGTAAAGACCACATATGAAATGTACGTGTAAGTCATAAAATACTGTACATGACTAAGTACTAACTAAACGAACTTTTTATGTGCTAAGGTGGTGCTTTAGATTTGGACAAGTGGAACCTACTTTATAATGAAAGAATATGGCATTTAAATTCCCTGTAAAGTGAAAATAAATGTGTAAATCTCACACACCACAGAGAAGTGTTGCTAACAACACTGCCAAATTTGAATGATAAATAAAGTATACAAAATGGCTATAAAAGCCTGAAAAATGAAGCCGTTGTCAATGGTCTCGAACGCTGTGGGTGTGTCTGCTGAATGCGCTGAAACCACGCCCCCTCAAATGTCAATAAAGTAAGACTACTATGACCTCGAAAAATGGATGCTACTTAGGCTGGCATCTTTCTTATACCTAGGCTTAACTACGTTTTAGCCACGCAAATATATCTACATAAAGCTTCCGGGGTCTACGAAATATCCCACCGGGTCATCATGGGGCTTTTCCACGGCAGACAACGAGGCACTCTAAGCGACCACGCCAGTGGACTCTTCGAAGGGAAGATGTATTTTCATTGTGTAGGCGTTTGCCAGCTAGCCAACTGCACGTTGCGATTGCGCCGAATAACCACTGATGCTCAAGTTCTTAGTGGGGGATTGGTGACTGTCGGACACCAAAGTGTGTCATTAGGCACCGTTGTAGCCATGCCCAAACATTTTTTAAAACGTTTCTGGTGATAAAAGGTTTAATGCTGTAGCTCCACAATTGAGTACTACATAGTTCTCAGTTTTTGTACGTTTTACTCAATTATCTTCAAACATAGAATGTATTTAGAAGCAAATATCTGAATTCACTTGACAAAGTCTTTAATGATTACAGCTTGTAGACTTCCTTTTACCAAAGGTAAGAATTTTTTTGCACAACAATTATGCTAATTCCCATGGCACACCAATGAACATAATTTCATAATGAGTATAGTATAATGAGTATTTCAGTAAGAAAGTTGTCTTTATTGTTGATACTGTTTGCAGGCTTCCCTTCACGTTCACTTCCACCCAATGAAAATTTCAAATGTAGTTTTTAATAGTTTTGATGGTGGGTAGCGGTTAGACACCACATTCAAGTATTTTTGTATGGAAGCAAAAATGAGATTGTCACCTCATTAGCAGTTCCATTCCATCCAAATGAATAATAGATTGTGTCACAAGTCCGACTCCAATTTGACCCACTGTATTTTAATTTAGTTCGATTGCAATATGGGGACCCCCTGTGTCAATAGCTAATAACTCATACCCCAGACTATGTGAACTTTTAAGATGTATCATAATCGTGACAGGAGCCACTATGGACCAATACGGACAGTCTGCATTGTGAAGGTAAAGGTCACCTAAGTGTAACTCCATTGAGTGTAACCCCAGCATGTTTTCATGCTGCATCGCACCGCTGCCAGCTTTGCTGTTGTCATATGTGGAGAGGGTGAGCCCATTTCGGATCTAATTATCTTAATTAGATCATCCAGTGATTGTAGATATGCACATTTTTTGGTGTATCGGTTGTTTTTTAGTGTAGTATGATGACACGTGACTACTCAAAGTGCACACGAGACTATTTGTCTCATCAAGCATCGGCAAGTGCTTTAATGCGTACTCTTTCATTTTAAGTATAAACCTTTACTGTTTTGCACAGGGATGGGGAATTTTTATGCATGGTGGAGCTAAGGGGCATTTGGTGCAAACACACGACATTATCACACCAAGCATACATAGTATTTATTCTGTTTACAATACGAAAGCTTGAATAATAAGATTGGTTTTAATCATACTGCACATAAATCTAATGAACACACATCATAACCGAACCCTATCCAGTTATTCAAATATATTGCAAATAAAATACACACGTAGTGTGTATTTTAATTCCATTCCATGATGTATTTCATTGTCACTGTGGTGGACGCATGCTGGTTGTTGAATGTCATACAGTATGTGACATAAAGCAGTGGTTCAAGTGGACTTACTGGAATTTTCCTGTATTTGTTGTAATTGTAACTTGTTGACATATATGTAGATGTCATACTTTTGCCAAGTCAAAGAGTGAATAACAGTCTACAGATAGATGAGTTGAAGTAAATGTTTGGTACAGGAATATGCGGTGGCCTGGAAGTGCAAAACAATATAACAAATTGTGAAAGACTTTGACATTTCAGAAAACAAATGAACAGGATGCAGGAGCCAATCATGTTGAAGCAGGGCGGGTCTTGCAGAGAAAGTGCGTGGGATAGCTCAGAATGTCTGTGAAATGGGACGTTCCCTTTCCGGGTGTTTCGTCTTTTGTATTTTGTTTTTGTTTTTGTTAATATGTTTTCTGAAATGTAAAAGAGTTTCACAATTTGTTATATTGTTTCGCACTTCAGGCCACCATAGGAATACCATGGAGAAATGTTTAATGTGTTATTGTTCAAAGTGAAGAAATTCCAATGGAGACAATAGAACACATTTGTCAAAAAATGTTTTCATATAGGCTAGATTACAGGGGTAGGAAAACTTTTGGGCTCATTTGATCTTAAACAAAAAACAGGACGGATGTGCCAGGTCATTCATAGATGAGGTAAAAAAGAAAAATAAATATTTAATGGGTATGTAAAATATGTAAAATAGTTTATTTTAATAATAGGATAATTATTCAGCCTCATTTATAAGATGTTATAATTTATGATTAATTATAATGTAATTAATTAACCAATGATGTAATAATGAAAATGTTAAAAGTACAGTTTTTGTAAAAATTTTTATTTTACAATTTTTATTTTATTGTTTACATTAAATTGAGAGATTTTTGAATATATATGTAAAACAGTTTATTTTGCTATTTGTTTTATTATTTACAATAAATGAACTAACCAATTATTCAATACTGAAAATGTTAAAATTCATCAACAATTTAATTATAAAAAATTATAATTGTTTATGCAAAATGTCTGACTCTAGTAATGTTTGTTTATTTTATTATTGAAAATAAATAAATTGATAAATTCCTTCATGAGCTAAATGAATTGGGGGGGGGAACTAAAAGGTTAAAAGCGACCAACCCAATGTAACAAATGTTAGAGGACTCTCGCTAATGTAAATGTTGGGTTTTCCGCATTCAAGGATGGAAAAAGCTGCAAACTCCAAAATGGTCTTCATTGCCACTTCAACCATGGTTACCCAGTCATGTTTTCGTCCTTGTGCTTCCTCACATTGCGGTCCCCGTCAACTGTTCTCCTTGTGCCCCAGGGTCTGGCTGCAAGATGCGAACGTTGGACAGTGGAATCGGGACCATCCCCCTCCCTGAATCTTGCTCATTCTTCTCCTCCATCCTGCACCTCCTCCCCAAGTCCTCCTCATCAACCCCTGAGCCCGAGTCGTCTCTCAGTTCTGTCCTGGACTCCTCCTGCGAGGAGGTGTCTCCGTTACCCCGATGGAGGATCCCTTCCGGTTTTAGGGACAACCGCGCCGGGGTGCCCAATTCTCTGTCTGACGTGACCCACATCCAGTCAGTGCCTTTCCCTACCGTGGCCTTCCTCCAGCCCGTCCGACCCCAACCTGAACCCATTGTGACCTCTGCCCATGTTTGTGATTCCCACAACAGAACCCAGAGACCCCCGCAAGGTAAAGTCAAGTAAAGCAACCGGAGCTCGGAGGCAGAGAGTAGGACGGTTCAAGACAGCTAAGACTCTCAAAAGCATATTTATTTTCTTTTGTCAGCTTTTGGCCAATTCTAGTGATATGCTGGTTTCCAATTTGCAGATGTAGGAGTAGGAGTTACATGTGACTCTATAACACAGCATCACCAATCAATCAGAATCAAGAATGACAGCCTGTTTTGAGAGGGCGATCTTGTCTCATGCAAATGAATCACTGCGCAATCCTTCTACTGCTGGACTAGTACAACTTTCATTACCCCAACTACTGGGGTGGAGCGAGGGGCATGCTAGTGGCTACTAGCCATGAGTTTGAAGAAAAAAAGCAATCCCCCATAAAGACAGTAAAAGAATGGATTGTATTTTCACTGGTGGAAGCAGCACTTCATTTCCAAGTCACCAATTCACAATTAGTGTGGTGGATCTCAATGCAGCTTTGCTTACCTTTTGCCGTTTACATGTTAGTGTTTAAGACTGTCTAGTGGCTAGAAAATTACCGCTATTCACCCAGCTTAGCCGCCAAGTCATGGGTGTAAAAGCTCAGTGTCGGGGTGGGATTATGTATATGATCTTACTTGTGACATAACAATCAGGCAAAATTCTGAACAGTCATTTTCGGAACTAGGCAGATAGCAAAAGACTGATTGTGAAAACGTTTTGTCAGATGGTTGTTTAATTTCACAGTTGACTGGTGGGTAGGCCTTCCAGACAAAACTATTTGTATACAAGAAATTTAAAAAGTAGATTTTTTCATGAATACCTCCCCGATTATGAATGTGGCAGGTTTGTAAGTTGAACTGTCGACTGAGAAGGCGGGATAAGGGGGAGCAGGCTGCTGTATTGCCCAGCAGGCAAATACCGTTGCATCATTTAGTAGAACAGCGAAGAAACTAAACAAGGGGAAGGGACTTGAGTGAATTTAGGTCAGGTTAAAACAAACAAAACAAAAAAAAGTAGAGATGGAAATCCATGCACTGAATGAGTCTAGATAAAATATTAAGGTTGTTGTTTTTTAAAAGTTAATTCCTCTCATACTGCTGCTTGGCCAATTGGAAGCCAACAGCGTGACCAAAAAAATTATTTTGATGGGGACATATTATTGTTAATTGACTGAATAATTTGTGACCTGAAAATGTGTGGCCTCACACCAAGTTTCTGACTTGGCAGCTAGCTTGGGTGAAGATCTGCCATTTTCAAGTGACGACCAGAGTGCGAGCACATTATTTAGATCAAGACGAGGGATGGTCGCAATCATCGATGAAGCATTTATAGTTTAAAGGGGACGTTCTTTAAAATGAAATTGCTATTTGTGTTTTTTTGTTTGTTTGTTTTTTTGGTGCTGCCTCACTCAGTGAAAATGCACTCTTAGCATTTACAGTCCTTATGAGCACTTGCTTTTTTTTCACCCTCTGGACTCACCTCATCACAAACTCCTCGCTCTGCCAGCGGTTGTCACGGCAATAATAGCTGTACTCAGCATTGGCTCCGCATCAGAAGGCTCACATGGTGAGCAGTGGCTCATTTATACTTTGTACATGAGACAGAACAATTCCCTAAAAACTAATTTGAAAGGGAGGTTGTAAATTAAGCTATAATTCTTGATCCTTGGGGTATTTTGAGGAAAACTGGTCACATGTCGGAACTATTTTAGATTTTGAAAATCCTGCATAAAACATCATGTAGATCCACTTTTCAGGTGACCTCGTACAGGAACGTAAGTGGTTTTCCCTATTCAATGGTCCTCTAATGTAGCATGAACTGCGAGGGTGTTGTTTAGGTATATGTTGTAAATCGCTGTATTGTACTTCGGTAGTGTCTGGCAAAATTTCTGCGATTGTTTTATAAACAGAGCACATTTCCTCTGTGTTTATGTATTTTTTCCCAGGTGGGATTGAACCAAAGAAGCTGACCTATATCAAAACGAAGACGAGAACCCCTCAGAGCCAACAGAAAGAGCAGACCAGACTGCAGGTCGCCAACTGTGAGACAACAAACGATACACATTTGGGATTTTGCCTGTGAAGAATACATTTGTACTAGTTAGAGGTGTAACCAACATAAAACCAGAGAGTCAGAGTCACGTTATTTATTCCTGAAACTCAACTGAATTTTATTTATAGAGCAGTTTAAAAAAACAAACAGCAGAAACAAAGTGTATATGTAATATTATTGTATGGTCACTGTAACATTAGGCACAGTTAACACGAACACAGCTAACATTAACACTGCACTTGCATATAGGAAAAAATAATAACTGTACTTTATCACTCATTACTTAAAATATATGTTAAATACAAATATTAACAAAAAAAATTTGGGGAAAAAACAGTTCTAAAAGATTAAATGCAACTGCATTTTGTTTAAAAGTTAAATACAACTGAACCGTGTTTAAAAAATGTAATGTCCATCCATCCATCCATTTTCTGTACTGCTTATCCTCACTTGGGTCACGGGGTTGCTGGAGCGTATCCCAGCTATCTTGGGGCGAGAGGCGGGGTACACCCTGAACTGGTCGCCAGCCAATCGCAGGGCACATATAAGCAAATAACCATTCTCACTCACGTTCACACCTATGGGCAATTTAGAGTCTTTAGAGTCACAAAGGCACAGGGAGAACATGCAAACTCCACACAGGCGAGGCCGGGATTTGAACCCTGGTCCTCAGAACTGTGAGGTGGATGTGCTAACCAGTCGTCTACCGTGCTGCCAAAATGTCATGTACTGGATTAAAAAAATATTTAAGTCGCTGGGACATTAAGCACAGTTTGGACATGTAATTTAGTGATTCATTCACATACCACTAGTGGGAGCTCACACTTTTTAGATCACTGCCCTCGAAAATAAATCCATCCATCCATCCATCCATCCATTTTCTGAGCCGCTTCTCCTCACTAGGGTCGCAGGCGTGCTGGAGCCTATCCCAGCTGTCATCGGGCAGGAGGCGGGGTACACCCTGAACTGGTTGCCAGCCAATCGCAGGGCACATACAAACAAACAACCATTCGCACTCACATGCACATGCACACCTACGGGCAATTTAGAGTCTCCAATTCATGCATGTTTTTGGGATGTGGGAGGAAGCCAGAGTGCGTAGAGAAAACCCACACAGGCACAGGGAGAACATGCAAACTCCACACAGACGGGGCCGGGGATTGAACCCGGGTCCTCAGAACTGTGAGGCTGACGCTATCACCAGTCGGCCACCGTGCAGCGCATTTTAGCAAGAGGTTTTTGAGCTTTTTTTGTAATCACATTGTTGCAGATTGATGTAGTTGCATCTCAAAATAATCAGCAAAACAAGTCAAAATCGCCAAATCCAAGTTCTCGAACCAGCTTGGTCATTTTTGGCATTGCTTGCTTTTCACTGCTGTTTTATATTTTTTCCATTTCAGAGCATATGACTCCATTTGTCATTGGGAACCCACACGAGAGCACCCAAAAGCTCCCAGACCCCAAAGTGGACTGCATGCAAGACTTAAACGCTGACGGGTTCAGATATTCACGCCACCCGATTGTGGTTTGACAAGCACACACACACACACACACACACACACACACACACACACACACACACACACACACACACACACACACACACACACACACACACACACACACACAAACATATTGTCTCATTTAAACACAACACAACCAAGACTAGTTCCAATGTCTGGATGACTGCTGTAGTCAGTTGGGAAACATTTTGAATTCCCTCCAGCATCCAATATAAAAAGTGCACAAATTGCATAGTGCACCATCTGGGAACACATTTGTCTTCAAAAACCTTCACCTGTTGTTTTCTCGATGGTGATATTTTTGTTGTTTTTTTTGTCTTTTTTTTCCAGAACTGGCTCATAGTTGATCAACATACGCAAATGGCAAATGCCACATGTGTTGTTGTGTTTTGGGGGTTAAAACAATGTGAAAATGAAAGCTGCAAACACAGAAGAACGTGCCCTCGCAAACCCTTTGTCATGGCAAATCCTTGAAAAAAATATTTTGATGCCATGCTCCAACCACATAAATGGCTTTTGCTAAAAAAAAAAAAAAAAAAACTCTTAAATTTTACATTGCACATCTGTCTAGTATACCTGCTTCTGATTGAGGCTCATTTGAATGAATTCTCTAGTAGCAGTTTAGCCAAAAAGGCTGCTGCAACACAAAATGGCTGGTTTCCTGTTCAGTTTTGTTACGATAGACACCCAATTTCATGTTAACTGGTGAAACTGGTGTCTCGGGCTGATTGTCTTTTTTCCTTCCAAATTTTTAATAAAGTACGAGACCTCAATTTCACCTAAAATATTTGCGTCATCCCAAAATGGCAGACTTCTTATTTTACTTCATGCATGAGTTCTTGTGACTTTTTTGTATGTCATGTTATGATAGACATGTCTACCCAACTTTTGTGTTGATTGCTAAATCTGGTGTCAGGGGCTATTTTTTTCCGAACTTTCTGAGAGCTGTTTTAATCAGCTTTCCAGTACTTACATTTTCACCATGATACACAGTTTTCGGGTATGTAGAGTCTAATGTTTTGCCAAAAAAAACATAATAATAAAAGAATGAAAAATGAAAAATGAAAAGTAGTTCGGTCCACTCGGTAAATAAACCTTTTTTTTGCCTTTGTCTCAGTTCTACATCGTCATCCTAACAGGTCAAACTTTTTAAGAGGCACTTTATCGCCTTTCATTTCTTTAAAAATATGGATGAATTATATTTATGCAAAGAGTTAATAGCAGTTATTAAAAAAGTACCATGAATTACATTTATTGATGTAAAGTGAAAATCTCAGCATGTTGTTAATCAAACAAAATGCCTTTGGAGATATGGGCATTTAAAATTACATTGCAGTCTCGGTCATGGGTCCGTGAGATTTTTTTATGCGTCCTGTCTTCTTCAACATGTCCAGCCAATTTTTGTCGATTGGTGAAACTAGTGTCCTGGGCTAATTTTTCAACTTTCCAGGGGGCACTGCCAAGTGACCACCAGGAGGAGCTTGGTCCTGGCTCGAATCATCTTGATATAACTGAAAACGTATAAATCTTTGCAAGTGTGTGTATCCTGGGGAAAATGTATGCATTTTAAGGATCCAAAACTGCTGAATACTCAATCGGCCAATCCTTGAAAGTTTAGAAACAAAAAAAATCATCCCCAGACACCAGTTTCACCAGTCAACACAAAACTAGGTGGGCATGTCTATCATGACAGGAAGCACCAAAAACACTCAAGGACTCATGGCCCAAATTGAACAGGAAGTCAGCCATTATGGTTTGTAGCCGCCATTTTGGACGAAATTCCAGGCCATGTGCTTTCCTAGAAAGTTAATTGGGGAAACAAATCAACCCCTAGATGGCAGTTTTACCAATCCACACAAAATTGGGTGGACATGTCCATTATAACAGGGCACACCAAAAAGTCTGAAGGACCTATGCCCGAAGTTGAAGAGCAAATCAGCCATTTTGGTTTAAAGCGGACATATTTGGGGGAATTCCTGGGCTTTTACCTTAACATCCTTTGACCAGGGAAATCACCCAAATTAGTCCATATTGGACGCAGGTATCGTAGACAGATGATAATTGTGAAACGTTTTTTACCAGCCCCTTCTCGTGTAGGCATTTAATGATCATTTAGATGATTCACCATGAAAATGGGGAAGTGAGGAACCATTGGCTGCTGCTTGTAGCTTTAATTATGGTATTTGTTGCTTTATATTTTCCACTGGTATACCTTTTGTAAATATGGATTAAATCTGAAGGAGATCTGAAGCAAACTTTAGATGGGAGCCGACAATCATGTCACGAGCATTAAACTATGTGCACTCGATTTAGCACATTGAGCAACGTGGCTCTTTTTTATTGTGCTACCGTGCTGCATGGTCTGTGGTGTTGACATATAACTCAATCACATTCTGACCACTTTCATTACCACAGGAGGAAGAAAATACGACGTGAAAAGTGTTGCACTGTTGAGTGTCGATCACATATCACAAATACTGTAACGGTCACTTTACAACGCTCTTGTTATGGGGGACATGCAAATCTGTCCATTGTGCATTTTTTGTTGTCATTCCACAGCGATGACGTCAGGACAACCCGGTGAGTTTGTGCATGGAACCTTATGGTACTCGCTCAGGGAAGACGTGATAATTGTCCCTGATCGAAGCTGTGGGTTTGAAAAGATGAGTTTTGACAGTTGTTTATCTGTTCAAGCACACATTATGATGTGTCTTGAGTTGATCTCGATATTTACCTCATGTTAGTTTGTGTGTGCATTAATCTGCAAGGATATCACGCTGCTTGTCTGCTTAGATTCTCACTTTATTACATACATATTCTTGTCATTTCTAGTGATGTTTAGGTGTTACTATTTACATTCCTGCAAACCTGTGTTTCCCACTTTTACATGCTTTGCGGTCACTTCCTGTTTTGCTGAAGCTAAAAAAAGTGCTTAACAAATGTACTAGGCCACCTTTCTTTCTCAGAAAGCATATAGCGTCATGGAGTGCTTTGATGCAAATGCTTTCATTTCCAGCCACCTCTCGATGTTAAGTAAATATTAGAAATTTTAATCAAGAAATGATCGTGTGCTTTGCTTTTTTGCAGTTTTTTCATAAAACAATACTTACGGTACTAAAAACACATGAATAACAATAATAATTAAATATGGGCCCTCGTTACCACCGCCCGTGTTTGTTGCCTGCGTTTCGCCTGACAAGGTCTGCTTTCTACCAAAAATGGCCGACTTCTTGTTCAATTCCAGGCATGGGTCCTTGAGACTTTTTTGTGTGTCCTATTGTAATAGACATGTCCACCCAATTTCGTGTCCATCAGCACGTGTTTTTAATTTAAGACTTTTCCATGCAGTCTGTTATCATAGCGATATCCACCAAATTGTCATGTCGCTCGGTAAAACTGATGTCCATCGTTAATTGTTTTTCTAACTTTCCAGTTAGAGTTTTGGGGCATAATTTTACGGACCCTTAAAATGGAGTAAATACTGATATTTGTCATCACATACAGTAGTTGTAGAAATTGGGGACTTTTCGGCCATGGGGTAACACAACATGAAAACCAGAGTGCTGTCTATGGGTGATAAACAAGGTACTACAAGGAGCGCTACTGAGTAAGTTTTCAAGGATTGTATTCAGGACCCCTAAAATACACTACATACTCAAATATACACTTGCTTGCGAAACAATGGTTAGTTTTTGGGAATGTCGAAGCCCCCCAAGAAGGCAATTCTTTCATCTGAAAATTACATTAAACATGAAAAAAGATTTTGGTAATTGAGGCTGCAACATTTAATCAATTTGTTAAGCACTGTACATTTACAGAAAATGAAGGCACTATCATTTACATATCAATCCTGTCACTATTGAGCCATATGAATATTTTTTAAGAATATTTTAACCGTAGCAATAGACCTCTTATTTACCTCTTTATTCAAACTATGCTCACTTGTTATGTGCATGTTGATGAAAAAAATAGTAGTGGTGTTTATACCCATAGCAACACACAGGTCTTATAAATGTGTGAGACGGTTTTTCATTGATCAGGGAAGCGATTGGCAACACTGACATACGGGTAGATAGACCTTGGCATTGTTGTAAAAAAAAAAAAAAAAAAAGATTCATCATAACGAGTATTCATATTGTATTTTTCTAACATTTACCTTGTATTTATTACACACTGCACTGATTGGTGGACCTTTCAGTTTATTGCACATTTATTGTAATTCTTCAAATGTCGATGTGTTTTTTAATAATCCCATAATCACAGTGGTGTTTTTTGTGACTGTTTTCTTTGCAGTAATAACTGATGAAATTGTATATTGCTTTGTTTTTATGTTGGAGGGGGAAAAAATAAAGAATAAACTATTTCAGTACTTTTGACTTGATTTAGTTTAGTTTTTTCACTTTTCGTGCATGTTTGCCAATTTGGCATACAGGTCTGCGCCAATCTGGGTGTTCCGATACAGCAAGGGATTGTCCTTGAAGATGCGCCCGGCGAAGTGACAATTTGGTGACAAAAGGTCGATCTAAACTTATACCTGCTCAGACCACGTCTATATACTGGCACAGCTGGTCTAACACGATTTGGGTGAATTTGATCAGGCAGACAGATATTGAGCTCCGCGGACATATTTAAGCCACAGCGGTTATTTAAGTCACAGCTCATTCTGTATTTATTTCTGGGTACCCGCTCACATTGTTTGTTGCCACACCATGGCCAGAGCAGTGACTATGCTCTACTCACACACAGATTGTTGCGATTATGCATCGTGACCAAATTTAAAGGGATTGAGAGGAGCCGCTTTGATTGGCGGCGGCTTTAAACACGGCGGAAGTAAACACTCCCACAGTGGTGCAGCCCGCCCACTCCTGCGCCGGTCTACAAAATTAGAAAGAACAGTCTGACCCACCTCTTGCGCAGATTTGTCCACTTGAGGTCACCATCCACTCACACTATATGAAGCACATGCCTACAAAAGGCCTATGCTCTGCTTGAGTGACATGAACATCAGCCCATTAGGACATGGGGTAGATGAGCTAATTTCCTGCCTAAACCATTAGCCACTGTGCTTCACAGTGACAGTTCCAGCGAGGTACTCAGCACAAGGGCATCATTGGAAGTAGGGCCAGCAGATTCTGCTGCTTCCCAGAATTCTTTATGGTCCACTTTATACCTACAGCACTGTAATTGGAGAAAATCAAGCTAAACATTGCTCTTTACTTGCATTTGTTCCTGTCCATATTGTTATGAGTGTGTGCATTTGCTATACATCGGGCTAGGTTGGTATTTATGAATTTATTTAATGAAACGCTGAATGTAAAAGAGCCCATTTTCCATATGTGAGTCATTGCTGCCACATTATAGTCAAGTAGCCAATCATTCTAACTGTACCAGAGATGTGCAGGTAACTGCATTACATTGATCAGTCAAAATAATCTGCGATGCACTGAAAACGCAGTAAGTGAACTGTGATATAGCATTAGTGAATTTAAATGTTTTTTATTGTATTAGCAGGATTTTTTAATGATTTTTTTTTTTTTATAGTTTTCAAGGAAAGTAATGTGATGACCACCATGTGTGGTGGGGCGGTGCCCTTGCCCTCTATTGACCAGCCACCACTGATCTGATAGATAGAAAGAAACACCAGAGCGTGACAAAAATGTATCTTTGCCACAGCTCATATTAAAAAGGACTTCAATGAAAAGTTCACAAGAAAAATAAGTACACCAAATGAAAGAAAGAAATAAACACATTGATATTTAAAGCACCAACAGCAAAAATCATTATCGGGTTACCGAATTTGAAATTCCTCTTGTGTCGAGGGCTGTGATTGCACCTGGAATGAATGAGTTTGATGGACTCTTTTTCCAGCCAGTGCTCATTGTCAGTGGCATTCAGTCTCCTACCCGATTGGAAGACACTCAATGAATGAAAGAGGGGATGAGAATGTTCCTCTGTGATAAAGGTGGCTTTCCTGATAACAGTGTGCTCATACAAATGGGACAGTGGAGTTTGTGGCGAACCGATTATTTTGCCAGCTAGCTCTGTGATGTACCAGGATGTGATTTTGAAGGTGACAATGGATTGTATGAGTGACTGGTAGACCATCATTAAAATCTTTTTACTGACTTTAAAATTCCTCGACTTTCTGAGAAAGAACTATCACTTTTCTCGAAAATCTTGTTGAGCCATTAACATCGCGTTGGCAAAGAGAGCAAGCCATTTTCAACACTCAACCTCATGGAAGCCATCTTTGTAATAGCAGTTTACACAGCAAAAATAAAACCTAAATCTGTTACTTTTACTAATATTTTTATTTTATTATTTATAATGTATTAATGAACCAATTATGCATTTTCATGTTAAATGTATATGTGCGTGTATTGTTTCCTATTTAATGTTTTACATTAAGTCAAGAAACAAATTAGTTAAAACAGATAAATCAATGTAAAATAATAAAATTTAAATAAATGAAATAAATGCATTTCAATTGATATTAATAAATAAATGCATTTTAATTAACCATTCACTGAAGCAAAGGCTAAATTAATGCAGCAAATTTTCCATTACTCTCGCATGTTAGTATTTGTAACAAATTAATTAAGAAATGAATGAATGCATTTGAATTAACCAACTTTAGAATGAAAAACAAAATGCAACATATTTTACAGGACTCTCGATAATGTAAATGCTCAGCGGACCGGGTGCCAAATTTTGCCCACCCCTGGTATACAAGCTATTAAAAAGTCATTTTTTTACATCATATGTCCCATTTTAAGGTGGTTCTGGTATCAGTACAGCTGAGAAAAAATGAGAGAGAGAAAGAGAGCGAGAGAGTGTGTTGTGTGCATGTGTGCCGATAGCGTAGGATAAAAGAGAGGTTGAGAGTCCCAGTAGGTGCCAGACGCACTACACTATGTCCTGCACTGAGCATCTTCCGCTCCTCGTGTTCCAGTCCTCCAGTCAAAACAGACCATGTGGATCCTCACCATTCTTACTTTGCTCCTGCTTTTCTTCTTCAAGTCAGGTATGCATAAAATATTTTTTGGGGGTGGGGGGGTGTAGGTATACTGCATGTATTCATTTTCTCATTTTATACATCCATATAGTATGCATATATGATGTTGACAACATTCAAAATGATTAAAAGTACCTTCAGTTACTACACATACCGCAGATGGAGACTATCCGAGCTAGGTGACTTTTTGGCGAGAGAAGCGGGGTATAACCAGTGTCACCAGTCAATTACAGGGCACATATAAACATTCACACTCACTCAAGCCGATTGACAATTTAGTCAATTAACCTAAGAAATATGTTTTTGGGGATGTGAGTGTGAGAGTAGTACATTCAAACTCAAATCGTCAGACTGTGAGGCAAACAAGCTTACCACTTCCACACTGTTCTGGTGAAGTGTCATACAAATAGTATCGAAATGTTTTTGGCGCATTAGATGGCATGGACAAAAAAGAATCACAATTTAGCGTTGGTCATTTCTATAGGACGGCTGCTTTTGATTGAGGCTCCTTTGAGTAAATGTTCCTAGTAGAAGTTTGTCAAACTAAGAGCCCTGAAATTCTGTTTTAACTCAAACGTCTGACTTTCTGGTCTGAGACTCTTTAGTGCATCCTGTTATGATAGATATGTCCACCCAAGTTCATGTCGATTGGTGAAACTGGTGTCTTGGACTAATTTAAAAAAAAATAATAATAATAATGTTTTTACTTTCTAACAAAGTATGAGTCCTCAAATTCACCCAAAATGTCAGCTTTAAACCAAAGTGGTTGTCTCTGTTCAATTTGATGCACAGGACTTTTTTGTGCGTTCTGTTAGGATTGACATGTCCACCCAAATTGGTGTCGATTGGTGGAACTGGTGTCCTGGGCTGATTGTTTTTTTGCCTTCCAGCTTTCCAGTAAAGTACGAGTCATGGAATTCAGCCAAAATTTGCTGTTCAATGTGGGGCATGGGTCCTCGAGACGTTTTCATGCATCATGGTATGATAAACATGTCCACCCAATTACGTGTCAATCAGTGCAATCTGTGTCTGCGCGGTGACTTTTCCGCCCAACTATTGTAACAAAGTATGCACCCTTGAATTCGCCCAAATGAACTCCACAATTCCAAGAGGGCTCATATGGGGATATATTTACCAAAATCAATGGATATGCCTTTGTCTGTGTTTGTTTTTCAGGCCTGGCTCTACAGATTCAGTGCTATCAATGCGAGGAGGTCACTCACGACTGCACCACTCCAGAGTTCGTGGTCAACTGCACCATCAACGTGCAGGACATGTGCCAGAACGAGGTGCTGGTGAAGGAAGATGGTACACGGACTCTCTAGAAACCATTTTCTACAAACAATGTGTCTCGCGGTTGTTTTGACTTACTTCTGCATCACCAAACGTGTAAAAAGGATAGGAGGATTAGAGGATAGGGTTATGGTTAGTATTTCCGGGTTTGTAGTTAAGGTCATGCTTAAAGTGATAGTGTTAGGCTTAACTATTACTAGTTGATGTTTATGGTCAGGGTTTAGGGGATAGGAATAGGGATGAAGTATGGTTTAGTGGCTCTGTTTGTTCTTTCTCGAAAAAGCAGCAAATAAAGTACACTGTGATATTTCTCAGTAATGAAGGGCGTTTTTCTTGGAGACCAGCCTGCCGTTCTTATTTCTATTTTCATCATCGTCATTACATCTCTGTGTCTTTATTATAATTCTTATAATTCTTAGCTCTGTTGAATCAGCACTTGTGATAATGCATTTCAAAGAAGGCAAAAACCCTTCATCATAGAAGATCAATCAATGATCGCCTCATAATAACAAACTGTATTTTATCCTCCTTCCAGGAATACACTACCGCAAGTCTTGCGCCTCCTCGGGAGCTTGTCTCATCGCTTCCTCCGGCTACCAGCAGTTCTGCACGGGCAAGATGAACTCAGTGTGCATCACCTGCTGTAACACGTCACTGTGCAACGGACCACGCCACAAGAAAAGACCCCAAGCGTCTGCTTCCGTTAGCCTGACCGCGCCATATTTCACAGTTTTTGCACTCTTGGTCTTGCTCTCTTCACTCAACGCCAACAGTGGACTGTTTTAACAGGGGGTAAAAAAAAAAAAATACTCTAAGCCAACATGAATATTGTTGAAATGTACGTGTGAAGCTTTGTGTCACAGCTTGCATTTAAATGTTAAGTTTTATCGTCATGAGCAAAGATTTTAAGGCATCTTCATAAAATAGATGATAAACGACTGAAACAAATACTCACTGTAAAATGTACACAATCTTGAGGTTTAAACCCTAAACACCATGCATTTTACCAGCTAAAGAACAGACAAAAGACAAACGCAAACTATGACTTTAAACAACAAGTTCACCTGAGTCAAGAAGTGGATGGTTTTGGACAGGCCAAATCAATCACCAGACTAAAACCCTATAGAAGGTGAAGTTTAACTGCTAAAGAGACTGAAAAGAGTAAGACCCCAAAATAATCAGCAAGATAATGATCCAAAATGACAGAGAAGTTTATTTGGGGCAAGAAGTGGAAGGTTTTAGACTGGCCAAGTCCATTTCCAGAATTAAACCCTATAGAGCATGCGTTTTACCTGCTAAGGAGAAGACTAAATGTAGTTATCCAAAATAGCCCCCAGAGGTTCTCCCAGGACAAAAAGGGGAAGGTTTTGCCCTATCTAAGTCAATGTCTGGACATAAACCCATTAGAGCATTCATTTTACCTGCTAAAGAGACACACATTTTGCTGGGTTGGGAGTAAAGTTGATACACAAGTGCCTTAATTCACGCTTATATATTCCATTTTAGGAAGTTTATTTGGACAGTATCAATTGTATTAACTCTTGCACAACTTTGGCATCAGGTCTTGATGTACTGTATTTATTTTTAACAACAACAAAAACTCAGCAACTCCGTACACCAGTTGATTAACATGCATGTGATATGTGATATTCACTAATACGTTCCACAGACACGCAATAGGCTTCAATGGCTCACTAATAATGACACAGGGTACGTTAAAATATTGTATCAACTCACAGATTATTGCAGGTGTTTAGACAAAATAAAAGCATTCCACCACACTACTCATCAGTAGCACTGCCTTGCTCATTTCCCACGTCCTGACCTGTCCCGCCCTTTTCTGTCCTCTCTCATCTTGTTCTGTTGGTTAGTTGTTGCAGGTCCTCACTGGGTGTGCCTCCCCCACCCCCACCCCCACCCCATCCACAATTTGACTGTTGTAACATTACTTGTGTTCAAATATCTAGACTCTGTAATTATTGTTCTCCTGTGGTTCGCACCTCTATTCCCCTTCTCAGTTCTGTCCCTCTGTCTGTCCCCTAAAACCTTTTTCTGTCGAGCTGCATTTTCAATAAACAGAACAATTAAAAAAAATAAATAAAAATAAGCAGAGGGAGTATTCCAAACTCCCCTGTTGCACAGCAAAACTGTTCCAGCACAAAATGCATACCGATCCACCATTCTGCATGGCCATGCTGCAAAACAGGACAGGTTAAACAAACAAAAAAAATTATATATGTATCTCACAGCACACCACCGATCAAAAAAATGTCACAAAAAAGTGTTTATGTACAGAAATAATGATGATCTCAAACAAACTTGCTCAGTGTGAACTCTGGGCCTGTTCAGTTGACCATAAAGCTATTACTTACTCTGTGAATGAATGGGAACAGGTAGAATAATTGTACCATCTCCCATCTAGTGGAAGATCATTTAATTGTTCTGCCAGTCACTATAAATCACTGTAATAATTAGATGAACAAAGATTATTTCTCGTAAATAAATCATAATTTTCTGAAATGTATAATAATAATTCAAATAATTTCTTCCAGCACAGAAATGCACCACCTGCAGTGGTTGGGAATGACTGACCAACAGTATATTGTAGCGTCAACACGTCATGTTACCACTAGTAAATAGTCTGAGTGAATAAATATTTGTGCAGGACTTTGACAGATTATGGTTCCATTCCTGATAGAACGACTGTCTGTGTTGTGGGCTCCAACTCTTCGTTTTTAGGATCCGCATCAACTCCTGAGTCACTTTGCTTCTGGGTTGTCTCCTCTTCGGCCAGACTGGTCTGGCGCCTCTTGCCTCGGCGTAGGGATTCGAACAACAGGGGCCGCAGCGAGCGAACGGATCGGGCGCGGGAGCTCGGCACGGTTCGCTTGTTGACGTGCTGGATGGTCAGGCGGCAGCGCAGCACTTGGGTGAAAACCTGGCGGAACTGGCGGGAGGACACGTTGTACAGGAGGGGGTTGAGGGCCGAGCTGAGGTAGAAAAAGGTGTCGGCGACCGGGTGGAGGGTGAGGTAGTTGCGGAAGTACGCCGTCGTCCAGCGGGACTTGGGCACGCCGGCCATCATGAGGCGGCGGATCTGATTGGGAAACCAACACACCAGCAACGAGCCCACGATGAGGCCTGAGGGAACAGAAACACAAGTGAAAGTAAAGTGAAAATAAATGTCTTCGAAAATTGACATACCACGGGTTGTTAACAACACTCTTCTCTGTGCACACGGAAGAGTGTTGTTAACAACCCTGCCAAATTTGAATGAAAAATCAAGCCATTTTCTCTGCTCTCAAACGCTGTTGCCATGTCTGTTAAATGTGCTGAAACTACGCCCGCTCTAGTGTCAACTAGAGCTACGAACAGTCAATTCTCCAGTTTAAAAAAAAACAACCAAAAAAGTCAAATCAGGATTTTCGCATTGAATGAAAACTAGTCAATTGACTTCTTTTATTCAGACAAGCACTTCAATGCTTCGATTTCAGCCGGCATTTTGACTTACTGTGCATCGCTTCTGTGCATGTACGCATTGTGGCTTCACCGAGAATTGTTTAAAACGAGCTCTCCGCTAAAGGGGGCTCAGGCACAGATACTGTGGAAGCACCCCCCCACCCACCCATTGGTGGAAATGGGGGCCATATTTAAAAGTGTGAGAAAGGAAGAAGAAAAGCGTGGATACAACACAGCGTGGAGCTAGCGCGACTAGGAAGCCAGCATGCGAGCTGGAAAAGCAGCCATTTGGTTCAGCCGGTGAAGATGTATGGCTCGGAGGACAAGCTTATGTTTACAAGATGTTTGAGCCACGAAAATATATCCGCTTAAAGCCTCCTGTGGCTGGAATATATACCACTGGGTCGTCACGTAACAACGAGGTGCTCTAAAGAGGCCACATTGGACTTGTTTTTCGCCTCGCTCTTCAGTCTTTCTCTGCCTGACGTGCACGCACTCACAGCCAACAACGAGGCGCTCTAAAGCACCCATGCCAGCAGACTATCTGAAGGGAAGATGTATTTTCAGGATGTAACTGCACTTTGCAATTGCGTTGAATCACACCTGACGTAAACAAAGGCACTCTAATTCTTATAGAGTGGGGGAGGGGCGACTCATGCCAGACTCCTATCTGCGTCATGCAGCACCGTTTAGCCCCACCCCCAAAAATCTGGAAAATTATATATAACATTTAAAAAAATAGCTACACTAAAATCTCCACAACTGAGTACTAGACACTGTGGTTCTCAGTCTTTGCATGTTTTCAGAAGTTATCCTCAAACATGTATAATGCAATGTATTTAGAAACAAATCTCTGAATTCATTTTACAGGGTCTTCAAACATTAAAATGGTTAGGGAACTATCGTTGAACAACATTGACTGTGCCTTTTGGAAACCAGCTTCTCTGGTTCATCTGCAATGCTTTCATCTGGCGGCCGCAATAACAATTAATTTCAAATTCAAACCCTGCAATAAATCATTCTGCTCGCAGTCGAGCATTTCACAATATTGATGATGCCAGTAGGCGGTGTCATTAACCTCCCAAACCCCTGCCCTCAGCTATATGAAGAAGTTGGACTCCACTTTGGGGTGTGCAACTACTTGAATTTGAAAATGATTATTATAATGAAATAGGGATGCCTTTTCATATGTGTGAGCCCCACTAAATAAAGCCTGCCGCGACAATTGACAATTTCCCCCTCTGCTTCACAGTGAAGTGGAGAATGGGGCCAAATTTGTGCAGCTTAAAGCTTAAAGCTATTTTCTAAATTGCTGCTCGGATTTACAAAGACGATGGTTCGGATGGTACGTCTGTGATGGTTATTTTGGGCAGGTCCCGTAAACACCGCATGTAGAATAATGGAATATTTCAAAACCGCAACAGACCAAGCAATAAATCAGAAACGTGGGAGATTATGTGGGAGACCCCACTCGGGGCAACAAGTGGAAGTTTTTAGACTGGCCAAGTCAATATCCAGACTTAAACCCTATAAAGCATGGGTATTCAAATACAATATAAAAAGGTCCAGATTGAGAACATTTCTTGAAGCAAAGGTCCAGACGATCATCTAGTGTGTATTATTGTGGTGTATATTTAAGTAGCCTCCCTTGTCTTCTACATCTGCTTGGAATTAATACCTCAGTCAAATCCAAAAACCTTTTGGCATTTATTGTTTTCAAGTTACACAGAACCAAACAAATACGAATGACTGTTGATATGTACAGTTGTGCTCATAAGTTTACATACTCTCGCAGGATTTGTGAAATATTATTATTATCATTTTTTTGAATATATGACTGTTGACTGAACAAGGACCATCAATATTTTCTTTATGGTTGTGTTTTGTTTAATGATTGTGCTTTTCTGAAATGTTTGACAGTTTAATTTGAAACCCATTAAAAATAAAATCACGTGTGTTTCGCCTGGTCCTTCATGTTTTCTTTAAAAAAATAAAAACAAATATTACACGTCTTACAAATTCTGCCCGGATAATCAAACATATGAGCACAACTGTATGTTCTCTCAGTGACAAAATAAAGTAGGCCTGGACATTTTTAATAAGAGCAACTACATATAAAGAGAATGTTATGCGTGTTCAAATAAAGGGCTTAACTTCAGAAAAATAAAAAAAAACATTCGAGTTTTCCCTTTTCTGTTTGGCATCTTGACACAACAGTGAAGTCTCAAATCATTTTATATATTGTAATTTAACCCATTTTAACGACTGAGCCGTCTTAGAGGTTTTGTTTGTTCAAAACCTTTACGTGTTGTTTCATAATGGCGTTTCTCAGTCTTTAACTCAACTTCCACGCAGAGTCTCTTTCTCTTTACCCTGCTACGTTTGTTTCTCCTCGTCTCTGTCTGGACTGCAAGCGCAGTCAGTGATCACCCCATGAGATCTGATTTGATTGAAAAGGGTAGCTGAACTTACATGTAATTGGTTGGTACGGTTCATCACTACCGTAAAGCCTGTAATGCTGCCCGACTTAAAATAGAAGTCTTTAATCATAGAATGTCTTTAATCATAACCTTTTTATTTTTGGCTATGGTGTGGGTCTGTATGGGACTGCTTCTGGGCCCAGACCCAGACCGCACAGTTAGTCACCACTGCTATAGAGCATGCATTGTCCAGATTTAAATCCGAGAGAGCATGTATTTTACTTGCTAAAGCCGCGACTGAAGGGAGAAAATCCCTAAAACAGGCTGCCGAAGAAAGGAGATCGTGGGGCAAGAACTGGAAAGTTTTAGACCAGTTGAATCAATCTCTACACGATAACCCAATAAACCATTAGAGCAGGCATTTTACTTGTTAAAGAAGCAACTAAAGGGAGTAAACCACCAAACCAAGCAGCAAGATAATGTGCCAAAAGAACAAAGCTGTTCATTAGGGGGTGAGAAGTGGAAGGTTAAAGACTGGCCAAGTCAATCTCCAGATTTTAGACTCTATAGCGCATGCCTTTTAACTGCTAGAAGAGGAGACTAAAAGCAGTAACCCCACAAAACATGCAAAAAAGAAAGCAGATAACTGACACTGACAAAAAAAGAAAGAGGAGTTCATTAGGGGCAGGAAGACTGTCCAAAACTGGCCAATCTCCAGATGTAAACCCTAGAGAGCATGCATTATTGCCAAAACCTACATAGAAAAATGATGGTCTGCTTCTTGGCCATCTTCATCTTTGTACTTTCATGCTTCGTGGTTCTGTGATTTCCGTCGCTGCCTCTGTCTGAAGATCCCACAGACTTCTTCAGGACCAGGATCATAGCCCGACACATGAAGGCCACGCCGGCCAAAACCACCATGTAGACCACGAATGCTACAAAAATGCTGACTCGGTACATCAGCCAGCGCTCCCTCAGATTGGTGCAGAAGGTCAAGTCCTGGACCGGCCCGTCCGCTGAGATGGGCATGTGGCCCTGGGTCCCCGTGGCCACCAGCAGCGGCAGCGCCACCAGAACCGACACCAGCCAGGCCAAGGTAAGCAATCCCGACGTCCGCCGCCCGCCTAGGGTTCTGAATTGGAATGGGTGGCAGATGGCCACGTAACGCTCAAAGCTAAGCGTGGCTACGTTTAAAATGGTAGCATAACTGCACGCCTCGAAGATGAAGTTGTACACCTTGCAAGCAGCATCTCCCCCGGACGCAGAGGTGAACGGAAACCAGATGGCGCTAAAGACTTCCACGGGCAATCCCACCAGCAGAACCAGAAGGTCAGAACACGCCAGGCTTACCATGTGGTCCGTCACATTACGCTGAAGATAGCCATTACGCCGGAGAACCTGCGTGGCCCGGATGGTGGCGGAGTTCCCCGCGATGCCCGTCACCAGGATGAGGCTGTATAAGATTGTCAGGAATACTTTCACGGCGTAGTTGGGTTCCAACTGCCTCCAATCTTTCTCATCCAGTATCTCGTTTTCCATGTTGCTGTGGAGTTTGCTCTGATTGATTGTCTTTTATTAGCGTCGAGTTGCAGAACCAGGACCAACAGGTTCTAAGGAGTTCTCACTGGATTAAAGAGTGTCTCGAGGGAGTCCAAAAGGAGACCAACAAGACGTCCAATGCCCTGTGATTGGTTTTCTACCAGTCAAGGGTGTACTCACTTCATCGCCAAAAGTCAGCTTAGGTAATTGAAGACTGAATTGTCCGTAAGTGTGAATGTCAGTGTGAATAATTGTGTGTCTATATGTGCCACTGCGATTGACTGGCAACAGTCCAAGGTTTGGCCGGTTTACTGATAAGCACTCGAAGGGTATGCTCCACTTCTCTCACACAAACATCAGCTTCAGTTTACTGAAGACTAAAGTGCCAATTGGTGTAAATGTCAGTGTGAATGGTTGTGTGTGTTTTCTTTGGCAAAAGTGAAGACTCAAAATTGTCCATGGGTCTGAATTTGACGGTGAGAAATGGATGGATGGATGTCTTGCAATTGACAAGTCCAACGTTCTCTCGCCAAAAGTATGCAGGGATAGGGTCCAACTAACCCCCAGCTGCAGATGTTTTTTTTTTTTATAAAGCAGCACAGTGGAAAAAGTTGTCAGTGCCTCACAGTCAGGAGATCTTGACTGACGGAATTACCCAAGATGTCCGGACAAGACCGTCTGGAAGTTCTTGACATTGCGGTTGAGTTCCAGTTGGATCCAGTCCTCTCTGTCAGCTCTTTCCTCTCCCATGCTGGCTTGGATTTTGCTCATATCGATTGTGTCTTATCAGCTCCTGGGTGCAGTCGCTGTGATTAGAACCAGGACCCAAAGGTTCCACCATAAAATCCCAAACACTGGAAACGTATTTTTTCCAGGGAGCCCCAAAAAGAGCCCTCAACATGTCCTTCTCCAGTATCGGGTATTTCCTTCTGTCCAAGAAAATTCTTTCGTGTGTTGGAGGGGGGGGTGGGGGGGGGCTGCATTTAGACAAACGTCCTCCTCCCTCCCACAAACGAAGGCCAGTTAAACATTAAACACGATGACAGAGGTTTTCACTCCTTTCTTATCATTAGAACTAATGGGCTTGTCTTTAACCAGTTGATATATAAATACAGCTGCATCTGATAATAATTCACAGGTTTCACTTTTTCCACATTACTGTTACAGCCTTATTCCAACATGGATTAAATTCACCCCCCCCCCCCCCCCTCAAAATTCCACCTACACCACGACAATGTGAACAGTTTTTTTTTTTTTTTAGATTTTTGTAAATTATACATTTAAATATTTTGCCAAGCTTGTGGCATCAACCTTTGAGAGCTAATAAGGCTGTGACATAACAAAATGTGGAAAAAGTGAAGCGCATCATAATAATAAGAATGACTGGTCACGAAGCGCTGAGTGTTCACAGCGGCTTACTTTTCAAGACCAAATTTTGAGGAAATAAATGAATAAGTGCGATTGGCCAGGACAGGGATTATTTACCCTTCCATGTTGAGACTGCAAATGAATGGTGCCTCGGCACCACTTGGCTAATTTGAATAGTTTGAAAGTTTTAAATTCAAAAAAAAGTATTTTTCAAGTTCTGGCTAAAAATGACTGCCGGCCTTATTTTCTTTATATCCATCCATTTTTCTGTACCGCTTCTCCTCACTAGGGTCGCGGGCGTGCTGGAGCCTATCCCAGCTGTCATCGGGCAGGAGGCGGGGTTCACCCCGAACTGGTTGCCAGCCAATCGCAGGGCACATACAAACAAACAACCATTCGCACTCACAGTCACACCTCCGGGCAATTTAGAGTCATCAATCGACCTACCATATTTTCCTTATAGATATTTTGAATGTATTTATTAGCGGGCAAAATTGTCCAATTTATTCACTTTGCAAATTTTATGCACCGTGTTTCATCAATGTATTGTTTATTGAGTAATTGTATTGTTTCATGAAGGGTTTATCATCTTATGTTAACCTGCCCAAATTTTATTGGACTTATGGAAGCTATATTTTACCTGTGAAACTATTTTCAGATTTATCTGAGCAAATGTTGGTGGCTTTACAGTACTGTCGTCTTATTTTCCCCTGTGCAACCTTTAGGTCTGCCCTTTTGGTCTGAAGCAACCATTTTAGGTGAAATTCAAGGGCTTGATGAACTTTTGACAAATTCTGACAAGGGAATTTTTTTGCACATTATTTTGCTCACATGTACTACAGTATAATTAAATCTTTTTAAAAGTATGCGCATGAGAAAATGCCAATTGACAGCAATTTAAAAAGGTATGTCTTTAATAGTGTACTGAATCCAGGAAAGAGAATCTGTCAAATCTAAAAGCTTATTAGACAAGGAGATGACGAAAGTAAATGGTTGACATTTAAAAGCCACACAAATGATTTTTTTCCAACAATCAAGACAAAGAAAGTACCTGAGACGGGAATCAAAGCAACTGTGAACAAACATATGAAAGAACATTAATAAAGATATAGCATTTTCTTCATTTTATAGTTCACACAAACCGAGCAATAGAACCCTTTTGAAGCTAAAGAAACAACACTACAGTATACAGTATATACATATATAAAATACTGTAAAAGAACTGACATATTGTCTTTAAAGTGCTGAACCTGTTCATTTTCCAAGGCTGGCAGGTTCTTGCGTTCTCCAGTTAGCGAGCACAATAACAGCAACATCTGACAAGTTAAAATGTTTTTTTTCTTCTTACCGGGAAATGACAAGCTCAAAATGTGCGGAGGAAAAAAAAAAAAAAGATTTGGCTCGATGTGGAAGTCATAAATTTCAGCGGCACATAAAATATAACAACAGGAAAAGTGTAGTGGTCGGCTGGATGTCATCAAAAATACTTCACGTTTAACGCCCATTCCGAAAACAGGCTGCGTATCTTATAACGGCAGCGGTACTAACAGTTCTTCTTAGTCCTTCCCCTCCTATTATGTACAGTAGCGGGTCAAACCGACTCATTTAAAAGTTAAAGAAACTCAAGTAAAATGTCGTTTTTCTCGGTGAAACTTCTTGAAAACAACAGTATTAATGGAGATTTTATTCATTTCTGACCCTCTTAACATTCAACACAATCTGGGTCAAGTTGACCCAGCAACATTGTTATAACAGAAGGATTAATCAACAATCCATTGAGAGGAAAGGTTGACTGAAATCATTTGTAATGCAGTTAGCAATGTTCATTCATTTTCTGTACCGCTTCTCCTCACTAGCGTCGCAGGCGTGCTTGGAGCCTATCCCAGCTATCTTCGGGCGAGAGGCGGGGTACACCCTGAACTGGTCGTCAGCCAATCGCAGGGTTAGTAATGTGACGTACAAAATATTGGGATGTTTTTTTTTTGGTTTTTTTTTTCTGACATTTTTTGGATCACTAAAGATACCCCAGGTCAAAGTGACCCAGGGTCATTATTGTTGTTCCTGAGAAGCGAATGTAACTAAATGTCGATTGAAAAGATTAGTAATGGAGTTAATAATGTGATATAGACGATTTTTATATGGAATATGTTTATACTTAAGCTAAGCAGATGTGTCATCCTGAAAAAAAAAACATTTTTTTAATTTGACCCCCGCATGTTTAATGATCAAAGAATCAGGTATGATTTTTTTACTCTTTTTTAAAATCTAATCTCATTAATGATGATATGTTGATTACACTTATTAAGCCAAGCAGAAGGTGAATGCTAAAAAACATTTTTTTAACCGTAAAATGGGTCCAATTGACCCAGGGCGTGTTTAATGATCCAAAAGTGCCTGAAATCCCAATGATCATTGATTGGACCTTATTATTAACCCCATTAATAACCATTAGGTATACTATATATGTTGAGCACCCTGATTAAACTGAAGTTTCAAACTGAAAAACTACATCTTTCTTTAACCAAAAAAAAAATGGGTCAGTTTGAGCCACAATGGAACCAGAAGTTAAACATAGTGTTGTGATATTCTTTCAAACCGGAAGCTTCACGAATAAAAGTATATATTTGCAAACAGACTGTCCGCCTGCTACCTCATAGGTGAAAAAGGCAATCAAACAAAAGGCAAAAAAGTGAGTAAGTGCAAAATGGGTAAGAATGCACAAGGACTCCTGGTTTATTCCTCTGCTGGCGCTCCAGTCAACTTTAAACGTACCTCTTCATTTGGTCACGTGACATCATGAGTCAGTATTGCCTGTCACTCTCTGCTGTCTATAATAATAAGAACGACCGGTCACGTCCAGCTTCTTGAGCTGCGGTCAGATTTTAGCCACACGATTTATAAAAAAAAAAAAAAAAAAAAAAAAAAAGGAATAACTCTGCCTCACTGAAGCAAGTTGAACATTCAAATGGTAGGCACTGGGTGGATCATTGTCTCTGACTGCTACTAAATGTTTGCCACCTAGGAAAACAAAGGAGAAAAAAGGAAGAGAAAGGAGAACGGGTCAGTAATTTGCCACTGGAAAGTTGATCAAATTGCTTGTTTCCCCCCCCCCAAAAAATTTACATTTTAAGGCATCTTCATTATCCCCAAGGAGGCAGTTTGTATATTTTGTATCTTGTACCTCCAAAAATACTCAAGACTTCAAACTAGTGCTATATTTTCCCACATTCGGTGGACTGTTGAGTGAAGTGTTCTAATATTTTTCTAGATGCATTTTATTTGCTTAGTAAGTATGCTAAATCGGATGTTGGGGTTAATGTTTAAATTATTGATTATGAGGAGTGTTGTTAACAAAAGGCGTTCGTAAAATGTTCAACTGCTTTAGTTTGCGATGCAGATGCTTTAAAACTGGATATTTAAAAAAGGTTTTAAAACCATTTTTATTTTTTTATTTTTAAATGTGATTATATTTTAGATCAGACAATATGACATTTTTCTATCGTGATCTCTTATGGATGTTAAATAAAACAAATTGTTCTGATTGCTGTTGTTTCATGTTGCTGTGACTTCTTCTCTCAGTTTGAATCCAATATAATACCTTATTATAGAAATATGTGTAAAATTAGGGCTGCACACATACTGTATACTGTATATTGCACGTGCCATTATAGCATTGACAATATTTTTGGGATCTTTTGTACAGCCCAAAATGATTCAAGATTGTGGCCGGTGAGTCAAAAAGTTAATTTCAGACACTGCCTACACTGTCTAATGAGTAATGTGGCGTCAAAGTTTGATGATCGTTTTGAGGCTTCGCCATGAAAAAGACAGTACGAGCGTTCGCGTATCACTTCTGACCGCTGTAATTTTTACAATCCATGCGGGTGGACAAATGTTAAAAGACAAACTGACTTTCCCTGTTGATTAAAACAACACAAAATGAGATGATTTCATCAACAAGCAGTCTGGAGTGCTTCCCAGTCCAATCTCTCCCCGGTTGAAATATTTAAGCGATGATCGTTCTGAGAATGTCAGCAAAGCCGTTATCAGTGCTTTCTCTTTGAACAAACGCTGTGTCTCGTCAGAGAGTTTCGTGTTTGGACGTGCGGTGGTGAGTAAGGAGAACAGATGATGATGATCATGTACAGTTAACAAACTTTATTTTTAATCCTTCTTTTTTAAGGGGATGGTTGCATATGGGTGAGCAAGTGAGGCTTACTTGACTGTAGATCATGAGCACAGGCTTCCTTGGTTTAGGGAGACGGTGTGTAAAGGTATAAGGCTTTCACACAGCTCGTTGTCCTCGGGGAGTCTTGGGGAGGAGAAGGAGTGTCAGTCGGCACCCTAATAGTAATTACAAGCACAATAATAATAAAAGCTTGGATTCATACAGCGCCTTTCAAGGGACCCAAGGACAAACTCAAAGAAGAAGTTATAAAGTACCTTAAAAAGGACATATTATGGAATATTGATTAATCGCTTGTGTACAATGGCTACAGTCAGTGTTGTGTGTTAAAGTGAATTCCTATGTGGTAAACGCATTGATCATTTGTTTACAATTTGAGACTGTGTGAGTCCCGGGATGCACATGTCATGGAAACAATGAATCCCCAATGAGTCCCTGCAATTGCTCATCACAGAATACAGATAAAGTAATCCTCCGCTACGTCACGGTTCTTGCTTGGCGGTCCTGCTATATTGCAGATTTTGATTGCATGTTATATGATGTTTTATATTGTTTGTCGGATATTTTTGTTATCCATTGCTCTTGCTCTCTTTCTATATATTATGTGTGTTTAGGCCTGCCACGATAGCACATTTCTTTAGAACAATATATTTCGCCAAAAACTTTCACGATAAACGATAGTATTGTAGGTTGTTTTTTTTTTTTAAATGCCACTGATATCATGATATTAGAGCATAATAAAGAATTGTACACGTTTTGCAAATTGTGCCCTGGTAGTCAAACATGAGCACAACAGTGTAATGTTCTCTCATTTCCTAAATAAAAGTAGGGCTCCATTTCACAATAAGAGCAGGTAAATAAAAAGACAAAGTTAGTCAAATAAATTGCTTGACTTAAGAAAAATCAAGTTTGGGTTTCTTCTTTTCTGTTTGGCATCTTGAGACACCAGTGAAGTCTCAAACAATTTTACATATTTTACCTAGTCTTAACAACTGCACCGTTTTAGAGGTTATGTTTGTTCAAAACATTGTTGTATTTCAGGAGGGCGTTTCGCATATATATGCACTTTGAATAAGTGCTCCCAGTGGGAACTTGCCACTAAAAATATAAACAAAAATAACACTGACCGTTCCATTTTAATAGACCTACATTTTAAGCGTCATTTTTTTCTAAATGTTTTCTTCATTTGTCGGTCATTTTCTGATCTTTCTCCTTCTTTAACTCAACTTACACATCAAGTCTCTTTCTCCCCTGCTACGTTTCTCCTCGTCTCTGTCTGGGCTGTGGGCACTCAGTGCTTATGGGCTGAGATACAGATTTGATTGGCTGAAGGGGGTGACTGAACTTGCATGTGATCGGTTCAACACTACCGTAAAACCTGTGATATCAATAACCTCTCTTTTTTGTGGGTACGTATGGGACTGCTTCTGGGTCAGACCGGAGTCCGCCAGTTAGTGACCTCTGTATGTCGCCACGATTGAGCCAGCCAGAGCGAGCTTTTTAGCTCCTTAGCTCGCTAGCGAGTTAGCTCACGGGCTAGCGAACTTCATAAATAGCGAACTTTCCCGAAAAAAACTGTTTTTTTTTTTACAAAACAGTTTTTAAGATGCAATTTTTGATGGAAAACCATCAAACAATCCTCATTCTACCAACATCTATGAGAGGTAATGCTGTAAATATTGATTGAAATCGTGAGTAATTGTTACAGTATTAATGAGATAACCATGTTTATCGGGCTTTTTTTTCCGTTTCTGACACTTTTGGATGATAAAACGCACCCAGGGTCAAACTAACCCAAGAACATTATTACTGTCTCTGAGAAATGAACGCAACATGAGGGTTATTAATTAATAATATGCTCTGAAATACACATATTTACATGAGTAAATTGTACTCATGATTAAAATGACAGCCCCTGAGCATACCTCTGAATGCGATGTCTTCTAAAAACGAAGGCGTACAGTCTCCTCAGACCCACCATGACTGGGTCCCAGTTGTTGTAGTGGCATAACAGCGTGGTGATGAAAAAGGAGAGGAAGACGGGCACCGCCCCTGCAAAAAACAGCCATGAGAAACGCACCTGCAAATAAACAAGGAGACAAACAAGAAGGACATCATCTAATGTATCAGAGGCCATCGTTGTTCATCGTCTACATTTAAACCCCCCAAAATGCGCATGCTAAAATAAGACTACCGTGAAAATCCAAACGTTCCACAGTTTAAAACGGGAATCTTGTAAATCTCCCAAAACATGTTTATGTTCAAATGGGACTCCTGCAAATCTCCGAAAAGTTCCAAAGGGTAAAAAATTAAAACCCTCTTTAACAACCCTAAAAGTCATGCTGGTAAAAACCAAACCAAACCAAACCAAAAATCCCCTAAAGGTTGCCCATCTTCAAATAAGCGTACCCTAAGTCCCCCGTAAATTGTGCGAGCTAAAATAGAAATGGGTAAAAAAAATAAATAATAATAAAGTTGTGCAGGTTAAAATTGGACTAAAGTAAAGCATCTTAAAAAAAAAACAAAAAAAACATTTGCACATCAAAAATGAAACTACCATTAAAAAAATAAGGTTGAACAGGTTAAAATAAGACTGCGGTACCTTAAATCCCCCCAATGTTGTTCAGGCAACAAAAAGATTCATTTTGAAGTTGGGCGGCTTAAAATAAGACTACTGTAAGTGCAGTAAAAATGACTCCCATAAATCTTTAACAGTATATTACAAATTAAAACACTTTTGGAAAGAAATACAAATAAAAGTATATAATTATTTATATTATATTTTTGCCCTCCATTTAATTTCAAATACATAGTGCAGTGCAGTTCTACACAGCAGTCATCGAATCAGTCCTGTGTTCTTCCATCACAGTCTGGTTTGGTGCCGCTACAAAAAAGGACAAAATCCGACTGCAGCGGACAATCAAAACTGCTGAAAGGATTGTCGGTACCCCCCTACCCACCCTTGAGGACTTGCACGCTGCCAGAACTAAGACAAGAGCGTGCAAAATCCTCTCGGACCCTCCGCATCCCGGTCACCGGCTCTTCCGGCTCCTTCCCTCAGGTAGGCGCTACCGATCAATGCAAACTAGAACTAGCAGACATTCCAACTTCTTAAACAGCTAACCTACAATTCCATTGCAACATGCTGCCAATTTTTTGGTCTTGAGCTTGTTGTCACATTTCTGTCGGGCCAATTATACATTACTCGTGCACTCACTGTCGTAGTCTCGCCACGTTGCACTATTTGTATATCTGTTGTTGACCAATACTGGCCACTCATGCCAGAGTAGCATCTGCACCACTTGCACACTAACTGAGGAGTATCTGCAACATTTGCACAATCAACATTGTCCCAGATTATCGCGCTACTAGTCACTTTGTACTGCATACACTCCTTGAAGTCTCGGCGCCCTTTGCACAATGGTCATTGCACCGGACTATTACTATATTAGTCATTCAAACTGCTCTAAGTGCTAGAGGACTCTGCATCTAAATAAATAAATAAAAACAATTTTACAAATTTGTACCGGCATTACCAGATAACTAGTAACACTTTATTGCTCAGTGACTGTTTTTCTCAATGTCTTTATGTCTCAAAAGGGTTCTCTGTCAATTGACTGTCTGTTGTCGTACTAGAGCGGCTCCAACTACCGGAGACAAATTCCTTGTGTGTGTTTTTGGACATACTTAGCAAATAAAGATGATTCTGATTCTGATATACACTACCAGTCAAAAGTTTGGATACGCTTTTTCATGCTATTGATTGAGAACCTGTCCAAACTTTTGAATTCAAAACTTTCACACAGGTCAGTTTGAGCTGCAACACAACAGGAGGCTTAAACAGTTGCCTTGTTTCTTTCAAAACTCTTCATATTTTGGATGGTGAAGCATCAGGCTTCTACTGTAAGTGACCTTCTGCATGAAAATATCTGCCAACATAGAGAGCGGTATGGTGAGGCTCAGGGCCAGGGTCCCAATGAGTGACGACGTGAGGAAGCAGCCCCTGTGGAAGCAAGAACAACAACCATAAGCAAATAATAAGACAAGTTTGCAAATGGCGAGGATTTGTGAGGCCCCCACCACAGCCAGAGGAACTCTGAGAGAACTGTCCCGATGAGGCCGTTGATGAGGATGTAGGTCCACACCAGCTGGCTGGGAAGCTCAAAGGCCTCAAAGCCTGTGTAGTGAAGGAGGAGGAAGCCTGGCCACAGCAGCAGAAGGTTGAACAGGCCTACAAACCCTGAGACACACAAACAGAAACAAACAAACGGCTCAGAAGTGGACTTCAGTCATCCACTGATGATTTGGATTTTACCAAAGAACATAGGAATGTCGAGCTTATCCTCCCGATCCACCCGTCTCTTGATCATCACGATGTAGATGGCGTACAAAATGGCCCCAGCTAGGGACCACAAGGTACCTGCACGAACAATAGCCAGTACATTACACTTGTTGACAAAGTATTATTATTCTTTGGAAAAGGTAGTATTGCTGTCAACATGCCTACCTATGGTGCCCTTTTCATCAGGCCGGTCCATGCTGGAGAGGCTCACCAGGGCAACACCTCCCATACTAAACAAAACAGAAACCACATGAATACGCAGGACAAAACAGACTTCAACGGGGACACACTTTTTAACTCATTCACTGCGAGCTTCTTTCAAAGCAGAGTTCCCCATATTGTCAGTCGTTTTAGAGTATTGTGACTGATCTTTCAAGATCTACAGAATATTGTGTTCATTGACAATAAAAGCACCGAACATACCGAAAGAAACGGTACTCTCTACTTTCACCCGAAAAATAAGTTAGTGTCTCGCTTTTTCCCTTTATTAGTAATCAGTGGTAAAACATGGGTTGGTTTCACACAAACACAGGCTTCTGCCCAAAAAGCAGAGAAAAGGAGCTGTTTGAGATGCTAATATTTGTTGCTTTTGTGACACCTCAAAACTATAAAACAAGAAAATCGAGACTGAAAGAGGGTTTCTCATGGCAAAAATGATCATTTATTCACATACAACTATGAAACGCACTGTGAGCGACAACGACTCACTGCATGGCTGGTGTTGAACGTCAGCGGATTTTTTCACATGCCATTCAATTCATGAACGGAGACACCTTTTCTCAAGATTCCAACAAACACTTCCTACGGCAACACATACTTTTTTTTATACCATACATATACATATACATAACTCTGTTTAAGTGTCGGGTGCCTAAACTTGTCTGACTTCCAACGTATTGGCATTTCTCGCCCTCATGATTAACGGGACAAGCCAAAATTCACATTCTCATCTTTTTCTACTCAAAACCTACGCTGATTTCAAATCCAAAGCGATGAAATGCCGCCATCTGCAGGGATCTGTTTGTCATTACAGTGATTTACAAGGCTGAATTTCACTTCTTCCATACCTACATGTTGAAAAACATACTTGACGAACATATTCGTCCGGGATGTGGGAGGAAACCGTAGTGCCCGGAGAAAAACCACGCAGCCACGGGGAGAACATGCAAACTCCACACAGGCGGGGCCGGGGATTGAACCCCGGTCCTCAGAACTGTGAGGCCGACGCTCTAACCAGTCGTCCACCGTGCCGCCTGGGCTATTATTATTTTAATAATAATAACTGAGTTTTTCAGGCATCTCACTACTTTGTAGTAGCTACTCGTCTTGTCACAACTCCCTTAGCGCTGCTCCCGGTTGTCATGGTAAGGAAAGTCGTACCCGTAATTGGCCCCTCAGTAGATGGGGTAGGTTGAGAAGTGACGTTAGTTAGAATTAAATAGTTTTTTCACTGGTGGAGGCAGAACTTTGTCACCAAGCCACAAAATTACACTGTATAGTATACACTTTTAGAATATAAAGTGTTTAAATAGAATAAGTAGTCTTGGTGAATGTTTATTCGTCACCTAAAACAAGTTTCTGACATGTCTTACCTCAGTGCCACTGCTAACAACTTGGACAATGTGAAGCGGTCGCTGCTGTTACTGGGAAATATAGCAGCCAAGATGAGTGTGAACAGGCCTGCAGATAGACAGGGAGTAAAGGAAGTGAGTCTAAACAAGAATGAGATATGGCAACAGTCATCCTGTTGACTGTGAGTCACCTGACGTGGACGACAAAATGTTGACAATGGCCACTTGTGTGTCGGAGAGAGCTTCCTGATAAGACAGGTTGGCGAGGAACCACTGCCCGGGGAGAAAGGCAAGGAGCCAAAGTTAAACATCCCATACAGTAAAAGGAGTCTTCACTAGTAACATATATAAACTCAGGAAATATAGGTGACCAGATTTTTGGCCTCTCGGGAGGAAAAACGTCTGGAACTCAGGAATACGTGTACGATTTTAATTCATATTTCACGTTTACTGAGGCACCATAGAGACAATATTACATTAAAAATACTAGGAAAAAGTTGTTTTGGCAAAATACAGGAACTTTAGAACAGTTTACAGGCCGTAATAAAAGATTTCTGATGTTCTTCCATCAAAATACACGAAGGATAAAGAATTACAACACATTTAGCATCCACTTGTACTGACATCCACATATAATGACGACTGAGGAGCTAGGGCGTTGTGACGAGGTGAGGGCTACTCAGTGTTGCCAACTTAGTGAGTTTTCTGAACAATTTTGTTAAAAAAAAAATAATAAAAAAAAATTTAAAAAAAAAAGTGCACAACAACAAATGTAGTGACTTTTACATGTCTTATTTTTTAAGTAACATGTCCAGACTGCAAATGACTGGCACTTGTACAAAGACACCCCTGGCTAAGACACCCCTCCATCATCAAGCGAGCGGCTATACAAATTAAATTGACGCTCTAACCAGTCGTCCACCGTGCCGCCTGGGCTATTATTATATTAATAATAATAACTGAGTTTTTCAGGCATCTCACTACTTTGTAGTAGCTACTCGTCTTGTCACAACTCCCTTAGCGCTGCTCCTGGTTGTCATGGTAAGGAAAGTAGTACCCGTAATTGGCCCCGCAGTAGATGGGGTAGGTTGAGAAGTGACGTTAGTTAGAATTAAATTGTTTTTTCACTGGTGGAGGCAGAACTTCATCACCAAGCCACAAAATTACACTTTGTCTATCAGTGTACAGTTGCAGACCTTCATATTTGGGGTAGCACATTTGCGGATTCACCTATTCCCCGATTTTTTTCCGGGAACCTATCCCCCGGTTATTTCTGGTATATTTTCCCGAACCACCACTTACTCACGTTTTTTGATTAGAACCCTTGCTTTTTTTCCAAGGTGAAAAAAATAGAAATATTTTCACGCCAATTATAGTGAGCATCAATTATTCACATATTTCGCTATTCATGGTCGGGCCCGGTCCCTATCCGCCGCCAGTAGCGCCACACAAATACCCCACACACGACAACTTAGTTGAACATGCGACTATGTGCCATTTATTATAAGCTAAGGCTGATATGTGCCAACACTGCAGCTCTGCTTAGCTTTCGGCTTTCACATGATCGTGCTTGGGGTGGAGAAACTTGGTGTAGGGCGGGATTATGTAAATGATCCAAATTGTGACATCATTGTAGGGCAAAATTCAGAATGGCGTGCTCATAGACACAATTTTGGTCATCATAGTGACTTGATTGCTTAGTTTCACACTTGGTTGCCATACAAAAACCATTAAAGACTGCAATGTTTTACAGACTCACCACAAAGCAGAAAAAGAAGCTGATCTTGGCCACGTCGGTGATGGTAAGCTTTCCCACCGTGCCCAACATGGCCTCGTGGTCCTTGGCGGCCGGGTAGGACATGCGGGACAGTTTGGCCTCCAGGGCTTGCGTGGAGGGCAGCTGACGCACCTCCATGATGTTGCTAAAACGCACCCGCTGCTTTTTAGAAGCTGCTGGGACAAGGGCGGACAAACAGAAAGCGGGGAGAATAAGTCCAACCCGGAACTGGATAAATGCAATATAAAAGACGTCCACTCACAAGATTCACAGTCTGTTTCGATTAAACAGTTGGAGAGATCGGCGGGTACGTCCCGAAACTTGACGGGCACGTACAGTGGTTCACTCTGCATGAAAAGGAAATGCAGCACATCCTATAACTCTGCTAAATACAGTACAGTGGTGCAATGAGATAAGAGTGACCTGCCTTACTAAATTGTCAATGTTAATCTGATTTTATTATTTTGCCATATGTAGTACAATACAACAGGCATACAGTATATTCTTCATTTCATTTTATTATTTTTGTTATTTTAAAAGAGCTCAAAGGACTAATCACTGAACAGGTAACATTGACCCATATTTTGGTGTACCAAAGAAGGAAACATAACAGGAGGGTTAAATAATCACACACTGAATTCAAATTGTCACTTCAAGCCAAGCGGACCTGGATACATCGCTATTTAAAAGGCTTGTATAAGTCCACGAAATGTAGCTTAAGTTGTTAGATGTGTAAAAATGTTCCAATCAATACGTACCAAACAGTTGTTCACAGTGGTGTCATTGGTGCAGGGAGCAAAGTAGGCTTCTGCATCAGCAAACTGTGGACAGATACCATTCGAATCAAAAACCTCCTTTTCCCGTTTTTTTCTTTCTTTTGGAATAAAAGTAAAGTAAATCATGTACCCAAACAGGAGTGTTTTCTCTTGAGGTTTCTTCATTTTAGTTTGAAGAAATTGAACACTTCTAAAACTTAGTACAAAAAATGTCTTATTCCTAGTCATCTTGTCTAAGCTCATAAATCCACAGCCATGAACCTAATGTATTAATATGTACCAAAATGCTAGCTGCTTAAGTAAAGATGCACAAAGGCTGTTAATGCTGTTTTTTTTTTTTATTAATGCTTTATCTTTTATGCACAATGTGAATTTAGAAAATGAAAACGATTGAGTATATAAAAAGGAAACCAATTAGGCATATGTTCTTAAGCAAAACCTCTTATTTTCTTTTTTTGTATTCATAATTGCTCCTTAACCAAGCAAAAATGTAGTGTATCCAAATACTCCATTGTTCGAAGAATTTTCAGTAGGATACTCGAGTATCAAAATATTCGTCAGCTGCAGCTCTACATTCAACTCCCCCGTTATATTGTTGTATTTTTATTGTTTAATAAAACCCTTGCTTCAGGTCCCTGTGTGATTAACCTGCAAAAAAATTGCACCTCAAAATTTGAAAAATGCTCCTTAAACGAAGAAATTATTAGCAAAACTGCTCCTCAAAGAACAAAGATAATTTCGAGCCTTGCATGGTGTTGATGCTTTATGATCCTCTTGTTTGTCACCATCTTGTGGCATCTATACACAATTACAAACCTCTTTCATTCATCATTCAGAGATTTCCGCAAATTGCGGCAGGGGTTGGTCCTATTCCCCACCAATAGCGTGATTCACTGTACTTACAAGTGAAGCGTGTCGGCGTTTGAGCGAGCCGGTACACTGCTGCCTCCAGGGACGCCACAGCAGGAACCCCAGCAAGTAAAGCACGAACATGGATGTCTTGGTGAAGGTGCTGAAGAAGGGCTTGTTGTAGTCCTGTCGCCGGAAAATATACTGCAACAGGGATGGAATGAAGACAACAATTCACTGAGAGGTTCACGTCACACAGTATACAAGTGATTCTCATTCCAACCATTTTCCTGTGGACCATTAGTGTGTCGTGAGTAATCCTCAGGTGTGCCATGGGGAATTACCCAATTTTGTTTAATTGGTCAGAAAGTTCTTATTTATTTACCACAAATAATGTATATTTGTTCATCTATCTATTCCAGCAGCATATAATGACTTTGACTAGATCCCAGAAGGTATAACTAGTCTGTGTATCTGTGCCTGTTTTGAAGGTGTGGTCCTGTGTTGTGTTAAATGAGTCACTTCTTGCTCCACCCCAAATACTGCAGAGCCAAAGGCAAGTCCAGCTGCCGTTACCATAACAACCGGGGGGCAGAGTCTCGATGTTGTGAGCGGTTTCTACTTGCGAAAGTACAGCCAAGAGTGTGGGGAAAAATTGCTAGCACCCAAAAAGACAATTAAAACATATCAATTAGGGTGTTTTAGGGGGCAGCCCTGTCTCATGCAAATGAACCACTGATCATCCCACCCCCCCTCAACTAACGCAGAGTACAGCTTTCGTTACCATGACGACTAGGGAGCGCAGCTAGGAGGTTGCGACGAGACGAGCGGCAGTAAAGCACGGATTGTGTTTTCACTGGTGGAGGGAGCAATTCATCCCCAAGCCTTGCCAATTTGCATTGAAGCAACTAATGTTCGTATTTCATAATTAATTAATGTGCCCTTGAATGCAAAGTCAAGCAACCGAAAAAAAAAAAGTTGCAAATGTGGGCCTTACTGATGTCAGCTCAGAGGAGGCCACCCAGATGACGTCCACCAGCAGGAGTATAACCACCCCCAAGGCCATTCGCCTTCGCTGGGCTGCAGCTGAGCTACCCGGAGAGCCCATTCGGTTCATGATGAACATGCACTCCATCGGGATGCTGTGAAGACAAAATGAAAAATCTGCATAAAACTTGGAAACAAAATGGAAGCAACTGTAAATTGTTTTATCATTTTGTTACAGATAACTTCATGACAGAGCGTGTCATTGACAACACACACTGAAGTACTGTTTCTGAGGCGATTAACGCAGTAATCTAAGTGGCAGCAAGTTAGCAGAGCAGTCGTGTTGTTGTGAACAAGACAACAGTTGACCACACAGCTGTTGACAACAGCTAAAAGCAAAAAAATAAAAAAATAATTGCCAGTCAACCCTTGTGTAGCTCACGTCAAACGATGCCTTCTCCCTTTCAGACACGATGGGAAAGCAAAAATTGTTTCACTGGAGATTAAAATAAGGAAAAGTCCTCTGCCGCTGGGTAAGTTAAAACTGAAGTTTGGAGATATCTGAATTCCTTGCTTGGGTGATTATCGCCGCCATTTTTCGACGTGTCAAGTCGACCAACAGTGGCGAGAGACGACTTCCGGAATCATCCTTCAAAATAAAATAAAAAACAAAAAAACCTACTAAATTACTCGGCTGTAACCCTTCATTTTAATTTCAGTTCAGTTTCTCGCAACAGATATTGCGTATCATTAAAACATTAAATAATGAAGCATTGAATGACCCCTGCCTGTTAACACTGATGTGAATACGTGGAGCCGACCAACTCCAGCGAGAGAAGACTTCCGGGATGATCAGCGAAGGCAGTGTTTCTTAACCTAGGTTCGATTGAACCCCAGGGGTTCGCTGAGGCAGTTGCTGGGGTTCAATGGAGGACTCGACACGTGCGTGCTTGCATGTATCCGTAAAAGCCTTTTTACACTGCATTTTGAATGCCGTGTTCATGCCGTTCAAAACGCAACGCTGCGTCAAAGGTGGGCGTTTACCATTGCGGCGCTCCGCCTCGAGTTGAAATGCTTTGTTCTTTTTTTTTTTTTGTAACTATATTTAGTTAACATTTCAACGATCCACTTGAGTTGAGTAGCTTTGCTGTGTATCAGCGTATTTAAGACAGCGTATCCAATAATAAAAAATAGCCCCCCAAAAATGTACTTTTACCTATGAACCCTTTTCGAGGATTGTAGAAATAACATTAAGAAAAGGAACAGATTTTGTTGGGAATTTTCACAACGAAGTCCGTTCCTCCGACATGAGAGTGACACTTACCAAGGTGGAACTGATGCGTGGTTCATTTTGTGCATGACCTGGATGACTGAGAATCTACACAGACAATAAAATATATACCCGTTTTGAGTTTGAAATAAACAATATTTTATTTTTCAAATTAGGAAGGGTTCCATGAACTCCTGATGAAACTGGCGGGGTTTCGTACCTCCAACAAGGTTAAGAACCACTCATCTAAGGTAAAACAAAATTAAAATTGGACGTACTTGACATTACTCGGCAGAAACCCTTTATTCTTTTTAGTTTATCCCTGTGGATTTTCCCCATTATTTTAGCAATGTCATAATAATGTATATATTTATAGATATTGTTGAAGAACTGTGGAAGCGCATCTTATGCACTTGAAAAAACAATGTTTTTTTCTGGGTAATTTAGTTTTTTTGTTTGATGTTTTTATGAATCCTTTTCTTTTTTCAGAGTCAATGTTTTTCAAAATACTTTAACCTAATAACCCAATGCCGCCCCCCTGGCCAACCCCCACCCACCGCCCCTAATTTTATTTTACTTTATTTATCGTATTGGCGATATATTTATCATATTGTTTCATTTATTTATTTATACCTGTACTGTAAGGAGAAAAATAATGAGAAATATGTCCTACAGGGGCAGTGTGGCTGCGCGGTTGAAGTTTTTAGCACACGAAGAAGAAGAAAAAAAAAAGCCGCAACAGAACTTTGGCTGTTTCATTCACGGATAGCTAACTGTCTTTCTCATTTGATGTAAGGTATTTAATATGTATTCAAACGTTTTATATGTGTCATATTGAGATGTTAAATGTGTTATTTAAGGATACGTACCTTACACAGTCTTCTGACTAACTTTATCATGAGGTATGCTCTGTTGTTAGCATGGCGCCCGCTGAGCTAGCACGTTAGCAGTAAACAATTATAAACTCGCGCCATTGTCACTTCCAAATTGTGGGTTGTCTTTATTTTATCTATAGTTGTCTGTAACATTGTTTTTATGTCATCAGAATTAGGGATATGATGTAATATATCGTAAAGGAAGTAGAACGGCATCATGGAGTTCTCCGCAGAAGACGGAGAGACACCCAATGTCCTTGACATGACCACCAGCGAAAAGGTAAGTGGTTGTCTATGGAATAATAAAATGTAACCTGAACATGTCATGAAATACATTACTGCTTTCAGGTGGTGGATCTTTTGAATCAGGCTGCCTTGATACCCACAGATGAAAAGCTGGCAGTGCTCAAACAGGTCTGTACTCTCCTGAAAATGCAAATAAATAGTAGTAGTATTTACCTTTTAAAGAATGCAATTTTGTCATACTGTGAAACAGTTCCCACGTGTATTCTGTAAAAAACTGGTTGAACTCGCTAAATTTTTGGGGTGTGTGTGGGATGGTTGATTTATGTTATTTTAATGCCAATTACACTTTCGTTATCATGATTACTGGGGAGGTGCTAGGGTGTTGAAGAGCTGCAAAATGTTACGGAACAGATTTGACTCAATATTTATAGTATTGAAGTTTATAAATGTATAAAACTGGACCGAACCAAATTGATTTACATTATAAAGCTGAAGGTATATTTAACAATTATAAACATCACAAAGAAGTTACTTTTCTCTAAAAGTATTTCAAAATATAATGATCTCAAAATTAGTGATTCACCAAAATGAAAAATTTTGAATGACTACAATGTGGTGATCTGTAAATAAAGCGAATCAAAAAAGAAATACTAGATCAGTTCTTGAGAAGGCCACACTGTACAAACTATACTGTCCGGAACAGTTAGCTCAGACAGCGAAGGCCGGTCCACTGTCAGACTATTGGCGTGATCGCTCACGCAACAATCCTAGCTAGTAGCTGCTAATGTAAACGTGAACACTTTCTATCTTGTCCGTGAATGAGAAGCTACTATCTTGTTATATTTCCACCCCGTTCATGGAGCAAACACGAAAACACAAGCGCAACAACTGCGACCGTGATAGCTCTGTGGCCCACGACGTTGTCTTATTTACATTACAGGAGCGGCACAGTGTCAGGGCTCTCTTTAACGTGATACATGCGTTGCACTCGATAACGTGCTTTATCTTCAGGTGATTTTACACTAATATCGTTTATACAGGTCTTGCAGACTGGTTGTTTCCAAATGATAGACGTGCCCATTTTTGGGACTATTTATGGCTCGCTAGTTGCCAGCATCTTCTCCATGTTGGCGGAAATCTCACGGAGTAGCGAAAAGTATAGAAAATAAAATTTATGATGCCTTTTTCCATATCTAGCATGAATAAAATATCGATCGAATCGAGCTTCTCGATATGTCGCCCAGCACTTGTTGCATGGTGTACCGGTACTAAAAAAAAGTATTGCAGTACCTCACCAGCTGAAGTAAAACTATACCATGTTGTTTAAAGTACTGTTTAAAAAGGAGAAAAAAACAGCGATGGCACCCTCCAAAGCTCAGGTTTAAAGTGGCCGGCGCCTTTTGGTGCGTGTACAAGACTGACAAAATACAGTACAGAGACAAGAAATGGCTACAAACTCTCGCACTCCTCCGGACCTTCCATTCCTTGCCGAGAACCAAGACGCATGCCGTGTCATCTAGAATTATTTGGCCTACATGGCCAACAGCCGAGGGCAACCGACAGACATGGCAAAGCCTGTTTGCAAGGCTACTCAGGCTATCGTAAAATGTTATTTTCAAATTAAAATTAAATTAAAAAAACATTAAATGTTCAATAGTGTGAATGTGAGTGCGAATGGTTGTTTGTTTATATGTGACCTGCGGTTGGCTAGCGACCAGTTCAGAGTGTACCCCGTCTCTCGCCCGAAGATAGCTGGGATAGGCTCCGCGACCCTAGTGAGGAGAAGCGGTACAGAAAATGGATGGATACATGTTCAATAGTGTTTAAAAAATTTCAAAATGTAAATGTTTTAGTATATCGTGTCTCCTAATCAGTATCCTATTATTATTTTTGAATTCATAAAAATATATAGAATTGAAGTTGTTTTGTAACTATTATTACACTGCTTTTGCAGACTTTGACGGTAAATGTAGCGACATTTCCAACCCTTTTAATAGCTATTACTCAAAAAACTTGACTAGCAACAAATTAGCAACTTTTTGCGGTGTTATTGTAGATTCTGAGAATCTCTTTGCATTCAGATTGCAAATGAATGGCCCATACAAAAAGCCAGCACTGGCTAATTTAATCATATCCTACCCCCACTCCCCAAAAAAGCGAGCGCCCATAAAGATTTGGCTGTATTTTCCCTCGTGGAGGTAGCACTTTATCACGCCAGTGTTGCCGGATTATACTTGGTAAATTTTGTATCTGATCTGTGTATGCATCGCATACAGCGGGGACATCACCCAACACAAATATTATTTTTTTTTACACCACCATTTCTTTTTCAGGTTCAGGAGCTAATCATCAACAAAGATCCCTCTCTCCTTGACAATTTCCTCGATGTAAGAATGCATGTGAGCATGTGTCATCTCACCATTACAATACAAATTTATTTTCTTATTTTCCCACTCTCACTCACCCCCCAGGAGATGATCGCCTTTCAGACGGACAAGTCCATAGAAGTGAGAAAGTTTGTCATCGGCTTCATCGAAGAAGCATGGTGGGTGCTTATATTGTAGGAGGTGCAATCAAGAAGTAATGAGCGCAATTAAGTTTAGCCAACTAACAATAGATTTTTTTTTGTCTTAAGTTTCACAGTTTGGAGTTTAAATATTTGTTTTAAGATTATTTAAAAAAGGTTTTAAGCCTGTCCTCTTCCTGTCAGCCATTTTGGAAGTTACGTGCGTATGCATGGTTTTGTCCTTAAATCACGCTTACGCGAGTTTGACGCACAAATCTGTGATTCATTAATATGTTTGTACTTGTTTATGTTTGTACGCTGCAAACACATTTAGAACCTCCTCCGACTATACGCATGCACAAATAATGCAGGATCAGCTTTTGAAAAAGCGTCAGACACCCATTCTTTTTAAACAGGACGCATAACACATTGGAACCACTCATTTATAAAAGTAATAACTTTAACAACAATAACTCAAACCAGGAATTTTCTAATCGGTGGTGATGGCGAGATGAAGCTTCATGAAGCATTGTGACACTTCAGCCATTGGTTCGAGTAATGGTTCATTTCTTGATGCGTCATTGCACACGAAACCACCTGCTGGCCATGTGCATAATCACAGGTAGCTGTATCTTTACCACATACAGTATGTGCTGCGTTGCGTTTTTGCGTCTTTTTGGCTCTTGTCAATGACTATGTATTACAAAACAATGTTTGACCAAGTAATTTCCCAACATAATGTGTAAAATATATTATTTTTGAATGTATTCTGTGTGCTTTAAATGTTCCTCAACATTGGTATGGCAGGTTGTATAATGTCTTTCTGTCACTTTGGGAAAATGGAATGGGCTTAAGAGGGCAGAGGATTTTGAAAGTGCTTATTTAGAAATAACATATTATTATTATTTTTAAATCGATTCATTCAAGAGGAAAATTATATAAACTGGGGTACAGGAATTTTGCCTCACAGTGAGGTTTTATTGTACCTTACTTTCTCAGAAGACAAGAAATACCTTCCCTTTGAATAAAAGAAGAAATGCTGGAAAATGCAGTTTTTAATAAACAAATGTAATTGATCAGCCTCAATAACAGTTACTTATATGGCACTGTGCTGCTTGTGGTTCGAGCTCAGGCAACCACCATACCCCAGGCTGCGAGCTGGGTTATTATACCAGGATGCCGGGTTAGCGGGCAACAGCCTCTTTCCAAGGATTCTGAGGAGTGACGTTGCGATTGCTCGCTATATACGACCCATGCTATATCCAAACAATGGTGTAAACACTCTCCAAACTCTAATAGCCTATTCAAACTACACAGTCTTTATCCAAACTCTGAGCTGACCGCAACTCTATAAAGAAACACACATTTTGAATGGGCCCTGCATGGGGGTTTTATGTTGCTGTCAAATCTCGTGGCAAACTCTGAAGCGCTTCCCGAATCGGTCACGTTGTACAGCCGGGCAGGGACGCTTCAGACGTCATCACTTACTCCTCCCCTAAATGAAGCAAGCCTCGATACGCTACTCTGCGGACACACACCCTCCATTACTCGACACGTCTCGAAGACTCGGCACAACCTGTAACAACACTACAAATCAGTTAACTAATGTCCTAAATAACCATGAAAAAGACAAATGTGCAAATATGATGTCAATAGATTTACAGACACAGTAGTTCAGCGCATATGGATCATATATTTTCTGTCGCTTCCAACGCTAATTTCATTAATTTTATCAACTGCAAATGCAATGAATCTGACGGTGATTTTATGTATACGCTCAACATGCAGAGTGAGAGCATTTCTACAAATTTATTAGTGAATGAGGCCCATGTTTTTGACTACCCCTCGTAATTGGAGCTTATCAAGATAAACTGCAATATAGTCATGTATTTTTTTTTCTTCCTAGTAAACGGGACAATGAGCTGCTCCTCAGGCTAATTGCAAACCTGAACATGCTGATCAAGGACGACAGTGTCAACGTGGTGAAGAAAGCCGTTCTCACACTCACGCAGATATACAAAGTTACTCTACAGGTAACTTTCTATAAAAATGGCTTGTATTTTACTCTCATGTTGGTTGCACCATACCTGAAAATTAAAAAAAAAATTGCGAGCATGTGTATCTTAAAAATGAGTGAACATTTATTTATGTCAGGAGGTCCCCCAACATGATACCCCAAAAAACTCGGTAGTGTGTTTTAGAAAATTGAAAAATCCCCCCCGAGACAGCTTTCGTGTTGGTTACACCATTCTTAAAAAGTCAGCAAATTTTGCAAGCATGTGTATCCTGGTAAAAAATGCATGCATTTCAGTGGTCATGACTGTGAGTCCCCAAATCTCACTCAGTAGCGCCCCGTAGAAAGTTAGAAAACATTAACTCCATACACCAGTTTTTAAAAAAAAATGTCAGGATCTATCCCTGAAATTGCAAATCAGCCATTTTGGTTTAAAGCTGCCATTTCAGGTGAATTACGGTGCTTGTACATTGACAACTACTTGGAATTCACCCAAATTAGCCTCAATCATGTATCCAAGAAAATGTTTGTCAAACTATATAGAACAGGTGCTCACTAACATGTTTCATCTTCTGCCTCTTTTTCGCACCAGTGGCTGGTGCGAGCCAAAGCCGTGTCGGATATGCAAGAAGCCTGCTGGGACATGGTGACGCAGATGAAAGGCGACGTCCTAGGGCTGCTGGACTCGGAGAACGACGGTGTGCGGACTCACGCCATCAAATTCACCGAGTCACTCATTGTCACCCTGTCGCCTCGCGTGGCCGACTCGGACGTGCCCAAGAGGCAGGAGAGTGACATCAGCTTGGACAAAGTACCCAAAGACCACACATACATCCGCTACGGTATGAAAAAATGGCTAAAATGTTATCAGTACTGATCTATGTTAACAACCTAAATTCTAATATTCATGCAATAAAATTGTATTAACTTATTACATACAGTCCATTCTCTTCATTTGGTAGCTTTTCTTTTGGCTGCAATGCCAAAATAAATATATTTTTATTCTTTATTTAACCAGGTAAGGCAATGGAGAACAAGTTTTCATTTACAATACTGACCTGGAGGCAATTTAGGGTTCAGTGTCTTGCTCATGGACACCTCGACAGTGGTTAGTCAGAGCTGGGTTTCGAACCACTGACCCTTCTGAAGTAACGGTAATTTTACTCCGTTACTATTATCTAAATATCAGTCGCTACTTTTATTGATCAATTATTGCTTATTTATCAACTATTTCGTCTAGACTACGACTTCCGCATTGGGCGCTGGTTGCTCAATCCAATCTAAGCGCTAGTGACGTTTAAGTCTAGTTCACCAATCAAATGACACAAGAAAGTCACATGACCTCACACAATGTCTTCTATTGGGGTTCCCGGGCAAAAGTTTTAAAACTAGATAAGCCAGCCCGGCTGACTGTCGTGCCTAGGTGGCGGCCATGTTGGAAAGGTTGACGTAACCATGAAGGCCACGGCGCGCTACTTGTCATGTTTACATTTAGATTAGGGGTGTCAAACTTATTTTTGCTGCGGGCTACATCATAGCTATGGTTTCCCTTGGCAGGCCGTCATGAGCGCAAACACATATACAGTAAATGTACAATTGCCTCATGTTATTACATATACACAAAAAAAATTGATGAATAACTATATTTGAAACCAGAAGCCAGTAAAAAGGTGTTAATTCAGTTTATTTTGAAATGGGGATTCGTAACAAAAAATTTTGCAGTCAACGTTATATAAACGGTAAGACGATTTGCAATGTTGTTATTTTAGCAAGAAACATGAAGTCGACGCACTTGATTTGCCACATAAATTGATGTGGCGGGCCGGATGTGACCCCCGGCCCTTGAGTTTGACACCTGTGATTTAGATGAACAAAAAACATCAGCTTTCATGTTTTGTACTATTTGTCTGACACTGTCTGCCCAGATGTAGATATTTCAGCTCACTTATAAAAAAAAATTAAGATTTTGTTTTTGTAGTTTTGGCTGTGTATACACACACGCACACGCAAACATACGCACGCGCACACACACACACACACACACAGCAATATCAGAATTTGCACATTCACATTTTATTTTTATTTTATTGATGTTCATGCTGTGGTTTAAAAATCTGAAGTTAATCACATTTTACTCAGTGTAATTATTTCATTGTGTACTTTTTACTCTTAAGTAATTTGTATAATCTTGATTGTTTCTTCTTTGTATAATTGCTATGCGAGTGTTGTGGTATTCAAACGTGGATTAAGTAAGGTTAGTCCTTCACTGATGCCCCGATACCAAATGCACAGCCAACCACTGCTGGAATACTACTTGACTAGTAGTGTATTCTTAAACTGAATAAATGGATTAAATGCCCTCATTTTCCTCTGCAGATGTTTTGAGTGATGAGGGAAAGTCAGCGCTGGACAAGCTGCTGAAGTTTATGGTCCATCCTGCTATTTCCAGCATTAACCTGACCACTGCACTGGGCTCACTAGCCACTATCGCCCGCCAAAGGCCCATGTTTATGTCCAAGGTTGTACAGGCGTACGAGACGTTACACGGTGAGTGAGGAATTGGGTAAAATTTACCATACAATTACATTTAATTACTATGAACTCCAACATTTATTTATTTATTTTAAAGCCAATCTTCCGCCCACACTGGCCAAGTCGCAGGTGAGCAGCGTGCGCAAGAACCTCAAGCTGCACCTGGTGGCTGTGCTCAAGCACCCATGTAGTCTGGAGTTCCAGGGTCAGATCAGCACTTTGCTGTTGGACCTCGGCATGCCCCAGAGCGAAATCACACGCTCCACGCCGGCGCTGAGGGAGCAGCGCAAGAGGCCGCGGCATGATCAGTACACAGAGGGGAAGAAGGTCAAGATGGGTGAGTGCCAGTTGGCTAATACACCAAAAATAAGTACAGCCAGCGTTTATCATTTGCAGCCATTGCGGCTCAGCGCATCGCGACAACTAGATGCATACTGACCTCAGCCAGTCAGAAACGATTAGAAATCAAATGGACCTGGGAAGTGAGTCTCGTGGTTGTAGTAAACTACACGTATACCTTGAGTTCATGACTGGTTCTGCTATGTGTATGTATTCAGAGCAAACACTGATGGAAGATGATGAGGACAAGGAGGAGTCAGCCCCTCTCTCAGCCCCCAAGCCAGCTCCTGCCCCAGTGGCACAGTCCGCCATTGACCTTACTGCCGACTTCCTACGCCCGCTGCTCAATGCTGAGAATGTCGCCAATCTGGTGAGCGGTCAACTTGACCCCTCTTGTCATTCGTTTTTCCCAGCATAATAAACTTGACAAGTGTCTATTTGTCCAGGTGTTGATCAGCATGGTGTATCTGCCCGACACCATGCCGGCATCCTTCCAGGCCACATACACGCCTGTGGAGTCGGCAGGGACCGATGCCCAAATCAGGCATTTGGCCCGGCTTATGGCCACGCAGATGACTGCTGCTGGAATTGGTCCAGGTTGGTAAACCAAATTTTAAAACTTCACATGGAAATAATTTTAGCAAAGAATAGTGATTGAATGTTCAGGCTGAAGTAATTGGGGAATTATGTGGTAGACCCCTTTTAGATGCCTGAAGGTGACAAAATGATCTCTGTGAAAAGAATGAAAACACTGGACATTTCAATAAAATAGTCTTTAAAAAATACATGCATGACTCAGAGGTAAGAGTTTTTTAAAGGCAAGGCAAATGTATTTATACAGCGCATTTCATATGCATGGTAACTCCATGTGGTTTACATAATTAAAAAGCATTTAAAAACAAAGAGCAAAAGACATTCAGGCGGGGTACACCCTGAACTGGTCGACAGCCAATCGCAGGACACATAAACAAACAACCATTCACACTCACATTCACTCCACTCTGGGCAATTTAGTCTTTCAATTAACTTACCATGGATGTTTTTGGGATGTGGGAGGAAACCGGAGTACCCGGAGAAAACCCACACAGGCACGGGGAGAACATGCAAACTCCACACAGGGGAGGCCACATTTGAACCCAGGACCTCAGAACTGTGAAGCTGATGTGCTAACCAGTCGTCCACCGTGCCACCTATCAGCCAAATGCTTCCTATAAAGAAAGCAGCTATTGAAGAAACACTGACGAGCAGCAAATATATCATTGAAGCGTTCGCAGCTATGGGTGTAAAGGCAGGAAAAACTCAGGTTGTGGCCACCATCATCCGTTGACCTCAACTCTCATAAAACGTTTGGAGCATCCTTAAAAGGAAGAACTACGAAAGTGAATGCCTCTCTTTTAAATACTGTCGTTCACACTCGGCTATTGACGATTTAACTGTGGAGCCCGGTTGAGCTCTGTTGCTAACCAAAACAGCAGTGCCTACCAACGCATAGAAACAGGTGAATTAAAATGTGGCTGACTAAACACATGTTGCCAACACTCAAGTTTAGTGGCTTAATAAGTGTAATCAACTAATCATATTGATTCAAAAGTTGAGTCATGGCGTTAGTAATGAGTTGTAAATGCTGTTTGTAGGACAAATGTTTCTATTTTGGACATGTCTGTGGCAAAAGGCCACGTTGATCAAAGAACTTTTGCAATTTCTATCCATCCATTTTCCATGCCACTTATCCTCACAAAATGGAAAATCCCATGAAACATTGACTATGCTGTTTTTTTCATTGTTGTTGCACTTCATACGTAACTATTTAGGATTAGAGCAGTGCAAAGCGAGAGAGAATGACTCGGGCAAAGAGGATGGCAACGAGGATGACGCAGGCACCAGGGACCTGCTCATCAAGCGCAAAGTCCCTGTGATGGTGGGCCAGGCCATCTCCGTTGTGGGGGGTTACTCTGATAAAGAAAGGGCTCCCAACCCCGCCACTGTCAAAAGGCTTCCAGAGCCCATCCTTCCGTCGGCACAAACCAAGTGAGATCTGCTAACAACAAAGAAATGGCAGGAGTTGTATCATGAATGCTTATGGACTGTATTTGTTTTTCGTAAGCAGAATGGCCGGGCCGACTGGAAGGAAGAAAGTCTTCAGGCTGTCGGACGTGGTTCAGCCTTTATCGGACACGCAGATTGAGCAGTTGACCTCCAAGACCATCAAACGCATCCTTCATTCTGAGAAGACAATTACTCAAAGTGGGATGTCCCATGTGAGAGTTCACTTTCAATTAGGGCTGGGTGATTGAGTTTTTTGGTCAGGACAATGTTCATATTTTTTTTTAAACGTTCCGTATGACAAGAAAGCCCAGTGGAATGCAATCGCAGAGTCAAACATGCTGAACATTGTCACAGACATCGTACCTTATTTTTACAGTGTCAAAGGAGTAATTTAGCGACATGTTGACTCGGGATGGGAATCGAAACGGCTTCTTTTGTGGAACAGATTACCAGTAATTCAATTCTGAGGAATTGCTTGTTTGCTGCCTGACAATTTGTCTTTTTATCAAAGGGGATAGTAATCGGTTACAATCAGAAATGAAGATTTTATTTTAAGGCCATATCACCCAGGCATACTCTCAACCATTCTCATCATACCAATATTTTCTTCTAAATAACCACGCCGCATGTCTTTTGTCAGGTCAGAGTGAAGCTCCTCTCCAAGCTGGTGACACAGTTCGAGGGTGTCATGAAGGAGGACGTGCTACACTTCATTTTGGAGGACATCCGCACCAGGAGCGAGCTGGCCTTTTCGCTCCTCTATCAGGAGTACAACACTTACCTAAGCCAGCTACCCTCGGGGCTGCTGGACAGCTACGACCAGTGTCTGTACACGCTGCTGTCTGGACTGCAGGAGAAGCCCGAGCAGAAGGATGGGTGAGGACTAAATGAAGTGGCATTTATTAATTCATTGAGGATTTTAAGAACCCCTGGAAATAGCCAAAATCTCCCTGAGACTGTGTGCTTCCAGGCATTGCTTCTTGAGACTTTTTCCTGTATCCCATCTTGATGAACATATCCAGCGAAATTCATGTTGCAAGTTAAACTGGCTTCTGGGGCAAATTTTTTATTATATATATATATATATTTTTTTAAGCAACCTTCTGGAATTTGACAACTAGTTATTAAGAGTTACTTGTTTTTGGCAACTGCAAAATTTGCAGCTGTTCTTTGACCACATGGTATGAAGAAAAACTAAAAAAAAATTGGAATTCAACTTTTTCCATCTGTCTAGTGTACATGATGTAAATTTGGCAGCAATTGGATAAAATCTAGAGAAAGGGTTTGTCTTTGAAGGACCCCAGAAAATGGCTGAATCTACCTCCAAAATAGTGGCTGACTTGTACATGTCATGATACACATACATACCATCTTTTGAGTTTTGAGTTTTCAAATAATTGATGAACTGTATTATTTTGTGTTTTTTGGCGAATCAACAAAAATTGCAGTTGTCCTTGGACCATACTGAATCATCCATCCATCCATCCATCCATTTTCTACTGCTTATCCAAGGTCGGGTCGCGGGGGCAGTAGCTTTAACAGGGACGCCCAGACTTCCCTCTCCCCAGCCACTTCAACCAGCTCTTCCGGGGGGATCTCGAGGCGTTCCCAGGCCAGCTGAAGGATGTAGTCTCTCCAGCGTGTCCTGGGTCGTCCCCGAGGGTCTCCTCCCGGTGGGACGTGCCCGGAACACCTCACAAGGGAGGCGTCCGGGAGGCACCCGCATCAGATGCCCCAGCCACCTCATCTGGCTCCTCTCAATGTGGAGGAGAAGCGGCTCTACTCTGAGATCCTCCTGGATGACACCTAATAATGAAAAACAAAACAAAAAAATGATGGTAACAAAGCGGGAGGAAAAGTTCGTCTTTGAAGGAGCCCAGCAAATGGCCAAAATGACACTAAAATGTCCGTTTCACGCCAGAATGGCAGACTTAGTGTTTTTTCGGGCATGGCTTCTTCAGACTTTTTTGTGGGTCTACTCATGATAGACACACCAACCAAATTTCATGTTGCCTAGTGAAACAGGCTTCAGAGAATGAATTTTCAATGAATTCCAGTTGGATGAGTAACATTTGTTACTGTCCCACAGACTCTTCACCAAACTGGTACTGGAGGCTCCCATCATAACAGAGTCGGCACTGGAAGTAATCCGACGTTACTGTGAGGATGAGGTACGTCAAAGGGTGAAGACACTACTATTTCATTGTAACTTTCCACTCACCTGTTGTCTTGGCAATGTTGTTGCAGTCGCGGGTGTATTTAGGCATGACTACGCTCAAGGAGCTCATCATCAAGCGGCCTTCAAGGCAATTCCAGTACCTACACGTGCTACTGGATCTCAGCTCTCATGAAAAGGAAAAGGTGAGAACATTGCTGTCAGAAATTGTCCAGGAGAGAGGTAGTTTCGCATATAAATGCAACATTTAGCCATTAAAACATTGTTTGCTTGCAAAAAGGCAATATTTATCCACAAAAATTAAAGTGTTGTTCATAAAATCTTATCTTTACCTTTGCTCACAAATATAATTTTCTCAGCCAGGAGAGTGTTAGTGGTTTCCTACAGAAATACAATGCGTACGCATTCAAACGCTACATTTGCTCTCAAAAAGGCAATAGTTGACCCAAAAAAGTTGTTTTGCCACAAAAATACAGTATTTGTCCATGAAAGTGGTAGATTTTTTTTAATGTCATTTATTTAACCTTTATTTATTCAGGCAATATTTCGCCATAAAAAATTAATAGTAGACAAATAAAATATATTGACTTAGCTGTACCTAAAAGGATTTTCCAATATTCAAAAATAAAAACTTAGCAGTAAATATTGACTAAATAATTAATCATAATTAAAAATTTGCAACTGATAGATTGTAATGTTTCTGTAATTACACTTAGAGCATCGCTATGATTGACTAATTTTCAGGTGCGGACAACTGCCCTGGCTTTTTTGAAGCGCATGTATGAAAAAGACCAACTGCGGGACTATATTGAGAAGTTTGCCTTGAACTACATGCAACTTCTGGTCCACCCCAATCCCCCATCGCTGCTCTTTGGGGCCGACAAAGACACAGGTTTGGACTTGGCCAGGCTGTTTAACCTTAGAGCAACTTAAAAACTCATGGCGGTGTGTGTTGCTCACGGACATAGAGGTGGCGTGCCCCTGGACCGAAGAGACAGTGCGCCAGTGTCTTTTCCTCTACTTGTCTCTGCTCCCGTTGAACCACAAGCTGGTGCACGAGCTGGCATCTGTCTACACCGAGGCCATCGCTGACATCAAGCGCAGTGTGCTTCGAGCCATAGAGCTTCCCGTAAGTCACTATTCCTCTGGGTTTACAAAGGAGACATTGGAAAAATTACTTTTTAACAGTTTCTGTTCCCGGAAATACGATTACCAGTCTCTGTCTGTCAATTGCGGCAGTCATGTGGTGCCAGCTATCAACAGCGGACGAGTCTGGAACTAATGGACTTTGTCTATTGCAAGGGGGTCTTTTGCGTTCCAGGCGGACACTACCATTCTGTCCGTTAAATCTGAGATCTATTGTTTCTGGGAATGTTAAATCAAGGTTCAACTCTAAATGTATAATGTCTCCTCACAGATCCGTGGAATGGGCATGAACTCTCCCGAGCTTTTGCTTCTGGTTGAAAACTGCCCAAAGGGTGCAGAGACGCTTGTTACCCGCTGCCTGCATATTTTGACAGATAAAGGTAACCTGAAACTGTAAACTGGAGCTTTCAGAATCGTTTTATTCAAGGAAATTAAGTGTCTTTTTTCCTCCCCGATGTGCAGTGCCTCCGTCTCCAGAGCTGGTGGAGAGGGTGCGGGACCTTTACCATAAACGCGTGCCAGACGTTCGCTTCCTCATTCCCGTCATCAATGGACTAGAAAAGGTAATGGCAGGGGAGGTACTCAAGGGACACGTTTGATTTTTTTACATGGACGGATGGGATGAGCCACGTCATTCTTGAGGTTAAAAAAAAATAATAAAAAATACATAAAGGTAAAAAAAAAAGTTTAAATCTTTATGTATTTATCTTGATAGTAAAAAAAAATTGTTTTAATTGTATAAAAAAATTCTTTAACCAATTATTTCATAAAATATCAAATGTATCGTTCAACATTTAAAAAAAATTATTTTTTCTTGTATCATTTGCGATACATAAGTTAACCAGTCATTTAATGAGATAATAAAACATAAGCATTTTCCTCTTTTCTTTTATTGACAATAAATACATTAACCAATTACTTAATAAAATAATCAAATGTATAATCAGTTTATTTAATATTTTTCTATTTTCCATGCATAAATTAAACAATTACTTAACTAAATTAAATAAAATCTTAAATCTGCATGTATTTTTTGTTTACATTTTTCTTTGTTACAATAAATTAACCAATTTTAACCAGTTTTAAGTTTATTGTGTGTTTTTTTTTTACAATAATGTGCCAATTATTTAATCAAATGTTAAATGTATGTATGACAATTTTTGTCTATATATTTTTAGTTATTTTTCAGGCATTATTTACAGTAAATAAAGCAAATTATAAGATAAAAATAAATATTTTAATTAACCAATTTTAGGGGGCAAAAACGTATTTACTACCAAAACTTTAATGCAACAAATATTACAGGACTCTGATAGTGAAGGCACTCAGTAGGCTGGATTAACGAACGGAGCGGGCCGTATGTGTGAGGGACACACACATGCATTCCCAAACCCTAATTATACAGTGCTGAACAAATTTTGTTCAGCAACAGATTTTGTTTCAATTTGCTTCAATTTCAAAGAGTTTTTTTATGTCCCCAGCGCAACGTTCAAGCACTGTCTTTTTTTTTTTTTCCTTTTTTTTTTTTTTTTTTTGTCTTGATGATGTAGAATGAAGTCATCCAGGCTCTTCCGAAGCTGATTAAACTCAATCCCATTGTCGTCAAGGAGGTGTTCAATCGGCTCTTGGGAACCCAGCACAGTAAGTCATTCAACCTAAATGGAGTCATTATTTTATTTATTTTTTGTGTGCTTTTTTTACCTTTCAGTTATTAGATACACTCAATAGCACGCCTTATGATAATTCTCTCTTCAATGTCAGTGACATTTAAAAAAAAAAAATAAAAAAAAAATTTTTAAAAAAGAAAAACTGCATTTAATGTCTTCTGTTAACCTAATTGCTTTTTCAAATTCATTTTCATTTTCTGAATTTTTTGTTTTTAATTTGATGAGTCAACATGCATCGAGTCACATTGGCGCATGTAGACCACATGACCATTTTTATCTTAACCCTCCTCTCATGGTCTAGGTCTTTTAAAATTTGAAACTCTAAAAACAAAGTTTAAAAATGAAATGTCTTATGTTTACCCGTGGTTTTTTTTCACATTTTGTTAGGGTGCGCTTGCAGTATCTTTTAAAAATATATATATATTCTGAGATGTTAGTGGATCGTGGGTCACAGTTGACCCATGAACGTGGGCCGTATATAGTGGATACACTAAAAAAAAAAAAAAAAAATGTTAACCCTCCTGTTACGTTGCGGGTCAAATTGACCCATTCTAAAGTTAAATATTTTTTTTAAATGAGTTTGTCGGCATGACACGTTTGCTTTTGCTTTATAATAACTGATTCATTTTGTAACAATTTTAAGTCAATGGATCTATTTGACCCGGAATAGAAAAGGTGGTCGTATATTGTTTTTTTTTTTTTTTTTTTACATCACTTCATTTAAATACATATAATTACAAAATACTAACCTGAAAAGTAAAATATATAGATATTTTCAAAATTCTGTCATGTATTTTAAATGGAAAGGACTTCATTTAAAAAAGACATAGTATGTACTTTAAAATGTTTTAACATAAATTTTCTTAAGATGAAAATCCTCATTTGCAATTTGATCTGTAGGTAAATATTGATTGAAATTATTAGTAATGGAGGTAATGCGATATAAAATGTTTATGATTTTTCTCCCTTTCTGACATATTTGGATGATTGTATATGCCCCGAGTCAATATGAATTAGGAACATCGCTGTTCCTGAGAAATGAACATAACAAAGAGATAAAATATTTATTCAGTCTTTTTTGTTTGTCTTAACTCTATATTTAATAGTCATTGTAATAGTATTATATAATTATTTTATACAAAAAACTTGTTAATGCTCTTTATTGTGTGTTGTCCTTCAGGTGAGGGAAGTTCGTCTGTGTCTCCTCTGACACCAGGAGATCTGCTGATCGCCTTGCACAACATTGACTCCACCAAATGTGATATGAAATCTATCATTAAAGGTTAGTTAAGTAACCCGAGACGCTATTGTTGGTGGTGGAATGGGCCGCGGTCTGCGATACCAAGCAAAATCTGTCATGACCCAAAAGTGTCTGTCCCTGATATGTCAAATAGAATTTTTTTTTTTTTTTTTTTTTTTTTTTTCTTTTATCTTCAGCAACCAACCTGTGCTTTGGAGAGAAGAACGTGTACACGTCTGAGGTTCTGGCGGTGGTGATGCAGCAGCTGATGGAGCAGAACCCTTTGCCTATGCTGCTCATGAGGACCGTTATCCAGTCTCTCACCATGTACCCGCGACTCTGCGGCTTCGTCATGAACATCCTTTCCAGGCTCATCATCAAGCAGGTGAACGCGCTCGACCGATTGCTATATTTTGATCGTCTGCTATTATTTTAGCATCTGTAATAATCAGTATTTTCCTAAACAAAAATATCTTGAGAATGACAGTACTCGCGCTTCTGTCTGTGTCTCATTTGATAATCCACCAATTGCCTCCCCCGACCTGAACCCTGTGTAGGTCATGGTCACACTATGAGTTTTTCTCACTTTTAATCATCAACACATCTCCAATGTACTGTATTTTGACCATTTCTTTCCTTTTAAGGATACTAAAAAGGTTCTCAATAGGGTTGAGGTCAGGGGATGACAGTGGCCAAAAATGAGTTTCTTTCCAAACCTGTTTGTTCAGTCACACACGGTACTGTACTATGATTTTCTTGAAATGTCCACTGTTTTCATTTTTCATAAAGATTCTGAGCTTTTTATCAACACAAAGAGCCTTCCTTTTCCTTATTATGCCTAAAAAGTGTGACATAATGTGGAATAGCCGTCATTTTCCTTGGCTAACCCGGAAAATTAATGATGAAATTTGGTGAGCACGGTGTGCGAAACATCACATATTTCTCCCCCCGAAGGTGTGGAAGTATCCCAAGGTGTGGGAGGGCTTTGTCAAATGCTGCCAGAGAACCAAACCTCAGTCATACAGCGTCCTCCTGCAGCTGCCTCATGCCCAGCTTAGCAGCATCTTTGAACGCTGCCCAGAGATGAGGGAACCCCTGCTGCACCACGTCCGATCCTTCACACCGCATCAGGCAAGAACTGTCCTCAAAAGTTACACCACCGAAACATCTTGAAAGTCAGCAAACCACGGGACAATCACTCCTACCTAAGTTCACACCACAGAATAGATGCTCTTAAGACACCACACACCACTGAATAATTACTCTTAATAATCACAATTAATCGCACACCACGGGATAATCACTCCTAACACATCACAGGATAATCACTCTTAATAATCACGTTTAACCCATCCCACTTCACACGCTATGGGATAATCACACCGCGCACCAACCAACTGTCTTTTTTTGTTTCCCCACTCCCTGCATATAACAGCAAGCTCACATCCCAGCATCCATCATGGCGGTCTTGGAAGCCAGTAAAAAAGCAGAAGCCAAGCCGGTCGAACCCGTGAAGAAAGAGGTGCCCCACATTGAGAGGGTTCCTGTTCCGGCATCCCCCGTCACCGCGGAGGAAGAACCACAAGCGCCAGCACGGGAACAAGAATCACATACCGTCATGACCAATGATAATGTGGAGGAGGAGGAGGAGCCCATGGAGCAGGAACAAGCAGAGCCAGTGAAACACGAGACTGTGAACATCCCCTCAGAGGTAAAATGAGGTTACCTGGCTGCAAAAGGAAATGTTTACTTAACCTTCAAACTGAACCATTTTTAAAAGTAAAACATAGTTCAAAGTTTTTTTCAGTGTGTGGCTCTGTAATTGTAATAAACATATTCAATGGAAATTGTTCTCTTCACATATTTCTACATTGAATTTTTGGACACTTTGGGATCATTAAACACACCCTGGGTCAAATTGACCCAGTAATATTATTGCTGTTCCTAAGAAAACATCGTAAGCATTTTGACCACATCCATTTAGGGAGTCTGTAAACACTCTAGTTCCTTATAAAATGAGACATTAAACTGGTCTTTCTTTAACTTGAAGATGGGTCAATTTGACCCGCATCATGAAAGGATTCTTTAACGCCATTTTGATTTCCTTCAGGTGGAGTTGCTAAGAGCTCATGGAACGCCAACACCTGAACCCGAAGCGGAACCTGCACATGAACCTGAAGTTGACCCAGAGCTTGAACATGAGCCAGAACCTGAAACAGAAGCCGAACCTGAACCCGAACTCAAACCCAAACAAACTGAGGAACCAATGGAGACCTCTGAAGCGGAACCTTTGCAACTTCAGGAGACGCTAAAAGAGGACGAGGATGAAGATGCGTCTCAGGACGTTGGGAGCGGTTGTGAAGAAGTGGAATGAAGAGCACTGGAAATAATGTTAAAAAAGAACTTTTTGTTTTCATTATGTTGAATTGTAATGTTCCCTCTGTTCTTTTTGTATTTGGAGAAGCTCTGTTTTGAGTGTCAGGAAGGTTTCCAGATGTTGCTCTGTCGTTGTTGACAATAAATCAACAAAACAAGACCCACATTGTGACATATGCTTCTCATTTTTTATTTGTTCCACGACAAAATTATACTGCAGAACCGTGTCACTCTGGAGTAAAACTTTTGGCATCAGGCACACATACTGTACAGTAGGAAAAGAGTGCAAAGTTATCCTAGAAGTATTCCATTATATTAATAGTATGTTGTAGTAATATAGGGAGGTGGTAGTAGCAGGTTATCAATTGTGCTATGTAGTATTCGTAGGAGAAGGAGGTAGTTGAAGTTAATATAAATCATAGTTGGTGGTAGTAGTATTAGTTGGAAGAGGTAGCAGTAATAATACTATGTAGCAGTGTTTGGAGGAGGTGATGGCAGAAGAAGCAGTATTGATACTATGTTGTAGTATAGTAGGAGGTGGTTACCAGAAAGAGTAGTATTAATCATGGTTGTAGTAGTAGGAAGGTCGAGTAGTCCTAGGAAGTAGCAGTGGTAGTTGCAGTATTAATAAGTAGTACTAGTTGTAGTAGGGGGTTGCTGTAGTAGTCGAAGAATGATGCAATAGTAGTCGTACTAGACTACTGTTAGTACTTAGTAGTTGAAAACAAAGCATATGAATTTGTTTTCTTTTTTTATGTTTACTTAACAAACACAACTTGGAAAATAAGATTTGTTTAAAATGATTGCGAGCATTTCTTACCTTTCTTTAACAATGGAAGAAAAAAAAAAAAGTTCCAGAAAAGTAGCGGCATAATATCATTACAACAGTATCAGTTTCGTCAAGCGTTCCGGATCGACAGCAAATTGTCAAAGGGGGCGTGGTTATAGTGGCATGACGTTACACTCATCACAGACGCGTTGCAGTCTCGCTCTATCAATTCCAGGGCGGTCAGCAAAACTGTTGTTGATTACACATTCAAGTTGATCAGTATTTTAGCGTTACCGATAGTATTAATGTTATAACAAGTACTGAGCGTCCGTCAGTATGAAGGCGGTGATCCTCGCCGCAGGCTACGGAACCAGGCTCCAGCGGGACGTCGCGGCCGACCGTAGCGGGCGCTTCGCTCACCTGGTCGGCGTCGCCAAGCCGCTGCTGCCGGTGGGGAACCTCGCTCTCCTTAGCCACTGGATCGGAGCACTGGCCGCCTCCAACGCAGTGGACGGAATCTATGTAGTGGTGAGTACTTTGCGACAGATAATAATTGTTCGTCACACACGAGGAAATGGACTTTGCCCACAGGAGAGAATGTTATGCAGTTGTTGGTATGAAACCAATAGAAATAACAGAACGGCTATTTCAGAGCAAATTTCTGCTCAAACTTCCTGCTCAATTTCGGGCATCTTATCCCATGCGTACTGTTATCATACACATGTACATCCAATTCCACATTGATCGCGGAAACTGCAGATTGGTTTTAAGGCCTCGAATTGACTCAAAAGTCTCATTCAACACTAAATGACGGACCTCCAGTTCAGTTCAGGGTACGTTCGGAAATTCACTCCACGCTTGCTCTCTACACTCCGGAACGTTCGGAACCTCAGAGCGTTGTGGTGGAGTTTGCCGATCGGTTATTCAGAGCGTCCCACTGCGGCACTTTGGTGAAATCACTAAAAATCAAGAAAAAAGAAATAAAAAAAACAACCCCCCCCCTCATATTGATTGCTCTAGTACTGGGCAATGGGAGTCCACTACTTACTACAGGTCAAATTTAGCTGATATCTTGCATTTTAGTGAAACTGTGCGCAATTGGGAAAGTGTTTTCATTGATTATTGGTGAATGTTTTGGATGATTATTGATTTTGGTGAATATTTTTGGGCAATTAATTGAGCAGTTTCAGTATAATGCGAGATATCAGCCAAGTCTGACATGTAAATAGCGGCCTCCCATTGCCACGTACTACAGTAATCAGAATGAGAAAAATTGTTTCTATTAATTTTTGGTAAATATTTCTGAAAATTGCATCCAGTTTCTCCAAAATGCAATATATCAGCAAAGTTTTTTTGGGTTTTATACTCCATTTTGGAAATAAATGTAAAATCGATCAGTCAATCAAGTGGCCAACTTCCAGTTAAATTTTGTGCATGGATCCTTGAAACTTTATCATGCAACGTGTTGTGCTTGATATGTCCACCAGTTTTGTGTCCATCTGTAAAACTGGTGTTAAAATCTCGATTTATTGTGTCCTGTCGTTCCACAGACCAACGCTCTTTACCTGTGTGCATTTGAAGAATGGGCCGCACACTTCCCAAACGTCAAACTTGTCTGTGACCACACCAGAAGCAATGATGTAAATAGTTTATTTATTTTGTAATTATTTTTTTTTTTTACTTACACCTGACAAGAAAGCTGGCATCCAATATCAAAGGGGGACACACGATGGAAAATGGACTTTTGAATTATGAAGAAGCGCTGCCTTGAGTGAAAATACAATGGAATCCTTATAGGTGAAATCATTAGCTTTGAAAGATCACCTTGGTTGTTAATTTGGTCAAACAGTCTCTGACCGAAGAGGGTGCCCGAGAGTGTGGCGCAAATGATTGACACCTCTTCGGTAACGCCTCCTGTTTAATAAAATAAAACAGAAAATGAAATAAAATCCTGCAAACTTTACCTATAAAAGACATACACGGGAAAACAAATTATTTAGCCCACTCTAGTCCTCAGTGGCTCAATTTTTATTTCGTTTTATTTGTAATCACCAGGAGCGTCTCGGTGCCATGGCCTGCCTCCAGCTGACAGTGAAGCACTTCCAGATCCAAGATCATGTCATCGTGATCGGAGGGTGAGCTCATAACATATATGACCGACATTTCGCACGGACAATATTTACGAGTTAAACGTTTTTGCATCCTAACTAGCGACACGCTGTTCAAAGAGGACTTCAGCCTCACTGAGATCCAGTCCAGGTTTTCTGAGCTCCAAGCGGAATGTGAGGACAACAGTTTGCTGCTGTCTTACCAATGCAGAGACGACGGTAAGAGCTGTTTGCTGTAATTCATCATGTGATCAGAATTGACATTTTTTTGAGGGGGCTGATTTCTGGTGCAGAAACTCACAAATATGGAATAGTGGAAATCGATAGCGAGTGTCGAGCTGTGTGTATGAAGGAGAAACCGCTGCCCTCCGAAACCACGTCAAGAAGAGCAGTAAGTTCAGTAGAGATTATTTTTTTTTTTTTTAAGCTTGCCCATTTGAACCCTCCTGTTATGTAAATTGGATATGAAACAATTCTATTCTTTATTATGTCTGTGTGTTTAACTAGGGTAAAATAAGGTGTGTGTGTGTGTCAATCTGTCAGGTGTATGTGGTTCAAATTTAGTAGCAATCTGACAAAATCTCTTGGACGTTTGTCCTTGAAGGACCCTTGGAAAATGTTGAAAATGGGCCCTAAATGGCTGCTTCAAAGCAAAATGGCAGACTTCATGTGTCTTTTCAGCCATGGCTTCTTGAGAATGTTTTGCGGGTTTTCTCATGATACACGTCGACCAAATTTAATGTTGCCAAGTGAAATGGTCTCTAGGGGCTGATTTTGTTTCTTTGCTTTTTTTTTTTTTTTTTTGGGGGGGGGGGGGGGGGGGGGGGGGTCTATGCATGATACACAAGTCTACCAAATTTCATGTTGCTACGTGTAACTGTCTCCGGGGGCTAAATTTACAAAAATAAACAATAATGAGCTGAGTTTATTGGAGTTTAACCGTGAAATGGCTGATGTGAACCAAAATGGCAGACTTTAATTGAATTTTTTTGTGGGTATACCCATGCTAACTAAATTTCATATTGTTTCATGGAACTGGCCTCAGGGGCTGAATTTTCTTAGACGGACCGCTGCAAATGGTCAAAATGACCATTGAGTGGCTGCTTGAAACTTAACCACAATTGCTTTCCCCTCCAGTGTCCTTGTTTCTACATGTTGTCCAAGAAAAGTCTCCCTCTTTTGGACACCTTCCTCCAGGAAAAGAAGGTAATTACTCGTAATCATCCACGTTGCCCTGTCTCAACAATTACCATTTGGATGAATATTTCCATCCTGCCAGGATGCTCCCATGCATGAAAAAGACGCCCCTGGGAACTTTGTGTCCTGGCTCATTCCGAGGTAAATGATTTATTTATAAGGATACCTTATGTAGTGCCTTTTTAGGGACTCAAGGATCAATTCATTATATTTTATAATAGCAGATTTATACAGCACTATTCAAGGGACCTGAGGATGCTTTTAATATTGAGTTATTCATGTGATCAAGTATAACAAATCAAACATTTAGTATACTAAATATTAGTTAATGATGAAGTATCATTATTTATAGAACGATATTCAAGGGCTAAATCAAATCATATCATCATAAATCATCTTCATGTATAATTTTGATGATTATAGCTTACAGAAAATGACAACTCCAAATTCACCCTCTCTAGAAACTAGAACATAACGTAACAAACTAGGTATTATGAAACAATGGAATTTACTTTTAATGTAGAATTTAGGCAGAAATTTGCCCTCTGAAAATTATTTAATTACTCTATATATGTATGAGTACTGAATTCAATTGAGTTTTCTACCATATTAAATTTTTTTTTTAGATGTGCCTAAATATGATTACGACCATTTTGGAAACAGTTACACACACAGAATACGTTCGAACAATATTTTATTTAATGTCGGCACAATATTTGATCAATCATAGTTTGCCATTCATAGTCATTTCCAAGGGCCACAACAACCACACGTTATGTGGCCTAAAATAGTTGCCTGTGATTATACACTTGGCCACCAGGTGGTGTCGTGTGCACACGAAGCATCAAGAAATGGACCATTACTCGAACCAATGGCCGAAGTGTTACAATGCTTCATGAAGCTTCATCTCGCCATACTACTTTATAGAACGAGCAATATAGGGGTATCGCACAGGGCGCCATTCGGTCCAGGACTACCACGGAATGAATCATTCCAAATAATTTAATAATTTTAAATTGTTTCATATTGACAAATGCTTTCTTATTTAATGTATTCTGTCAGGCAATACAAATAATTGTTTTCCTTTATTTTTTAACAGGAAACCTGTGTATGTATATGAGATTAGCGGACGTTTTGATGTGGGAAACTTACAGTCCTACGTGGACTGCGACCAGTATTTCAAAGAAAAGCTCTATGATATACACACATACATGGTGTAGAGGAGGCACATATTTTTCTATTTTATTGAATAACTAGATCAATAGACATCATGAAAGCTTAAAAAACACGGACTCCTCCTACTCTGCGAGGAGCCTGGCACACCGGTCCGACGCCTTCTCGCGGCCGTTCTCCATCTTGGCGATGCGTGACCCGAACTGCATAGCCCTCTTGGGCAGGACGGCGGACGCTCCGAGGCCAAGCTGACGGGCGGCCAGCCTCAGCAGCAGTTTCTCGCCGGCACCCCGCGGAAGCGACAGGTCGGCCTTGTCCCGCATGGGCAGAGAGTTCAAGTAGCTCACCACACTCTCGTCCAGGTACGGGAACCTGAGGATGGAAACTACTTTTTAATACCATCTATACCGTCGCTTCTCCAACTTTGTACAATAAGTACTACAGCTCTCCAAGAACCACAATTATGACCAACAAAATATACACATAGCGTCGTAGGCCGACGTCTTAATCAAAAACTAGGTTTTATTTCTAAAAAGTATATTTAATTTTATTTCAAGCCATTATAACACTGGGATAAATTATAGTATCATAAAAAATAAAAATAAAAATTGACCTAATCATTCAATCAAAATGAATCACATGTAGGGTTGGGAATCATTTGAATTTGAGCGATTCCAGTCCCCATTCCGGTTCCAAATAATTCTCGCTTATGATTCTTTTAGGGGGCTGGGTCAAAAAAAAATTGCATGCTTTAAAATAATGGGTGTCCAAATTACAAACATCCATTTTCTTAGCAGCCTGCAGCACAGACTAAAATGAACATTTGACTTGGGGTTCTTTATAATCAGGATCAATATCAAAACTATGAACTAAAAGGCAATGTGTGTGGAACTAACCCAAATGACTTAATATTCATTAATTAATGTTGCAGCGAAAAGTTTAATATAGCATTGTGAAAATAGTTATTTGGGACTGTTTCATCACATCAAATGGTTTAGGTTCAAGTCGTAACAACTTCCTGTTTTAACCTTGTAGCCTATTATTTTGAAGGATACACACAGGAACTCAGCATTTTGGCACGACACCAGTGAATTTTGAAAACGAAAGTAAACGTAGGCTGCAAGAAAAAGAGTAATGAATGAAACCAAATGCTATAAAACGATTACTTTCCCTACCCGAGGAGGCACAAGGTTAGTGTTTGTGGTACTGTGAGACGTTTGTGAATTTTGTCCCGATTCATTGTGATGTAAAGTCGTTAATATGAATTTGGTTGCTAATTTGATCTTTGGTGAAGGTTTTACCTCAATGTTAAGCTTTTTTTTTTTTCTGTCATTGGCTCTTACGTTGGTTTGAAGACTAAAATAAACGCTAAAAACCATCAGTGCAAAAGTGCAAGCAACCATTTAACTTGTTAGCTGCCTCAATGTTGGCATAGACGTATGTTATTATTTCACTCACCCAATTGACTCGACTGAAGTTCCGCGCGGTGTAGGCTGAAGCTCAGACCGGGAGGGAACATGTCAGACTTCTACACCGTGAAAACCTCTTTTGCACAATATAATCTTAATCCAAGTGTTGCACTGAGGTGACTGGTCATTTATTTTTAACAAAATTGAGACATTTTTGTTTACCGCCGCAGTTGGGCACAAGCACGTCTTCGTGCGCGTTCTTCATTGGTTTTCGCCACTTTCTTCTTCGGGGTCGGAAGACTGTAGCAATCGACATTTTAAAATTTGAACTATTCCAGGGGAACTGGATCTACCTAAATAGTTATTGATGATTAAATGCATATGTATTGTATTAAAAAGTTAAATACAACTGAATTGTGCTTTGGCAGTGATTATTTTTTGTGCATTTGGGGGCAGTGAACCTGGCCCTTGTTGACCTGCTTAGTGTGGCACTAGTGGACCTGGGTCTAGTGGAGCTGGTCAGTTCAGCATTTGACCAGGTCCACAAGTGCAGAAGAGGTTCTGGGCTAGCCAGGTCAATCAGTGCCTAACTGAGCAGAATAACAGACAACAAGTCCATAAGGTTGGACTGACTATTGTGGACCTGGTCAGCATTTCAGTTCAGTTTGGCACTTGTGGACCTGGCCCTTGTTGACCTGGTCAGTATAGCATTTGACCAGGTTCACAAGGGCTGGACTGACCGGGCCCTCAAAGTTTAGACAGGAATGGGTGGTGATTCAATTGGGCCTGAAAGTGATCACCGAATCAAAATGTCCTGATTCGAATCGCAGCCAATCTTTGAATATTGTCATGACCTGTGTGTGTTGGTGGGTAATTGTTGCTTTGCCTCCCTATGATGGCCATTTATTGTAATTGATTACACGTATTTTGCCGTTAAAATTGAAGCTTCTGTGCTGATAGGTAGATTTAATCATGACACCTCCAGTTCATAGTGGAAGGCGTCTACTAAAAGACATGTTAGCTTCTACATGCATACAGCCATCGTGTAACTGCAGTTCTTTCACCATTTCTCCTTTCTCTGTTTGTGGCTAGAAAAAGCATAGCTTGAGTCATTTTCTGCTTTTCTGTCATGTAACAAGTAGTTTCTGCGCCTGGCATCGTTAGCGGGGAGCAGTCTGTTTTGAAGTTGCAGTTCGTTCTGGATTTTTCATTCGTTGGACAATGACATCTCTATATTGGAATAGCACAAGGGAATAACGATTCAATTTTAAATAGGAAGTCAATCGTTACGGTCAACAAGAATAACAAATCAGGATTTAGAGGGTGAGTCTAAGCCGTACTGGCCAGGTTCACAAGCGACAGGCTGACCAGTTCTATGAGTACCAGATTGACCGAGTTCGTAAGAAAGTTTTACATTGGAAAAAAAAGAAAGAAAAGAAGCATAGCATTCTCATTTAACCCCAAACCTGGCCTCTTTCCCGTGGTCTGCGATCACTCTGTCGTCCCTGCCCAAGTTCCTGGAGGAGATCCTGCCCAGTTCCATGGCTATTTCCTTGACCAGTCCCTCATATCCGGACGTCTGGAACCTCACTCTGTGTCTCGCGTACCCTGCTAGCTGCTCATCAGCTCCAATTCCTGTCAGAATGACCTGGACGGAGGGTAAGAATTAGGATCCAGTCCTTTTTCTCTGAAGCCAGCATATCGTTGAGTGGGGGTTGGGGGTAGGGGCATCAAATTACTCAATAGTTTTGGTCCCTACATTAGTACCTTGGCCGAAGACGTTACGCTGGTCCGGTCATGGTCCCGGGTCAAGAACCCCTCCCCTTTGGCTGCGAACCACACTGCGCACCCTAAGCTGTCGTCCAGTACGGTGTCCAGTGGATGCACCAAGTGGTTGATCCGCTTCCGCCGCATTTTCTGCAACTCCTCGCGTGTTACATCCACTTCCACAAAGTTCCATCGCCTTTCTGGAGCTAAGACTTGTAGTTCCTTAACACCAGACCTACCAGTGATCCTGTCTGGGACATCGAATGGTTTGCATGCTTGGGTTTCGGACTTACTCTGACAGGGTTTTTGTCTCTTGGCCGACTCTTTCTGAGCCTCCTGGTTTTGAAAAGCCACGTTGATAAGGTCTATCGGCTGACAATTGGGTACATGATGGTGAGCCAAGACGGCCAGAATCATAGAGTCGATGCCGCCTGAGAAAAGGATGGCAATGCTGGAATGATTTCCAGCCTGTGGATCGTCGGGCAAAGACTGGACGCGTTTCCTGACAGCCTCACTGAGAACATCGATCAGACCTTTAACTGTTTTATTCATTTTGATTTTGTCCAGAAGCTCTTCCAGATCCTCCACGCTGAAGTGTGGACTTGCGTGGTTCTCGTTCGGTGTTCTATTCAGAGGACAAATGGGTGATCTGAGCAGGTTTAGGGGGTTCTTCAGTACAATGCAGCTGCCCGGGCCGTGATGCTGGGTATTCTCTGGGCAGGGGGGGACCAGATCATCTCCACTCTGAGACCAGTTATAAAGTTCTATTGTCGGCGATCCAGATTCTACAACTGACTTCAGGTCAACTCTGTACACACCGACTGCTGGAACTTCTTGCCATGCACACGGACCAGGTCCATAAACGTTGGACTGACCAGATCCAATAGTGCCTGACTGCCCTGATTGACAAGAGTCGGACTGACCAAATACACACGGGCTGGATTGAGCAGGTTTACTCGTGCCAGACTGACCAGATCCACAAATTCTGGATTGACCAGGTCCACAAGGGCCAGGTTCATAAGGAGTGGACTGACTTCTACACATTCTGCACTGACCAGGTCCACAAGGGCTGCCTCCCACAGAGCTGAGTGTCAAGGCCTTCAGTTTTTGGTCATACTTCCACAGCAAACTCCTTCTCCCAAAGTAATCTCTCCCAAACCAGAGGCAGTCTTTGCTCTTTTGATAGTACACAAACCCCCAGGGCCCTCTAATGGCAGAAAGCACAGACAAAATTTCAGAAGGGTTGCTGCAAGAAGACAAATACCTCAGGACAACTCTGGTGTCGTTCTCGGTTGGGAGGACTTCTAAACCACCGAAAACCTCCCCATTCCAGAGCAGAATGTTTCCGGCAGGATCCTGGAATGGCTGTTGGGTGAGAAGACCTCTCATGTGGAGAATGTGGGCCGAGAACAAGCACCGATAAGTAGGATCGGAGCCTGACACGATTAAATCCCCGCTGAAATCGGGGCCTCTTCTTTTTAAATGTTCATAGACTCCATTGTCCCATGTGAAAGGAGAAGACGCTGGACTCACAAGACAAAATATGCCACACATGATTGCAGGATTTGTCAACTTCAAATGTCCTGTAACTCCTTCGTTAGGATGTCCAGTTTCTCTGTAGACAAGCAAGAGTAATTGTTATCATCAAGTGAACATTATGTAAACTACTTTATTTGACAATAAACAATTAAAGGAGAGATATTTTGACCCCGTCGACCTGATTGTGACTTAGCTTGTGGACAAAAAAGGCGATAATGACCAGGTCCATAATGGCCTGGACTGATCTTGTCCACGAAGACCAGGTCCACAGAGGTTGGATTGACCAGTGCTGAACTGACTAGGTTCACAAGGGCAGGACTGGTCAATGCTGAACTGACCAGGTCAATCTAGCATTTGTAGACATTGTCAGTCAAGCATTGGTCAATCTAACATTTGTGGAACTGGGCCTCATGGACCTGGTCAGTCCAGCATTGGTCGGTCCAACTTCTGTGGATCTGGTCTTCATGGACATGGTCAGTCCAGCACTTGTTAACCTGTTAAGTCCTGCCCTTGTTGACCTGGACAGTTGAGACAAGACAGCCCCCCAAAAATCGAGTAATTTCAACCAGAGGGTAACAATTGCATGTTACGTGTACTCCGAGTTGGCCCTGCAGTAGAGGGGGTATGGTGACCAGTGGCTCATTTGCATGAGACAAGACCATCTCCACCTAAATAGTCAAAAAGCAGAATATGTGTTAAGTCTTAACTTACTCTTGCATGAACTCAAAGTCTGTCCTCTGTCTGCCAGGAACAATATGTTGCTGTTCCTCTGCTGGACGTACACTTTCTAAAGGCAAAATGTATATGAAATTAATAAAAATGTCTCATTGGAATGGAATACTTTTATCAGACTCACCCTATCCTTCTTCAAATTGGACAGCTCATCCACAGCCACCTTTTGTTCCTTGATCTAAAAGGTAAAATACAAATGGACATAAATGCCTTTTTGTGACCAAATATGGTTTAATAAATATCACTTTCCTGGCAAAATAAATCAAGTTTTGTGACTACTGTAGACAAATACAACTTTTTTTAGCCAAATACACACCTTTGTGATTACATAGTGTTTTAATAGATGAATATAGTATTTCTGTGGGAAACTACCACTTTCCTGGAAACATCGAGTTTTGTGGGCAAAATCTTACTTTTTGTTATCAACTACCATTGCATCTTTGTGGACAAATACGGCCTTTTTGTGCCCCAAACATTTTTATATTGATTTTATGAGTGTAACTACCACGAAATGAGTTGTGAGCGGCACTCCTACAGTACGGTATATGATATAAACTTGCAAATACATAATTATTTTAATCCCAATCAATGGCGATGATTATTTTGACATTAGCTTGTTGTGCTTGACGTTGAGGTTTCAGTACCTGCTTGTTTAGCTCCTCCTTACGTTCGGCAGATCGTCCGTCTAAATTGGGGTCATTATTGTCGACTTTCGAAGACATTTTTGGTAAATAATAATAACATAAAATAATAATTCGTTAAATGACTTTAAAAAAAACAACGAACGCTCTCTGAGTTGCACGAGTAGCCGAGGCTAAGCTAACTCACGAGTGGAGTGTAAAGAGTGGCAAAAATACTTCCGGGTTAATCTTGGCGACAAGCAACAGCCGAATGTAAAATAAACACACATTGTACATTATTGTACATTATAGCTATATTTCGGTTGTGATTTTTTTTAGTTTATAATTTTATATATATATATATTAAACAAATCAAAATCAAACACCAGCATGCTTTTTGGACTCCAGCCCAAGGCAATAGATTGATAGTAATGACTTATCAAACGCAATGTTTAAAACCTACAATTTGCTGTGTGGGTCGTTCGGAAAGCATAACACGCAATTAATATAGCTCTACATCACACATATTTTTTTAAAGCGCCGCACTGCGCCGCGGCAACGCTACAATGTGAATCTGTGATCGATTAGTCCAGTCTGCAGCGATTCCATCACGACAACAGAGGACGAAACAATCTCGCTACCGCGTTTCAGGGGTAAGACGATAAAATAGCCTCAATTTAGAGGACATTCATTGAACCTTCGTCGTTTAAATTGCTACACAATATAGACAAATAAAAATGAGCAACGTGAGTGTGAGTGCATGAGCTCTTTCGAGTCAGAAACGTCAACACGTGGGTCCAAGTATGTTGCAGTTGACTGTTTTGTTGCACAGAGGTAGCCGGGCGGACGGGGTTAGGAACGTACAGAGGCGCTTCCGTGGCGAGATGCGTTGACGCCGCCCGCCTGGAAGATGTCGTACATATAAACAGTCGGTCTGCGACTAAAGGTAGCCTAGCTTAATTCCATTTGGACTTAAAAAAACGCAAAAATATGGATTCGTTTTATTGAAATAATCATTTACGTTTTGCCCTTTAAAATCGGTCTAGTAATGACAGTTATGTGGCAGCCAGAGCCTAAAATTCGCACTGGTATATTTCTGACAAGTCACACTGATACTAAAGCTACGACTACTGTTGGTGTTTATTTTATTAATTTAAATAACGAAATTGTTTCTTTAAAAAAAAAAAAACATTTGTAATAATAGCTTACTGTAATGTACTGTGGTTTCATGTATATCTACAACAGAATACTTGACTCGCCACAGGCTGCACAGAAATGCAATAGTTGGCCACAAAAGGTCATATATTTTGGAAAAAAAGTTGTAAATCTTACCACAACTTTAAGTAGATAGTTGATACTAGTAGAAACAAGTGGTAGGTTTACACAGAAATGCGGTATTTAACTCTTAAAACATTATTTGCTCACAAAACTCAATATTTGTCGGCATAAATTAGACACATAAAAGTTTGACATTTCATCGCAAAGATAATTATAATAAATCCCATTGTATCTGCACCATACAATGACAATCAAGGCTGTCTATTGTATTCTATTCTTTTTGTGAATAAATAGTGTTTTCATTGCAAAATATTGCATTTTTGTCTGCAACTACCACTTTCCTGGCAAACTTGATCATTTTGATCAGTAACTAACATTTGTTGTCCACTTTTGCCTTTTTGTTGGAAAAAATGCTTCTTTGCGAGCAAATATAGTTTAAATACTATAGTATTGCCTTTCTGTAGCCTTAAAGATCATTTATTTGACCTGGAAAGTGGTAGTTTGCTACAGAAATGCAATGAGAAACCCATATTTGCTCACAAAAAGCCAATACTTTCTGACAAAAAAATTATACATTTCATCATAAAGATCATTTATTGGGTCAGGAAAATTGTAGTTTGCAGAATTTTTTTGCCATTTAAAACAGTAAAGTTGCTCACAAAAGTAGGTATTTATCCCTAAAAATGTAATAGTTGGGCACAAAAAGTGACGTAGTTGGTCTCCAAAAATGTTCCTGTTCCTGTTTGTTTGTTTCCATAGTGATCGGTGCCACCTAGAGGGCATGCGTTATGGGCTTGACCAAGCAGTACCTGCGCTACGTGCCCCACGCTGTGTTCGGCGTGATCGGCAGCCAGAAAGCTAACATTTGCTACGTCACACAACGCGGCGGCGAGCGCGGCCGCTACGTGGCCGTGGCGGCTTGCGAACATGTCTTTGTTTGGGACACCCGCAAAGCGGAGAAGGTGAGAAGAAGAAAAAACACTATGCTTTTTTGATACTAAGGTTTTTCCCGGATCAAATTGAGGCAGCGGTGGTGCTGTTCTGATCAGCTGGCTCAAACTGTATTTACATGCATTTTATTGTTCTTAAAAATAATACTTGGTAAGGTTGTGTGGTCAATTATTTTTTTTGTCGTCTTCTGATCATCCAGGTGTTGATTCTCGCGGGCCAGAAACATGAGGTGACCTTCCTGTGCCCGTCGCCCGACGGCGTCCACGTGGCTGTGGGCTATGAAGATGGTGCTGTGCGGATCTTCAGCCTGCTCAACGGAGAGAGCAACGTCTGCTTCAACGGACACAAATCAGCTGTCACGACCGTTTGCTATGACGGTCTGGGGGCCAGACTCGTCACCGGCTCCAAGGTAAGTCTGTAACCATCTTGGATTAAGAAGTGGCGCATGCATAAATACAAACAAATACTGTGGAGCCCCGCATATTCACGGTTCGGCATTTGAAAATTCATCTATTTGCAATTTTTGGAGGGGACCTATTTCCCATTATTCACTGAAACCATTTAAATTATAACTGAATTTCTGCTATTTTTGCCGCCAGGCTTGGTCCCTATCGCCTTGCAAATAGCTGTTTTCTCTCTCCCACTCTCTCTCATTAGTTAGTCAGTCAGTCAGTCTCAAGTGTCAAATGATCTATGCATACATTAGTGACTGAAACATTTTCTTGGAACGTGACTTGTTGACTAGCCGTGTTCAACCCATCCCCAAATATTTCAGGTTAATATGTTCACAAACTGTAGACACTAAGTGGAACACAAGCTAACGAAGATGCCACTTTTTGAAATGTCACGAGTGAACTGAAACACGTCATTTCCGCTTCCAGGACACGGACGTGATCATATGGGACATCATCAATGAGTGCGGCCTGTACCGACTGCGGGGACACAAAGACGAGGTCACGCAAGCGCTGTTTCTCAAAGACAAGAACCTCTTGGTGACCAGGTACCATCACAATGAAAAACCCACGGGAACATCCGAACTTTATTTGGGGTTTAGAGGCAACTTGAAATGGTGGCAGGTGTGTGCTGACTCCCATTTAACATGAGTTTGAATGTGACTGGTTTATTCTGAACACAGCCACATTCCCTGTTATGAGAAGGTGTGCACACTTTTGCAACCTAATTTTCTCAATTGTTCATTTAAAAGGGGTGTGTAGACATTTTATATCCACTGTACAGGTATATGAGAGTGTGTGTCACTAAAAGTGTGTTTTCGGCAGCTCCAAGGACAGTTTTGTCAAGTGGTGGGACTTGGACACGCAGCATTGCTTTAAGACCATGGTGGGCCACCGCAGTGAGGTAAGCAACCTTGTAATAATTTCATGCTTAATTTCTATAGACACTTTCATACTGATTTTTGTACAATGATGTACAAAAGAACATAAATTCCAAATTAACAATCATGTTAAAGTTTAACCAATGCAGCCAAAAAAAGAAGAGTGACCTGCGATTGGCTGAGAAGAGTGTTTTAAAAAGCCTGCCAAATTTGAATGAATAAAAAAAAATCACCATATATTTAAAATAAGGCTCTAAAATCATGAAAAAAAGGCTATCCCTTGAGCTGCAGGACTGTGTGGGCATGTCGGCTGAAGGCGCGGTAAACGAGTAATTCCCAACCAGTGTGCCGTGGCGCATTAGTGTGTTGTGAGAGTTCTTCTGGTGTGCCACAGGAAATTATTAAATTTCACCTGATTGGGCAATATGTCATTTATCTACAACAAATAATGTATCTTTTTTCATTTACCTATACCAGCAGCATATAGAAACAGACAGAACAAATAAATGTTCTTCTATTAGATGGGGGAAATTGACTTGCATATCTGCTTTTTATGAGTTTTTTGTCTGGTGGTGTGCCCTTGAGATTTTTCAAATGTAAAATATGTGCCTTGGCTCAATAAAGGTTGGGAATCACTGCTGGAGACAGCCCTTCACCTGTCAATCAAATGTTCGCTCATGCTATGTGCTCAGTGTCTGTAGTCAGCTACTGGCTGAATAATGTGTGCAACTGTCGTTATGGTTAATAAACCGTTAACGTTCTTGTGTGTCTGTTATGTGGGAGACTCACACACAACAACTCTTGAGTGAGGCGCTGATGTATTAAACGACCCCGCCACCGTCGAGCGAGCTCGTTAGCTCAATGTTCACGCTGCTCTGTACAATTCAATGCCATGTACAGTATTTCCCCCAGACCGACTTGAAATTAAATTGCATTGAAAAAGAACTATGCATGGCGGACGACTGGTTAGAGCGTCTGCCTCACAGTTCTGAGGACCGGGGTTCAATCCCCCCGCCTGTTTGGAGTTTGCATGTTCTTTCCGTGCCTGCGTCAGTTTTCTCCGTGCACTCCGGTTTCCTCCCACATCCGAAAAGCATGCATGGTAGGTTAATTGAAGTCTCTAAATTGCCTCTAGGTGTGAATGTGAGTGCGAATGGTTGTTTGCTTATGTGTGCCCTGCGATTGGCTGGCAACCAGTTCTGGGTGTACCCCGCCTCCTGCCCGATGATAGCTGGGATAGGCTCCAGCACTCCCGCGACCCTTGTGAGGATAAGCGGGTCAGAAAATGGACGGATGGAAGAACTGCATGCAAATAAACGATATTAAAATGCATATAAATGCAACATTAAACATAGCACTTGACTCTTTGTGCCATCATCAGGTGTGGGGCATGACCTTTCTTAACGAAGAGCAGCGACTGCTGACTGGCTCGGCCGACAGTGAGCTTCGAGCGTGGGACATCAGCTACCTGCAGGAGGTGAGCCGAGACCCCAAACAGGAAGGAGACAGGAAGTAGACTCCTGGTAGCTTATGTTTGATGACATCGTGTCTGTAATGGCGTCAAGGAGCAGGCAGAGGGCGAGCCCAAAGTGAAAAAGGGCAAAAGTCTGCTGGAGGAGGACAAGAGCGATGGTACTGATGAAGACACGGATGAGAGTCCAGAAGACGTAAGGAGAACATTAATCATGTGTTTATGATTAGAGCACATCACTGACTTTGAATTTTTCTTTCTGTCTATTAGCGTATTTTGACTTGCAAGAAAGCAGGCTCCATCCTCCGTGAGGCCAGAGACAGAGTTGTGTCTCTGACCGCTGACAGCAAGGCCAGAGTCATTGTCTGTCACGTGAGTGCAAAATTCCCAGAGACATGGCTTCAATCAAAATCCAATAGTTTATCTCAAAAAAATCTTTATTTTGACACAAAACATAACATATTTGTCCAGGAAAAAAAATCTATTTTGCAATTAAAACAAAACATAAAACATTATATATGACCACAAAATTTGTATTATTTTATATATTTTATTTTATATTTGGTAATTAAAAGGCTGTGTTAGGTCAGGTATATAGGTCCGTTGCATTTATTGACACAATATATGTATATTTGTCCAGAAAAATCTTATAGTAGAGCACAAAAAGGTATGCATTTGGTCTCAAAAATAATCTATTTAGGAATGTTATAAAAATTGGTAGTTTTCCCACTACAAGCACATTATATAGCCATTAAAACACTAAATTTGCTTCCATAAAGGCTGTATTTGTTCGTACAAATTCAACAGTTGACTAGAAAAAGTTATAATTTGCCACAAAAATGTTTCCCACAGATAATTTAAAAAAGGTTTCCCACAGAAATACAATATTTACCCATAAAAGATAAGGCCACAAAAACTGTTATATCGCCAAAGGTTATTTGGGTTTCCATTAGAAGGCTCATTAGTGAGGAGTTTTAATATTTGCCACAAACATACAATGGTTGATCACAAAAAGCTATATTTTGTTCAACAAAAGGCAGTATTTTTCCAGGAGAGTGGTACTTTCCCACGGAAAGGCAATGGTAAGCCATTAAAACATTATTCTATTTGGTCTCAATAATGCTGTGGGGGGGCAATTTCCCCACATTAAATTATATTTTTACATTAAAACAAAATTTGGATCACAACTATGTTTCACTCATAAACGGACCATCAAAAAATGGACAAAAATTCCAACAGACACACACAGTTCTCCCAGTCATCTCGGTGAAATGACACAAAACAACAAAGCAAATGGGTAAAATACAAAGTTTAGCAGCAGCTTCATATGTCAAAATATCTAATGTGTTTTTGGACACGACTCATCAGGGCAACGACTCGGTTCTGGAGGTCTTCAAGGTGCTGTCGGAAGAGGAAGTGCGCAAAAAGATTACCAAGAAGATGAAGAAAGCCAAGAAGAAGGCGGCCAAGTAAGGACATTCAATGAATTCGGCTTATTATATAGCACATTACGTGGTTCCTGATGACGCTTAAGCCACAATGCTAAAGACAAAATAATTTGTATTCTCTAACCTAACCTTCATTGTTTTGCTTTTTAGTGTCATTTAGTATCTTTGTATTCTTTCATTATATTTTGGTCAAATGTTTAGTGTTTTTAGTCCATTTTTATTTTTTTGCATTTTCCACAATATTTGGTATTTGTACGTCTAACGTAGTCCGTGCATAAAAACAAAAAAAACAACAAAATACAAAAGTATTTGTATTTCTAATAATTTGTAATTTGTATTTTGGCGGCACGGTAGACGATTGGTTAGCACATCTGGCTCACAGTTCTGAGGACCCGGGTTAAAATCCAGGCTTGCCTGTGTGGAGTTTGCATGTTCTCCCCGTGCCTGCGTGAGTTTTCTCCGGGTACTGCAGTTTCCTCCCACATCCCAAAAACATGCATGGTAGGTTAATTGAAGACTCTAAATTGCCCATAGGTGTGAATGTGAGTGCGAATGGTTGTTTGTTTATATGTGACCTGCGATTGGCTGGCAACCAGTTCAGGGTGTACCGTGCCTCTTGCCCGAAGATAGCTGGGATAGGCTCCAGCACACCCACGAGCCTAGTGAGGATAAGCAGTACGGAAAATGAATGAATTCGTATTTTTCTTTATACCTTTGTATTTTAAAAAAATTACATTTTCAGTTTTTCCAATTTTAGTGTATTTTTGGGATAGTTTTTTATCCTAACACATTTGTATTTTTTCCTAATAGTTGTCTTTGTCTAATATTTGTATTCCTTCCCAAGGGGTTTTTATTTTTTCCTAGTGTTTGTGTTGTGCTCTATTTGTATTATTTCCAGATACTTTGTATTTGTTTCCCTGTTTATCTTTGTATTTACAATAATAAAAGTAATTTAAAAATGTATTTTTGTATTTTTCCCCTAATACATTTGTATTTTTCTCAAATATTTATATATATTTGTGTAATATTTTAAGCATTGTATAATATTTTTTTTGCTCTTTTTTTAAGCATCTTAAACTTTAACATGTTGTTGCCCTTAATCCCCACCACCATGCTGTATTATGATTTATATTTTATAAGGATGATGCGTGTGTTCCTCCTTCAGAACAGCGGAGGACGACGAGGGCAAGGAGCCGGTGGTGGAGAGGACGCTGAAGGACGAGATCATCCGACTGAGCAACATCAAAGCCTCCTCCAAGATCAGGTGACGTCCCAAGCTAGAGGCGAGGGGGACTCTAGTAGGACTTGACTCCAGTCATACTTATGTCGCCAGTTCATCATCTCAGGTGGGCCGACTGCCTATCGTGCACTGGAGGCGAGCTGAAGGTGGCGCTGCTGCTGCAAAACAACACGGTGGAGACGTACAGCCTGAATATGCGGGACGCGGCACCAACGGCCAGCAAGACGGCGCGCCTCACGCTGGGCGGCCATCGCAGTGACGTGCGCACGCTGGCATTCAGCTCGGACAACCTGGCCGTGCTGTCGGCGTCCGGGGACACCGTCAAAGTTTGGAACAGGTGATGCATGCGACAATGCTTTTAGCACATCGGTATACATTGCATTTTTCTTATTTTAGTTTTTTGTCATGTACACAACACTGTTTACATTGGAATTTTGAATGCAGCTATTTTGTGTCCTGTACAGTAATTGTCTCTCCATAGTTCAGAAATAGTGTACACACACACACACCCTTTAATTTAGGCAAATATTTGTTTTCATTGCATGGCTTAAAGTACTCCAGTGTAGTTCCGGAAATCTGACGTATGATATTTTATTAATTTTTAAACAATTTTTTTATTTTATTTTATTTATTTTTTTTTGGCACAAGACTTGCCCGATGCATGTGTGTGCTTAAAACAAAACATGTACAAACAAAAAAAACACTCACGTGACATGTTGAGGGATCGCGGAAGATAGAGGTATACGTGCACTGTAAAAGTGTCTACCATACGGTTTGTAATTGTATTGTTATCTTATATTTCCCTCTCACTGCTACTGAGGGGTAATTATTTCACTTGAGTTTTTCCTCTGAGGTGGGAAGGCTGCGGCGCCGCTCACTGCGGGCTGGGCCGACTGGCTCACCGGCTTTCACATGCAGGGAGCGGAGCAGCCACGAGCCTTGCAATCGATGGGTGAAGAGAAACCTTGGCAGCCCACAGTAGCCGGCCTGGTCGCCGCTCGGCGCCAAAATAAGGCATATAAACCGCGAGGAACGTTTTGAAGTGTAGTGCAGCTCGCAGGCAAACCCAGTCGAACCGGGCCTTTCACATTCACTCATGAACTCAAGTATTGTACTTTAGTTTTGACAAAGTACTGTACGTCATTTAGACCGTATTTGTCCTGTTTTTTAAATCTGTCACAATTGTCTTAAGTTGCTGTTAACCGTTTTTATATTGTCCCCCTGTCCAGTAAATATTTACCACCCAAAATGTTCAATGTTAATGTTGATTATCAACAAAAAAGTGTGAATATGAGAAAATTCTCCTCCTTCCTGATCTCAATGAAGTCCCTAGTCCTTTTGTGTAAAAGTATAAATAACCAGGTAATTTTGTTATCAGATGGTTATGTGTTCATAAAGTAGTAATAATAAATTGGTTATCCATTCCTAAACTGATTATCTGTATGCAGTTATCCCCCCCTCCAGTCCACCTCTGCAATAAGTGAAATATATGTAACAGAAATACCCTATTTAAATGAACGCTACGGCATGTTTTTGTTGCATTTACGGCACTTAAATCTTTTGAAAGGCCTATAAACAATACAAACACGTTTAAACACAATATATTGAGAGAGAGCAGGAGCAATGGATAACACAAAAATATTGTACAAACTATAGAAAATAGAGTAACAACTGTAATATTATGTAGAATACAATTACATTCATTTTAAATTTATTTTTGTATGCTTTAAATGTTATACCTGAATAGTGACTATAGCTAATGTATAAAATTTACTAAAATTATATTTTATAAATGTATTAAAACTAAATAATGGCAATCATATCAATATATAAAAGATTGGCTATTAATACATACTGTATATATATATATATATATATATATATATATATATATTACTTGAACAATAAAATATACTAAATACCGCAATTTCTCGTGTATAATGCGCACCCATGTATAAAACGCACCCCCAAAGTTGACCTCAAAATTCTGGAAAACACTTCTACCCATGTATGATGCATTTTTAGAATGCATGATTTTGCTTCTACCCATATGATTTAAAACATGAAGTATTATTGTTTTTTTGTTAGGTTTTTCGAAGAATTATTATGAAGTTAAGCACTTTATTTGAACACATAATAATTTGTTTTTATTTACTTGCTCTTAATTTGAAATTTACAGCCCCGCTTTTATTTAGTAAATTTGATTACCCAGGCAGAATTTGTAAGATGAGTAGAATTCTTTAAAGAAAACATGAAGGGCCAGGCGAAACACATTTAATTTTATTTAAATGGGATTCAAATGAAACTGTCAAGCATTTCACAAAAGCATTATCATGAAACAAAACCATAAAGAAGTTGATGGTTGTTGTTCAGTCATCAGTCGTATTTAAAATAAATAAATAATAATAATATTTCACAAATTCTACCAGGGTATGTAAATTTATGAGCATAACTGTACATATATGCAGTCATATGTACGTGCCCCTGTCATATTGGAATGAAAGTGTAGGCTACACCTTTTTCATAACCTCTAGGTGGCGGTGGCAGACTAGAATGAAAGTGTACGTTTTTCATAACCTCTAGATGGCGAAACATTTATAGATATGTGAAAGTTTTTAAAATTTTCAAATACATATGTATAATGCGCACTGCTGACTTTTGACAATTTCTTTGGGGGGGGGGTAAATGTGCATTATACATGAGAAATTACGGTAGTATAAAATATAAATAAGCTAAACATGTAAATGTATATTTTAATACAGAAATAAAAATATGATTATTACAAAATAAAATATTACATCAAATAAAACTAAAACAATACAACTATCATAATACAAAATCAGAATACACACGCAATAATTGTAAGAAAATAAAATATGATAATACATAAATACTAATACATAATGTATTGCATAATGATACAAGTACCGTAATACAAAAATAGCTAAATAAAACATCATAGATGATAATACAAAAAATATTCAATTTGCAACTAAATATAATCACAAATAAATTCCAAATAATATATTTAATACATGTATAGTGTTTGGTCTCCGACAGCTGTGCATGCACTTGACATGTTGTTTGGCTGAGATTTTTTTTTTTAGCCTAGACTGAGAAGTAAAATTAAAAAGAGTTGTTTTTGCGTTTCAGGTCAACGCTGCAGGTGGTGCGCACCATGGCGTGTGAGTACGCCCTCTGCTCCCTCTTTGTGCCTGGAGACAGGCAGATCATCCTGGGGACCAAGGTGCCTGCCCACCACACTTTTATACTCAATGTCCTTCTGAATATTATTAAGTGATGATCCCTTTGTCAGAGTGGTAATCTGCAGGTCTTTGAGTTGGCGTCGGGAAGCCTCCTGGAGACGGTCAACGGCCATGATGGAGCCCTGTGGTCCATGTGTCTGGCCCCCGACCAGGTACACCATCAGCTCCACTGACTAACTCTGCTTCCTTATTTTTCTTTGTCCTTTCCTTTTTTCCTTTCATGCCATTTTTCTTCATATTTTTGCCTCCTTTTGACTGTTTTTGTTTTCCCTTTTGTCATTTTCCCCACTTTTTCTTCCTTTTTCTTTTTTGACTCTTTTTTCTCCTTTTTATTTCTTCCTTTTTGCTTTATTTTTTTCATGTTTTTTCCCTTTTACAGCTATCCCCACTTACATTTTTCTTCTTATTTTTCCCCTTGCCTTTGTTTCTTTTTCACCTTTTCTTTACATTTTATTTTTCATTTTGTACATTTCCTCTTTTTTCCACCTTTTCACTCTAATTATTCTTCATTTTCTGCTCCTTTTTCCTTCCTTTTTCTTTTTGTTTTTTCATTCTTTTTGTCTTCTTTATTTTTATCTTCTGTTTTTCCCCTTTTTCTGCTTCTTGTTTTTTTATTTTGAAAATCCCCTTTATTGAACTTTTTCCTATTTTTCCTTCTTCCCTTTTCTGTTTTTTCCTGTCATTTTTTTATTTTTACCCTTTCTTTTCTTTCTTTTTTTACCTTTTGCCCTATTTTTTCTTGTTTACTTTTCTTTTTTTCACTGTCATTGTTCTTTTTCACTTTCTTGCTTTTTTCCATTTTTATTCTTTTTCCTTTTCCCCTTTTTATTTTTTCATCTTTTCCCCTTTCTCATCTTTTTATTTCTTGATTCCTTTTTTTACCTTCATTTTTCAAAATTGTTTTCTTTTTGTTCTTTTTTTATTTTCTTTTTTTGTGTCTTATATTCTCAGTTTCTCAGTGAACAGCACATGAATGTTATTGACAGTGAAAATTCACATGTAGGCTACTGTATGTAGGAAGTGTCTTTCTATATACATACTAACTACTGCTAGTATTGTACTAATAGTTTTCCCTATACTGTGAGTGACATTATTTAGTTTTGTGTGTCAAATAACAAGATTGTGTTGTGGATGACATTACGCAATGCATTTGTGTGTAGCGGGGCCTTGTGACTGGAGGTGCGGACAAGACTGTGAAGTTGTGGGACTTTGAGCTTGTGAAGGATGAGGCCAGTGGACACAAGTAAGTTGCAATACTTGCATCAAGTTCTAAGCTATTTGATTATTCCTAAAAAAAATATGCTGGATGATATGCAGGAGGGGCGGCACTATGGTCGACTGGTTAGAGCGTCAGCCTCACAGTTCTGAGGACCCGGGTTTAATCCCCGTCCCCGCCTGTGTGGAGTTTGCATGTTCTCCCCGTGCCTGCGTGGGTTTTCTCCGGGCACTCCGGTTTCCTCCCACATCCCAAAAACATGCATTAATTGGTGACTCTAAATTGTCTGTAGGCATGACTGTGAGTGCGAATGGTTGTTTGTTTCTATGTGCCCTGCGATTGGCTGGCAACCAGTTCAGGGTGTACCCCTCCTCCTGCCCGATGACAGCTGGGAGAGGCTCCAGCACGCCCGCGACGCTAGTGAGGAGAAGCGGCTCAGAAAATGAATGGATGGATATGCAGGAGGACAAGCAGTAGTAGTAGGACAAATAGCCGACTTGTGGCCTGGCATGCATATTACAGTTCACAGTTGTTTTTCCAGGTCTGTGCACGTCATGTGTGGAAAAAATCTTTTTTCCTTCCTTTTTCCTTTTCCATGTTTTTCTGTTGTTTGGTTTTTATTTCATATTGTTTTCATTTTATTTCTGTTAACATTCTCCTTTATTTGCCTTTTCTTTTTTCCTTTCTCTTATTTTTTTCTCATTTGTATTTCTTTACTTCCTTTTAATCGTTTCATTACTTTTTTCATCTTTTTCCCATTTTTTCCTTTTTTGTTCGTTTCTCCTCCTTTTTCTCATTTCGATTTTTCTTTTCTGTTTTCATTTTAAATTTTTCTTCTTTACTTTTCCTTTTTCATTTCTGCTCCTCCTTTTTCTCTTGTACATTCCCACTTTTTTCATTGTTCTCAGCTTTTCCCAACTCTTCAGTTTTTTGGCCTTGTTTCCTTTGTTTCTCCTTTTTTATCTATTTGTTTCCTTTTTTTCTTGTTCCAGTTTTCTCTTTAGCCTTTTATTTATTTTATTTTATTTCTTTTGTGTCCTTTTACCTTGTTTTTTTTCTCCCTTTTCAAAGTGATTTCATGTTTGCGTGTGTGTGTGTGTGTGTGTGTGTGTGTGTGTGTGTGTGTGTGTGTGTATCTGTGTTGCAGGAGGCTGACATTGAAGCACACGCGCACGTTACAGCTGGAGGAAGATGTCCTGTGCGTGAAGTTCTCACCTGATCACCGCTTGCTGGCTGTCTCCCTGCTTGACTGCACCGTCAAAGTCTTCTACACGGACACGCTCAAGGTAAATGCTCGTTCGACAAGGAGATGAGCTCACTTTCAACAGCTGTGCACTCGCCACATGACAACTCTCTTCTCTTGTCTTGTCATCCTCTGCATGCAGTTTTTCCTGTCGCTGTACGGGCACAAACTACCCGTACTTTGTCTGGACATCACTCACGTGAGTAGACACAGTAATTAAATACTTACGTTTGAACATTTAGATTTTATTTCAAGTGTCTGCTGCTTGAATTTTTAATGAAATGGTTTAAAGGGCTTTAAATAAATGTAGTTCCTTTCATAGTGTTCTGTTTACTTTTTTATTTTAAATTTAGTTTGTTTTTATTTAGATTTATAAATATTGTATTTTCATGTGTTCATTTTTTAATGTTGTTTATTCATTTGTCTTTTTATTTGTAATCACGCCAAGATAATGTGACAGACTTTTGTAAAAAATAAAACAATTTGGGTGCAACTATGGATACTCGTTCCAGAATGTTATTCAATATTATTAATGAAAATAGCCTAGAAATGTTTTTTTAATGGAATTTTGCAGGACAGCATGCTGATCGCTACGGGCTCGGCAGATCGCAACGTGAAGATCTGGGGCCTGGACTTCGGTGACTGTCACCGCTCAATGTTTGCGCATGACGACAGGTTGGAAACACTTGAAGATCACATGTGGTCCCGTCGGACATGGACATAACCGAGTCACTTCTTGTGTGCGCAGCGTCATGTTCCTGCAGTTCGTCCCCAAGACACATTTGTTCTTCACGGCAGGAAAAGACAAGAAGATCAAGCAGTGGGACGCCGACAAGTTTGAACACGTTCAGACCTTGGAGGTCAGTCTCTTTTTCAAAATCAAAAGGCTTCCTGCTGTCATGTTGTGACATCATGGTTTCAAATGTGGTTGACGTCACTGTTGAAAATGATGACCGGTGAACAGCAGTCATAGGTTTACACTACTTGGAGGTACTTATTGGACCACCTGTAACCTGTTTGCATAGAATTTGGTATCAATATTGTTCTGATTTTTCTCTTCTGCATCTTTTTTTGTCCTGGTTCTGTTTTTTCCCTTTCTCTTTTTTCCCATTCTTGTTTTCCTATTTTTTGTTTTTAAATTTATGCTTTGCCATTCTTTTTTCCTTTTTTTGACTTTTTCTTTTACATTTTCTCATTTTCTTTCACTCCCATTTTTGTTTGATTTTATTTTTTGTCAGTTCTGATCTTTCTTTTTCCCTTTGTTTTTTTTCTACAGACCTTTCCCCCCTGTTCTTTTTCCTTATTTTTTCATTTTTTAAACTCCTTTCCTCTTTTCTCATTTTGTTTTTTTTCCATTTTTTAACATTTGTTTTCTTTTTTCTTTGTTTTTTCAGTTTTGATAATTGTGTCCTTTTTCTTTCTCCTTTTCCCATTCCTTTTTTTCCTACTGTCCTTTCCCCCTCTTTTTTATCTCTTTTTTTTCTTTCCCCTCATTGTTGTTTTTTTTCTTTTCCCTTTTCTCTCCCATTTCTTTTATTTCTCCCCCATTTCTCAATATCCAAACTCAATACTGTTCATCCTTTAGACACAGTGAAACAAGTGTAGACTGTTTGTACAGAGCAGAGATCGGCAACTGTCAGCTGCGGCATTGTGCCCAGTCTGAGCTGCCCCTCGATTCATTTTCCCAAAAAAATAAATAAAAATGGGGGGGATTATAAACGTGTTAACTCTACTATACCTGAACATGTTTAAGTTGTAATGATACCATTCACCACTAGATGGCAGACATGTCTTAATAGCACTTCCACCTTTTCCATAAGGAATATCATCCAGAATAGGAAGCAGTTTATTTGTTCAACAAATTTAAAGACCACCTTTTTTATTTAAGAGAGGCCTTTTCACTGGAAAAAATCTGAGTATTGTATGTGGTTATGTTTTGTTTGCTTCAAACCCTTTGTTGTTGAAAAGTGGCATCACAGGCATTTGAGCACGAAATATATTACGATACTGTGATGTACTTTGGTATATATAATAAAAAAACAGACATGCCCAAACTTTGACCATATTTATATACATATACATATATATATTTTATTTTTGCTTTGCTATGATGAAATAATCACTGATTATCCCTCATCACCCAAGGGACACCATCGCGAGGTGTGGTGTCTGAGCATCAGCCCCAACGGCAACCATCTTGTGTCGGCCTCACACGACAAGTCTCTGCGCCTGTGGGAGAGGACCAGGGAGCCCATCATCCTCGAGGAGGAACGAGAGATGGTGAGCAAAAAAATGGAAGAAGGATTATTATTTTTAAATCTTCTTGGCATTGAGCATGTTGTTGTCATTTGGACAGGAGCGAGAGACAGAGTTTGAGGAGAGCCTGGCCAAGGGTGACGCTCCGGTGGTAAGTTTATATCTTGCTGTACGCGTATGTTAGCATACCCACTGTTAGCATCATTTAACTAGCCACGTTACCCACTTTGGAGCTCACCAATCACATGTTTCCGTGTTGCGATTCTGCAGGTGCCCAGAGATGTGACCACATGTTAATGTCCAATCTGTTAGCATGCTAGCATTTGGATCAATTGCCATTTGAAATAGTACCCAACTTAAGAACATGGTGTTAAATCCTTAATAGTGTCATGTTGCTATCTTGCAATATGTTACATTCAAATGTTTGCATGTTAGCATTCAACCTATCTCTGTAGCACATTAGCGCTTATGCTGTCCCAAGTTTTTGAGTGTGGAGTTTATGCAGGCCTAAAGATGTTGCAAAGACCAGGTGTTAGCATGGTAGTTGTAAGCATGCTATCTGTTAGTATGTTAACATTTGATCTATTCCCCATTTTAAAGAGTACCCGACTAAAGCACATGGTGTAAAATCCTGATTAATGTCATGTTGCAATCTGGTCATATATTAACATGCCACATGTTAGCATTCAATCAATCTCTCTGCAGTGCATAAGCCAACTGAATTTTTCCGTGTGGTGATTCCGCAGGTGCCTAGAGACGATGATGAGACGAGCTATTACCATGCTTCTTGTTAGCAATTGATCTATTCACCATTTTAAAGAGTACTCGACTGAAGCGCATGGTGTAAAATCCTGATATTCATGTTACTATCTTGCTATGTATTAGCATACCAAATTTGAGTATGTTAGCATTCAATCTCCGTAGTTCATTAGCGCTTTAGCCAACCACGTTTTTCCACGTGATGATTCTCAGGTGCCCAGAGTTGTTGATGAGACTATGGTATCATGCTAGCTGTTACCATACTAGCTGTTAGCAGTATTGGGAACGTTCATTTTTTACGCGAACTAGTTCAAAGTTCACACGCAACACAGTATGACAGGAACAATGGTGAAAGGACATTGATAACTTTACATTCCGTGCAGCTCTGGCTGACTATATTGACAAAATATTTTATTTTATCTATTATATTACAAAAAAATCCATATCATGACAGTATGATGTCAGTTTTATATAAAGCATTCTGATACAAATAATAATTTTCCTCGTTGGCTTAATCAAATTTTACAATTATGTACTATATCAGAAAAGAACCACCGAAAAACAAATTTACTGCCATTTACGCAGTGTCCCTGAACGCACCTCGCATTCTTACGCAGCTATGACGTGCCTGCCTTGAATGGCGCCCGTGGCCGCACTGAATCATTTGCCAAATACAGCGTTTAACCGCTGACATATGAAGGCTCGTACTGTGTGTTCAGATGCGTTTTTTCCTGGAAGTCCCTAAACAGAACATGACACTCTTGAATGAACTTTTGTTTGAAAATTGTTTTTTGACGCCAGAATGAGTGTGTTCTCAATTACGTTCATCAGGTAGAAATGAACTAAATTCAGTTCACATACGCACAAAATATAAACTAGTTCATGAACTTTCGTTCATTGAACTTGTTCAGGTACAACGCTGGCTGTTAGGATGTTTGCATTTAATCATTTCCCAGTTTGAGATAGTACCCAACTAAAATCCTGTAAAATTCTTACTGATCTGCTGCGGTGCTTCCTGGTTGCTTACTATATCTTACTATATTGTAGCCAATCCTGTGTTTCCGTGGTGATTTTGCAGGTGCCCGGAGAGACTCCAGGCGAAGCCGCGCCAGCCGGCAAGAAAACGGTGGAGACGGTCAAAGCTGTGAGTTGACTTAGTATTGACTAGCATTCTAGTGTGACGAGCATTCTTATTAAAAATGCTGCTAATTTTATCACATGCGTTTTTCGCCACCAGGCCGAACGCATCATGGAAGCTCTGGAGCTCCTCCGCGGGGAGAACAGGAAGATGGAAGAACATAAATACGCCTGCGAGCGAGCCGGAAAAGAGGTGAGAGATTTCTCGTATTTTTGGTTGTAAAATTAGGCACACTCACCACACCTCATTAGATCCAATCAAAAGTGAGCGTTATCTTTGCTAAGGCCAAATTGTTGATACATTCTTATTGAACTTGCAGCTGGAACTCCCCAAACCAAATCCCATCCTTGTGGCCTTTGGACACATTTCTGTGAGTACTTCACCCTTACACAAGCAGAAACGTATTTGTCTACTATAGGAAATGGTGGAGATAGAAATATTAATATTTTCTGTGGTGAAATGGTGGACATAGTAAAAACTCTCTGCAGAGAGTTTGGCCTTTCGTCAATGAAAATTGGGGGGCACGTACCAAAAAGTCAGTGGAAGCCATATCCTAATTTTTGCTTTATTCTTAATTTCTCGTTTTGTTTGCCCTTTTCGCTCCATTTCTTATTCATTTTTAATCCTTTTTCTTCATTTTCTTTTTCCACTTTCCATTTTTTTTTGCTTTATTTATTTTGTCTTTGTTGTTCCTCCCTTATTTTATTTTTCTCTCTTTCAGAATCAGAATCATTTTTATTTGACAAGTATGCCAAAAACACGAGAAATTTGTCTCCAGTAGTTGGAGCTGCTCTAGTACAACAACAGACAGCCATTTGACAAAAAATACTTTTGAGACATAAAAACAGACTACTATTGTGAGTGCACAAATAATGTACAATTGGCTCGACAGACAACAATCTCAAGACAAAATTGGCAGCATGTTACAATGGAATTGTAAGTCAACTGTTTAAAAAGTTGACTTACAAGAGGGAAGAAGGTGTTGGAATGTCTGCTAGTTTTAGTTTGCATTGTTTGATAACGCTTACCTGAGGGAAGGAGCTGGACGAGGTGGTGTACAGGATGTGGAGGGCCCAAGAGGATTTTGCATGCTCTTGTCTTAGTTCTGTCCTCAGAAAGTCCTCAAAAATAGGTAGGGGGATACCGACACTCTCTTATTACTTTTTTTTTTTTGCAGTTTTGATTGTCCGTTGCAGTAAAGAGTGTGGCAGCTTTTTTGTGGCAGCGCTAAACCAGACTATAATATATGAACACAGGACTGATTCGATGGCTGCTGTATAGAACACAAGCACAAATGTATTTCTCTATTTCCGGCTTTTTTCCAAGGCTTTAATGCCAAACAAGTGTGACGGTGCGTTAACCACTGTGAATATTGCAATTTTAACATTGAAACACACAGAGCTCAACTCTAAAAACAAAAGATGAAGAAAAAGCCAAAGACGTCCACACAGATTAACCCTTTGATGCTTGCTGAACTTCTTCATGCATAACTTTTGTCCTGTAATTTAGAGCCGTATTTTCTTGAAAACTTTAGTTTAATTACGAATTTTACCATGTCGGAGACTATTTACATTGTGTGCCCCCGCATGTGTGTGTGTTTCACTTTCAGCCGTCCCGCTATGTTCTTGATGTCATCAAGAAAGTCAGATCCAGGTGAGAAACGACTCCAAACTACATTTTTTTCCTCTTCTAGATTCCCAACCGCTCTCTAATACGGTCGTCAAACATTATACCCTAAGTGCCACCTCAAAAACTACTACCATCATGACCAACTTTAAAATAGTGTCACGTAGTTGGCCTAAGAAAGTGTTGCTGCTGTTTTTTTTTGGTTTTGTTTATTTTAGTAGTAGCAGTAGTATTTATTTGATTGGCTTTAAATCATCAGTCCTTTCAATAAGATCAAAATTCAAAGAAAATTTAAATTTCAGAAATAATAAAGGATGAAGCGAACCAAAAAGGTGTGGGGTGAAGCTTCAACATATTGCGCCTGCACCTTTTGCAAGGTTTCGTAACATTCATGATTCCAACATGAAAAAATTTTTTAACATCCTAACAATGCAAAAATGTAATAAATACATGATTAATAGACTGTCTCATCACAACAGTTGAGCTAACATAACCAAAAGATCAACCATTTTCATAATTATATTTATACCTGATTTGTACTTTTTTTTAGGTGCAAACAAAAGTAATTGTGGAAATGTTGAAACATTTTGTTGTGGTAGTTAGCTTCAACATAAACAACACAAAGGCTTTATTGCTAAAAATATATATTTGAATATAATTGAAAGCCACTGTAATAATACCGTAATTTCTCGTGTGTAATGGGCACAATGTATAATACGCACCCCCAAAAGTGACCTAAAAATTCTGTAAAACCCTTCAACCTATGTATAATGCATTTTTACAATGCATGATTTTGGTTCTACACATATGATCAAAACATTATCTGTATTTGGTTAGATTTTTTTCCCAAAGAATTATTCTGAATTTAAGCACTTTATTTGAACACATAATACTTTATTTTTATTTACTTGCTCTTATTTTGAAATTCATAGCTCTACTTTTATTTAGTAAATGAAACACACAGTTGTGCTCATATGTTTGATTACCCAGGCAGAATTTGTAAGATGTGTACCATTCTTTTAATAAACATGAAGGACCAGGCGAAACACATTTCGTTTTATTTTAATGGGATTCAAATTAAACCGTCAAGCATTTTAGAAAAGCATTATCATTAAACAAAACATAACCATAAAGAAATTAATGTTGGTTGTTGTTCAGTCATCAGTCGCAATTTAAAAAAAAAAAAAAAAAAAATTCACAATTTCTCCCTGGGTATGTAAACTTATGAGCACAATTGTAAATATATGCAGTCATATGTACCCGTCATATTGGAATGAAAGTGTAGGCTACACCTTTTTCATAACCTCCAGGTGGCATACTGGAATGCAAGTGTACAACTATTTTATAATCTCTAGGGGGTGGTGGCATATTGGAATGAAAGTGTACATCTTTTTCAGAACCTCTAGATGGCGGCATACATTTATAAAATGTGAAAGTCTTTTTCATTTTCTCCTATACCTATGTATAATGCGCACTATTGCCTTTTGACTTTTTTTTTTGGGGGGGGGAATGCGCATTATACCTGAGAAATTATGGTATGCACATTTTTATTAACACTATGCTTAAGTATAGGAAAGTGGTACAGTACTGGATTAACGCTTCTGTAACATCCGGCAGAGTTTGAATATTTAATTAAGTGATTCTCCACGTACCACTAGTCGCACACCTTTTAACAATCACTGCTCTCATATGATATTTTCTTCGAATTGTGTCTGTTTTATGTGGTATGTCAGCGAGCTGGAGGTGTCCCTGCTGGTGTTACCGTTCCCGTACGTTCCTGAGCTCTTGGAGCTTTTCAGCGGCTTCATCCGGCAGGGCGCGGAGGTGGAGCTAGTGTGCCGCTGCCTCTTCTTCCTGCTCAAGTCAGTCAACCCGCTGCAGGACTTCTTTTAGTATGCTGCGTAGTGCCCCATAGTTCATGACACTCACTAATCAAACATAGATGGTGAACTACAACTGTGCTTTAAAAGCGATAATATGTTTGACTTACAATAATGCCCAGATTCATGCATAACCAAAAGTGCCAAAGCAGGATGTGAGACAAGCTGTAAGGGTATCAAGGAGTTTTATTGTATTTGTATTAAGGTTTATTTTCTTTTTCTCAAGAAAACCAAAGAGTGTTTTTACATTTTTATATTAATATTAATTGTTTGACATTCCCAGAAAAATGCATTAAAAACAAGCTTTTTTTAAGATAAGTCTCAGGAAAATTTATCATACTTTTATTTTCTATTAAAAATAAAATCAGCAAAAAATTTCCGACTGGTTTTACATTTGATTTTTAAACCAAAAGTACAAAAAAATTTTTTTATTCTTGTCAAATAGGCATAAGATTAGTCAGTTATTTTTATTTGTTAAAAACTTAGCAAATATGTCTTATCTTGTATTTTATAGTGTAAAAAGTCAGCAAGATTTGGCATACATTTATTAAAATGTAAGCAAAAATGGTCCGACATGCTATTTTAGTTTTGTATCCATAAAAAGTTTAAGCAAATGTCATTGAATTTTTTTTTTTATGTGAAAGGTCTGTCATTTGACATTTCAATTTATAAAGTCTGTACATTTTTATGCCCTGCAATTGGCCGGCAACCAGTTCAGGGTGTACCCCGCCTCCTGCCCGATGATAGCTGGGATAGGCTCGAGCACGCCCGCGACCCTAGTGAGGAGAAGCGGCTCAGAAAATAGATGGATGGATGTACATTTTAAATTTATTTTTAAGTTTATATCAGCATATTTTCAAGACCCCTGTTGGTGCATTACATTTTTTTAATTTGATTTTTACCTGAATAGAAGTTAATTTTTTTGTTTTACCTTTCTACATTGTTAAACTCAAATCTTTTATTTCGAACACGGATTTACGCCCCCACACCAACAAAGTTATGGCCCTGCTTCAGTGCATTTAAATTGCATCATTTTAATTTCCCCCCCCCCAATTTTCCTCCCCACAGAATTCATTTTGGTCAGATCTCCAGCAGCCAGAAGCTTCTCCCCGTCATCGACGACCTGCGCACCAACACGCTCTCCAAAGTGCTGGACATCCGCGTAAGTCGACCTACTCCACAAGCCGCTCTCATCCGTGTCTTGAAACCTCCACTTCATCATCAGCAGCTTCACCACCACCACCACCATCACCACCATAACCCTTATCTTCTCCCTCAATCCAGGACCTGATGGGCTTCAATAGCGCCGCCCTGCAGTTCCTCCAGCGCGAGGTGGAGAGCAAGGAGGAAGTAATGTTCTTCGCCGATGCCACAGGACGACTGGCGGAGAAGAACAAGCGGCGGAGGAAGCGCGAGAGAGTCATCCTCGGTGTCGCTTGACGATAATTGCAAAGTAGACTGTTGCTTTTTTTCTACCATTATCTTCAATGAGGACAATAAAATTTAATGTTTTGTTCTCACTTTAAATGACTGTCTTTTACAGTGATTTCATCCTGAAATATATACAGCAGATCAATTGTAAATTATATTATACTGGGGTTAAACTAAAACTGCAACAATTAATTGATTAATCGACAACTATTTTGATCATCAATTAATTGTTTAGAAACCTTGTTTAACTTCATATGGTCCAAATCCTCTGATTCAGCCTCTTGACAGGAAATATTCTCAGATTTCTCCAATAAAAATCAAAAGCTGCTTCTCCTCACTAGGGGGCGTGCTGGAGCCTATCCCAGTGAGAGGCGGACTACACCCTGAATCAGATTCATTTTTTTTTTAATAATCAACAGATTACTTGATTAATACAATAATTGTTAGTTGCCACCTTAGTTTAAAGTATTTAAAGACCAGAATCTTTTCCATAACTCAACTGATAGAGAAGTTTTGAAAAATGCTATTGCCATTTACTACTTCTTATTGAAGAGGGGGGGGGGGGGGGGGGGGGGGGGGGATGTATTAAAATCACAAATCTGATTTTTTTTTTTCAAAACAAAATCAATTATTTTATTTTAAGGCCATATCGCCCAACCTAGCAAGCATGGTCACAGAACTAATTCTACTCGTAAGTCAAGGCACCATTGTATAAAAAAAATATTAATTCATTAATTTTCCCGTACCGCTTATCCTCACTCGGGTCGCGGGCGCGCTGGAGACTATCCCAGCTATCTTCGGGCAAGAGGCAGAGTACACCCAATTGCAGATAAAAGCAATATAAATATTGAATATTTATTTTTTTTTAAAAATTATATATATATATATATATATATATATATATATAGATATAATTACACTAAAGGATCAAGATGGATGCAATACAAGACGAGTAAACAGCCCAAAGGGGGTGATGTTGGCCTGTCTGAGCACGGGACCATCAGCCCTGAAACACCCCAACAGTGAAAGTGAGACTTTATAAGCTTGCAAAGAAGGAATTATCCTCTTGCTTTTTTTTTCTTTTGCCTTTAACATCACAAGCAATGAAATGATCCTTTAAAGCACCACCAAAAATGTGATGAAGTATATTTATAGAGCAGTTAAACAGGGCCAGCAGCTCTTATAAAGATGAAATTTGGACTCGAGGGTTGTAAAAGTCTCACCTACCAGGATGAAAACATTCTTGCGGAAAGTCTCCCACAACAACCAGGATGATTGTCAAATCTGGCCTGGTTGTCAGTACATCGTGTGTGTGTATATCCATCCATCCGTCCATTTTCTGAGCCGCTTCTCCTCACTAGGGTCGCGGGCGTGCTGGAGCCTATCCCAGCTGTCATCGGGCAGGAGGCGGGGTACACCCTGAACTGGTTGCCAGCCAATCGCAGGGCACATACAAACAACAACCATTCGCACTCACAGTCATGCCTACGGGCAATATATATATATATATATATATATATATATATATATATGTACACACACACACACACACAGTGGGTACGGAAAGTATTCAGACCCCCTTATATTGCACCCATTTTCTAAAATCATTTAAGTTCATCTCCCCCCCCCCCCTCAATGTACACATAGCACATTGACAGAAAAAAAACTTAATTGTTAAAACTTTTGCAGATTAAAAAAGAAAAACTGAAATATCACACAAGGCGTAAGTATTCAGATCCTTTTCACACCTGGATTTGGGGATCCTCTACCTTTCCTCCTTGCAGATCCTCTCCAATTCTGTCAGGTTGGATGGTGAACATCGGTGGACAGCCATTTTCTCAATTGGGTTTAAGTCAGGGCTCTGGCTGGGCCATTCAAGAACAGTCACGGAGTTGCTCTGAAGCCACTCATTCGTTATTTTTGCTGTGTGCTGTGTCTTGTTGGCAGTGATGGTTGACTTTCTAGAACTTTCTCCCATCTCCCGACTGCATCTCTGGAGCTCAGCCACAGTGATCTTTGGGTTCTTCTTTACCTCTCTCACCAAGGCTCTTCTCCCCAGGGTACTGGTTGTCCCAAACGTCACCAGCTTCTGCTGTTTAAAAAATAAAGAATTAAACATCTCCAACCAAAAAAAAAAAGAAAAGAAAAGCCTAATAGCATAGTTGCCAGTCTTTTTTTCTCTCTCTATATATTTTTTTTATATAATATAATAATAATAATAAAAAACTAGAAAAAAAGAACACATTCAACCAACGAATCCAGTTAACTCGAATCAACCTTTGTGGATTATCGTAACCTGGATGACTGAGAATCTTAAGAAAAAACAGGTTCGGTATTTTGATTGCAATGGTGACACGAAGTTAAAAAGTTACTCGGGCAATTATGCTCTTAGGCAAACGCTATGATTAAAACAGGTACTATAAACAACTGACAGTAACTTGAGTAAATTTCACCATCTGTATTTTGGCGTTGAATAGGTCCTTCTACTTCTAACTTTGTAAGTAGGTCGAGAACACTAGATGAACACTAGATGTCAGCCTTGGCTTTTCCGTGATCTGTCCAATTTTGCCTCGAAAGGAAATAGAATCACTAACATCAATATCCTTGCTAGTATCCAATGCCAAAGTTGACCTACTACTGTGCAGAAATGTCATACAATATTACAATAAATATTTACAAGACAGTTGTTCTACCAGGTATCTATAGTTTTGTTTTCGTTTTTCTGAAAGTCTGGATAAAGGTCCAGATCACAGAAATGTTCACAACATTTGGATTTTTATCAGTGAATTATCCTTCGATGCAGACAAATACAAGAAACGTTTCTGTAAATGTAAACAGTTTGATCTTGATAGGGGTGTTTGGTCTCTTGGCTAAAAATGTATTTGCTTTGCTCATTCAGTGAAAACATCCATATATATATATATATATATATATTTCTACATTCATCCATCTTACGAGATATTTTTTTTTCTGCCTTGGCGGAGGTTTAAGATGGAGAAAACGAGGGGCAGATCAGATTTCTTTCTGAAATGGGTGTACCCTGCTTCTCGCCCAGAGTTAGCTGACATTGGCAAATGCTACGGGTGCCGTAGCCTCCAGGGAGCGCCACAAATTTGGAAAAAATCCCTCTCAGCACAGTAATTATATTAAATTAATTATTACTACTAATTCTTAAATCTAAATGCTAACATAGACTTAAATTTAAACCCCAACCCCTGAATTTAATACAAATTTAGATTTTCTTTTGCCTTGGCAGAGGTCTAGGAACTAAATTGCACTTTTTTAAAACTACACAGCCATTTTGTTCAAAACTGTAAAACAATAAGTTGCATTTTGGCAGAATTAAAAAAGAAACGATAAAAGTAGGGCTAGGATGTTCGCTATCACTTTTTTTCAGACCAATACCAGTTGAGTATTCACTCTTGAGTACTCACCAATACCCAGATATATTTTTTCTTTCTGATGCACATAATGATTTGACAATGTGTCAACCCACTACAATGTAGCGCCAACTACTGACGAGCAGGACTTAATGTCAGATTCCCCCCCCCAAGTATCAGTGGCTGGTATCGCCAGCCCTACCCGATACCTTGACATAAGGCCGATCGACACTTGCCCATCCCAAGATGTAAGGATTTAAAAAACTTATGTTAAGAGTTTTCGAACATTTACCTTCATATCTCAGTGGGTTAGAAAGATAGGCTCGTTCTGCTTCGCCAGAGTAGCATTCTGGCTAAATTAAATTTTCACCTGTCACTCAGATGGTGTTTTCCTTATCGCGCCATCTTGGCCGTCGGCGGTCAGGCGCTCGGGTGCCATTTTGATTGACGGCGGGTGCTGTTTCCAAAGCTCAAGTTTTTCGCGGTATCGTCCGCGTGACGACGTTATGTATAGCGCGGCGTGCGGCTATAAATGTACTTTGACCTCCTCGATCCTCCTCCTCCGAGTGCTGCCTGTGGTGTTGACTCCTTCCTTCTTTTTCTGCACCAGGTGCATTCACAGAACTTTTGTCCACACTACTGACCTTGCGTCGACTTTGGCACATTAGAATGATTTATTATTCATATCACATCATCCTATCATTACAGCTGTTACAATGACAGTAAAAACATTGCTCATCTTATTCTTATGACTTGATGACTTCAAATAACATATAAATATCCACTCTGCTAAGTTTTTTTTATTTTTTAAAGAATTATTAGAATTTGTTAAATTAATTAAATTTGCTTGTTTGTCGTAGTTTGTTTAATTACATTTTTAAATCAAAATACCTACTGCAGGTTTTCATTGTTATATCTTATATCTTAATTGTACTTTATAATTTCATTTAGTATCTTTTTAAAATTCAAACCGACTTTAATTTTTTAAAATATTTTTATTAAAATGTTTATTATCATACCTTTACATAAATTTTTATTCATGCATTTTAGCTTAATTTTCCATTTAATTTAACATTGTTTTTCATTCTAAGCCCCGTTATTACTTTAAGCTTATTTAAATATTTTATTCTAATTATATATATATATATATATATATATATATGTATATATAATTTCCCCTCATTTTCATTCCCATTTTTTTTGTACGATACACTTATTTGTATTTTTTCCCCATTTGATTAAACTACAATAGACAAAAATACAACAAACCCTTCAATACAATTTATTAGTATTTTATTAAATCACTAAATGAATAGATTTTGTGAATTATTATCAATTTAAAAAATCAATACGAAAACCGGCGGCACGGTTGTTGTTTAAATGTAAATCCATAATTTTGTATTTTTTTATTTATTTATTCTATAGGTTAAAATGATTTGATTGATTGATTGAGGCGGCACGGTGGACGACTGGTTAGCACATCTGCCTCACAGTTCTGAGGACTCGGGTTCAATCGCCGACCCCGCCTGTGTGGAGTTTGCATGTTCTCCCCGTGCCTGCGTTTGTTTGTATGTGCCCGGCAATTGGCTGGCGACCAGTTCAGGGTGTACGCCGCCTCTCGCCCGAAGATAGCTGGGATAGGCTCCAGCACGCCCGCGACCCTAGTGAGGATAAAGTGGTACAGAAAATGGATGGATGGAATATGAAAACCAACCATTTAATATTTGGAATCTTTTGTGTGCAATGCCGAAAATAAGTCAATCAAATAGAATGATTGTAAAATACAAATGTGTAAATATGATATGGACATATGTTTACATCACCGATCAAATAAAATCAACAAATGAATATATCCCGTTGTAATTCCCCCAAAGCACATCTGGCCCTGCATGCATCTGAAAGAACTTTGAGATATGAGGTGGCAGCTCATTCTGCTGTGTGGCAGCCAATTCCGTCGTGGCGGCGTCTTGAGTGATGAGGTGACGGCGGCCCAGGCAAGCAGAAGGCGTCGAGCTGAGTGCGCGTGAACCCGGCTTGACCCTCATCGTTTCCTTTCTGCGTGCTCGCGGCCGTCGGCTGTCCTCAAAGATGCTTCCCACCTCGTTGATTGGTCGGCGCATGACAAATCATTACAATTGTGTCTGAGAGATGCTGTCGCTGGCCAGGAATTCCAAAGTGATTGTTAACCTGTCGGGGCATAGCATAGCAAGCCCCAGACGTCAGCAAAAAAATGCTACATTTAGAAAACGGACCCCAAACCCGAAACCCAAAGCCATAGCCGCAAAACCCGAGACATACCCAAATCCTAACCCTAACCCATTTCCTAAGACCCCTAAACAAGCCCTTAGCCCAAATCCTACTTTGAAACCCTAACCCTCAACTCTGAACCCTAACCATTAGGCCTGCCACACATTGCGCGACGTGACCGAAGCTGACTGGAATGGGTAATCCGCAAACAAATGATATTTTGCGACTCACATCCGCACATTGAGTTATTTCATTACCGACACGCTGTTACGGATAACTGCGGCTCTGTACAGTATAAGGTTTTGAGGCTCCATGTACAGTATACTGTACTGCATCCCTTATATGAAACCAAAAAAAACATGCCGTGATGGTCAAGGAAGAAGTGGACTGCTTCAAAAAGAGGAAGTGGGCGTTGATTAAAATGGCAGGACACGTCACCATCGCCAGTCGTGCACTTCAAAGTGGGAAATCACACCAAGCCCTCGACCATAAAAAGAGCCTTAAGTACGTCATAAAGCAAATGCCTCTGTCCTGTCATCTTCCAAATCTTGCCATGAGATATGCAATAGATAAAACAAAAAGATGGCCACCTGTGTATTCGGGAGATATTAATCTGCATGCAGACTCGTGACCTTCTTTCTGCAGCGAAGCATTGCAGCGATCAATTTGAACAAAACAAGCATACTCGAATGTATCAAACCTTACTATTTCCACTTGTTATTGTCTAAAAAAAAAAAAAACTTCCAGACTTTCAATACAGGCTACAAATGTGCTGCACGGCTTCTGCAGAATGAGGAAAAAGGTGGTGTTTTTACAACACTCCTCGGACATTTTCAATATTCAATAGTCTCAGTAGTTTTCAAGGTTCTTTTAACCCCTTTCAATTGGTTAATACTGCGTACAAATAACGGACAAAGTGGGGACAGACCAATAGTATTGAGTTTAAAGAAAAAATGAAATTGACATATTTGGACATACCCGGCGGTTTCTGCCCGACAGCAGATATGAAATGATCAATCCTATCCTACCAATAATTCCAACTGCAAAGGCTCAGCCCTAACCCTAACGCATCCATTAAACTTTAGCCCTAGCTACTTACAATGGCCCTAACCCTCCTTAATACTAACTGCTAACACACTAACTATCCTCTGAATCCCCAACCGTAACCCATCCATCCATCCATTTCCCTAACCCCGAAGTGACTTTTTCAACTGAAAACGGATTCTTACGATTTAAAGATGCCTGTGAATATTCTCATTTGTCCAGGTCATTTCATTCTCAGTGCAATGAATCGATCGCAACGTGGACTTTTTTTGTAGACATTTTATAGACTAAAAGAAATGTTTTTTGTTTTTTTTAAAGTGGACTCCACATGTCAATGCTGAAAAAAAGTCACCCATCTACAGGGTTGATGCGATTGGTTGAAACTACAGTAGTTTCATATCCAGTCCCATTTGAGGATATCCGATTCCATGCAGTTTTTTTTCCCTCTAGAATTAAGTGATTGGCTTGTTGAAAAAGTGGTCAGTGCATGACACGCGTTGGGGTCTTGGTGGGGGATTTGGGGATCACACCTCCCCTCATTTGAGCGGAAGAGGGAAACATGTTTTAATAACCACAGTTGACCCAGATCAGGGCGGAGGAAACCAATTCTTCCCCTCTTGGCCTTTAACGAGGTGAACCCGCACACACACACACACACACACACACACACACGCACGCACACACACACACACACACACACACACACACACACACACACACTCTACCTAAAGTGGCAAAAGTACTCACACTCTATATACTTAAGTAAAGTACCGACACGTGTGTAAAAAAAACAAACAAAAAAAAAACAAGCAATTGTACTTAAGTAAAAAAAAGTAATAAGTACAAATTAATTTTGACTGTCAATACCCATTTTGATAACACGGCGCAACTAAAAGACAACTGCACATCAACATGAAATTTGGTGGACATGTCTATAACAGGATGCACAAAAAAGTGCAAAAAGTGGACTGGAAGTCAGCCATTTTGGTTTGAAGCAGCCATTTTGGGGTGAATAGCAGGTCTCAAGCGTAGTTAGAAGATAAAGAAAAGAAAAAAAAACACCAAACTTCACCGTTCAACACGAAATTGGAGGGACATGTCTATCATGACAGGATGCACCAAAAAGTCTCAAAGACCCTTGCTTGAAAGTGAACAGGAAGTCAGCAATTCTGGTTTGAAGCGCAGACCTTTCCTCCCCATGAATTGAAGGCCTCAGACATAGTTGGAAAGTTGCAATAAAAATCAGCTCTGCACATGAGTTTCACTAATCAACACGGAATTTAGTGGACATGTCTATCATAACAGGACGCACAAAAATACTTGAAGGAACCATGTCCGAAATTAAAGTAGAAGTCAGCCATTTTGGTTTGAAGCAGCCATCGAGGACCAATTCCAGGCCTTGAACTTAGAAAGTTAGAAACAAAAAAAATCTGATTCAGAAATCAATTTTGGAACGAGATTTGGTGGATCTGTGTGTCATAACATGATTCTCCAAAAAGTCTCAAGGACCCTTGCCCAGAATTTACGAAGATGCCGGTAATTTTGGCTCGGCTCGTTTATAGAAAAAAAAAAAAAAAAAATCATATTCAAGTAATGTCAAGATACCTGAAAAATCAACTTAAGTAGAGTAACGAAGTAATTGTTTTTGGTTACTTCCCACCACTGCACACTACACACTAGGTTGCACATAGCTGACGTAATTAGTGATTTTTAAAGCGCCGACAAGTCTTCACGACTAGTCGTAAACAGACATTCAATATGCGCCTCGGAGCCAGGGCTGTTTATTTTGCACTTTTATAGTCCCACACCGAAGCCTTCTGTGTTTATTCTCCCTCAAACAATAATGCCACTATGTGCTCCCAGCCCACAATGGCGTTCATTTGTGCCCGTTAAAGACACAAAAATAAACAGCAAATGGAGCGTTCTGGCCCACGTTTGCTCCAAAAACACGTTTTATGAGGGCGGTGGCGTGCTAGCCTGAAAAGCTGAAACGCCGCTGCTGGATTGACAGGAAGTTGCCCGCTCAAATATGGAAGTTACATGCAAGTGTGCGGCGGTGGATATTTTCAACAGGTGTGTCAACGAGCAAAGATAAGAACTCATTAAACAAAAACAACAACAAAAACAAGGCAGGACCTTCGCCAAGGCTGAACGTCAAAGGCCACGGTGTGATAGAGTCCAACAATTTAGTTTAACCACGAACCCAAACCTTAAAATCCCCGTGAAGTGAAATGAAATCTCTTGTAAATTTCACACACCGAATAAAAGTCAAGGCTGCCAAATTTGATTGGTGACAAACATTGCCATGTATACAACATGAGGCTTTAAAATTTTGCAAATTCAAGCCGTTCAATCTGCTCTCCAGCACTGTGGGCGTGTTTGCTGAATGTGCTGAAACCACTCCCTGCTCAGCGGCCCACTGTCAATCAAACGCCGCTGCTACAACTCGGAAAAAGGGATGCTACTTCATTTAGCATCTTTCTTATGCCTACAAATGTTTGAGCTGCTGTTTAAAGCCTCCTATGGCTGGAATATAACCCACTAGGGCTTTTCATCGTCGCGACGACGAGACGTTCTAAAGCGGCCACGCCAGCGCAAAACTCCTGTCCACACACTGGCTCTAACATCAGACGTTTTTTTTCCCCCATCTGCTCACTCGTCCGTCTTTCTCTCTGTGACGTGCGCGCACTCGTGGCTGACAACGAGGCGCTCTAAAGCAGCCACGCCAGCAACTATCTGAAGGCAAGATGCATTTTCGGGGGTACACGCAATAGATAGCTAGCTAACTGTCGCAATTACGCCGTATAACTGCTGATGTAAAAAAATGAATAAATAAAAAGCGCTCAATTTATTTTATAGTGGGGGAGGGGCGACTCATGCTGGACTCCAAAGTGCAGCACGCCCAAAGAAATCAGGAAAAATGGAATGTTGAAAAATAGTTCCACACTATAACACACATTTGAGTACTACAGAGTTCTTTTCAGCAATTATCTTCAAACATGTCGAATGCATTTCGAAACAAATCTCTGTATTCACTTTACAGGGTCTTAAACTCTAACAGCTGAACCCTAACCTGACTTTAGAAATCTTACCCCTAACCCAAACCACTAAAACAAACCCTAATACGAACCCTACTTTGAAACCCCAACATTAACTCCTCATCCTAACCCTTGACCCTAACCCCTGTTCTGAAACGCCAACCCTAATACTGACCCCTATCTCGACTTTGTAACGCTTACTTCCAACTCCTAACACTAACCCTGGTTTAACCGAACCCTATTTTGAAATCCTAATATTTATGCAAAACCCTAAGGCTGAACCCCAAACCTTCAAATCAAGAATATTAGCCTCAACGCTGTTGCAAATGGAATTAGAATCTACGAGGAGTCACTCGGTGTAAGGTGGCTGCAGTTAAAGTCTTGATTTACAAGGCCGACTCTGCGCCACAATCCTCCCGACAGACTTGCAATTTCCTGTGCGAGAAAACACTCACTCAATCCATACGGAGGGAGACACACACACACACACACACACACACACACACACACACACAAAGACATTCATACAAAAAAGAATATAGACAACCACTGGAAGAAAATGTAAGATGATTGTCACTTGCTTGATATTTTCCCCGAGAAAAACTTATATAGTTCTATGCTATTTCCCAGCAAAATCCATAAAGGCACTGGGCCCTCGCCATTGATTTATATCAAGTATGTGGAGGCACACCTCATAAATAACACACACACACACACACACACACGCACACACTACAAAACACATGGTCACCCCTGAACAAGCCAGCCATTTTCCAATCCGAGCACTGACGTTAACGCAAATCCAGCAGCAGAACAAGATGACAACCTACTTGTGAATCCACATCAAAGGAGCTTCAATTACAGCTACAATCGGATTTAAGGGTGTCGTTTCCACAGGAGAAGACCAACAATTGTGCTTGTTTGATGGCTGTGAGGCAAAGGCCTCAAACTTTGTCAGAAAGTTAGAAAATAAAAAATATCAGTCTCTCTATAAAAAAAAAAAAAAGTCTCACGGAGTCATGTCTGGGGTTGAACAGAACAGTCAGCCATTTTGGGGCCAATTCTAGAACCTCGTACTTTGAGTGAGTAAACATTCAGCAGTTTCAAAGATTAATATGACATTGAGTGGATATCATAACGGAATACACAAAAAAAGTGTCAAGGACCGATGCCCCAAAAAGATCATGAAGTCGGCAATTTTGGTGCGAGGCAGCCATTTTGGGGCAAAGTTCAAGCCTCATACTTTGTTAGAAAATTGGGGGAGAAAAAAAACAAAACACTTTAATTATGATTAGCAGACTTGTTGAATAGCAAAGTTACGATTTATGATATTGTTTCTTTAATACGCTGTGACATTTATGACTTGTTTGTAGGAAAATATGAACAAGAATGAAAGTTGTTGGCCATTTGTGTTCATTTACAGTATATGAAAAAAATAAACTGGACACAATGACAGACGTCAAGATACTTGCTCTTATGTGTTAATATATTTATACTTAAAATTCGGTGAAATTTTTACATTTTTTATTAGAACTTAACAAATTGGAACCTCAGAATAACACTTATCTTTGTTCAAATGAAAACAAATCTCTGCATATGTTTATAAAAGGCAAGGTTTTGCTAACTGTTTTTTCCCCCAGTGACGTTCAAAATAGGGCATTTTATAATATTATTTTTGTGGTTTTTGTGGGTGAGTTTATATGATTCACAGAACTAAAACTGGCTAAAAGTGGGCATTTTTGGCTGCAGATTAGACCTTATAAACGAAAATAAAAAAAGTGTTTTATTTGATCATTCAGCCCCCCCCCCCCCCCTCTCCCCCACAAAAGTGTTTTGTTGTCATTGAAAAATGATACAAAAGTGACATAAAGCACACAAAACGCAGGAGTATTTTTAAAAAAGTACACCTGTCTACACATATCATGTATTAGTAGCTGTCTTCTGGGCAGTCCCAGGAACCAAAACTCGGCACTAATGACTCGTAGTGGTGCTGTGTTGGGACCCAAACATGCTGCAGGCTATGTAGTCAATAGTGGGAGTAGCAGGAGTGTTTAGTCTGCCCTGTTGGATCAAGGTGTCAGCACAGGAAAGCAGGAATAATCACAACTAATAAGAAACATGCTCAAGAATGCCTGTCATGTGTCTTTAGTGGTCAACATGCAAAAAGTTCTGGATGAACACTGACATGTGTCAAAATCAATGGATCATGACACTTGTAAAGGACAAAGTAGGAACTGGGTTTAATCTGTTTTGTTTGAAAACTTTCTCATGTAAATTGGCAGTTTTTTGGGGGACTGGTTGTTGCCAACCCTGCCAAAAGAGTTGGGTATTTTTCCCCAGTTGAGAACGATAACGCCTTTGATGCATAAACAAGTGGGCAAAGCTATTTGATTTAAAAAAACAAAAAAACATCCTCGTGTATACCTGGATTTTCCCGTGATGCTCCCGTATTTCGCTGTGGACGCTACCATTTTCCCAAAACATTCAATTTTTGACTCGTAAAAAACGCCTTTGATGCATGAATGAGCTTCCAAGTCAACACCATTTTTTAATCTAAAAAAAATTATACACAGGATTAGGTCCTGTGTATGAGTGGAAAACAATTGCAAACCTTCCTGATTTTCCCAAGTGACTCCTGTATTTCGTTACATTCTTCCATCCTTCTCCTGACATCAATATTCTCCCAATATATATATATATATATATATATATATATATATATATATACATATATATATATATATATATATATTTGTTATTTGGATTTTTTTCACTACCGTTATGTCTTTATGTATTCTTGGAAGATAAATAAAAAAAAAATAATCCATAATCTGCGGTGACATCATCTTCCCAAACTCTTTTGCAAAGATCTAAGAGCCATAACTGATGCAATAAATAAAATGATTAAAGATGACTAAGCAGTGTAATAGGCAGAAATTAATCTGCACACACTTACGTACCTTCGTGTCTGACCAGTTCCTTAAGCATCAAAGCATGACTGTGTTTCATTTTTAACTAAACTCAAATGTATCTGACCTAACGATTTTCACTCGTTATTGTCTAAAAAACATCCGGACTTTCAAACTTGAGGCGACATAATGCCGCACGGCTCCCGCGGATGAGCGAAGAGCTGACGTTTTACAACAATTTGCAGACAGTTGAGCGTTCAAGCAAGTTGATCGGTTAGTTCTCAAGCTATTTTCAACACTTTAAACTAGTTAATTAAACTTAAAAATAACAGACAAAGCAGGGACAGACCAATCATACAGAGTTTGGGAAAAAAATGGGAAATTGACCATATTTGGACAGTCGGGTTTTCTGCCCGACAGTGGTATATTTCCTTAAGATTAGGGAGAAGGTTGGAAAATAGCTAAGACGCTAACATTGAACCACAACACACACAGCGACCACCCAGAAGGACATGGCCTGTCAATCATGTCACTTAGAGAATAAACAATCGCATGTTTTATTTTGCAGCTAGCATTTTTTTTTTTTTTGTGCTATTCATTTAAATTGAAATTTTAATTGTATACAGTGTGATATTAGATTCACTTACTCACATCCTTTTCCTCATTTTGGTCACAGATGGACACGTGTGTCTCATGCCATCAATTTAGTCTCCTCAGACACTTTTAGGTGAGCTAATTCAATTAGTGAAGCGCTTTCAAGTGGCCATCATAAACACACCCACGAACACACGCACCCACGAACACACACACACGTGCATAAACACAAAGTGCATATGCCTCCAGGGCAAAGTTGTCTGTCAGCACAGAGGCTTGATCTCAGGCCTCATTATAAGCCTTCTATCCGTGCAAAACACACACTCGCACACACACACACACACACACACCCACCCACACACTTTTAACATCAGTCCAAACATGACCCGCTGACCTGGTCCAGTCCAGGTCCAGACTGAGACGGTCATGTGACCAATCCGAGATTTTCAGTGCGTAAAAATATCTTCATTAAAAGAAAAAGAAAAACACGAAGGACATACAACATCATTAAAAATGTACACACACACACACACATACACACACAACCACACAAGCATCATCTTTTTTTGGTTTTCCATGCCGTCAGCTGGATTAATTATGGGTAATGTAGGTGTGTGTACAAAAGCATAAATAAAATCAAATGTATGTATTTGTTTTTAAAAAGGGTCATAAAAGAATCTATCTTGGTAGATTATTATTATTTTTTTAATATATGTAGCCCCCCCAAAAAAAGGTTTCTTTTAAATGTAACAACAGCTTTAGATCTGGTGGATATAAAAAACATGACCATGACATGACAAACGTCATGGCTTGTGTTGTAAAATGTAACTGTAAAGATGTCAGGAAAAGCCTGTTAGAACATCTGAACTTTATTTGGGTTTAATCAGAGGCACTTTAAATGGTGGCAGGTGTGTGCTGACTCTCAATAAACATGAGTTAGAACGTGATGGGTTAACTTTGAACAGTCACATCCCAGTTACAAGAGGGTGTATGCACTTGTGCAACAACATTATCTCAGTTGTTTATTTTTACTTCCACTCACAAAAAGATTTTTTTTCAATTGAATTTTGCAAGTTGTGGGTCACGTTAAAGGTTTCAAAAAGTTCGGAAATTATTCATATTGGTCTCAATTTCTTATATCACAAAAACCTGGCATTTGAAAGGGGGTGTGTAGACTTTCTATCCGCTGTTCAGTATGTAAGAACATCTTTAAAGTGGGAAAAAAATAATGTAATTAGATATATTTTTTTAATTAATAATTTTTTGATGACTGAAGCAGCAACAAACAAAACAATATGGTTAAACTCCGTAAGCCTATGGCCTCTACCGTTGAGGAGGTCCAACACCACGCACGCACGCACGCCCGCCCGCACGCATACACACACACACACACACACACACACACACACACATAAAGAAGAAGTGTGGAAATGTGGAGGTAGTGACTGCTTCCCATTAGCGTTTAATTGAGTTAAAAGAGTTCTCTTCACCTCTCTTGGCTCCAAGTTCAATAACTCAATTGAAGTCTTTTTCTGACATCTTTTAGTCCACGGGCTACAACACTCGCCTCCCATTGCGTCTACCGTTTTGTTTTATTTTCCTTGTACCTGCGTTCGGACTTCTTGGTTCAGGTTTTTTAGCCCCGAGGACAGAAAGTTCCAAAAGTCAAAATAATCACGTGAAATCTCTTTATTGCCTTCAAGAATGTGGGTCAGTTTGAATGAAGGTCCAAATGAAGGTTATTTCTGCATAAGAAATAAATGGACTTCCCCCTAACACTGGTCTTGCCCCTCCCCTTGAAAGTCTCCCGCATTGACAAAATGGATAGGTTTTGATTTTGGCCAGTAAACAACTGAAAATACTACACAGCGCCCCTTTAAGTACATGTAGCAGTGTTTCCCCACACTATAGAACCACCAGCTAGAGCTAGTGGGGCACTGGTCCACTAGCACTGCTCCATACAAAATCTCTACAAAAGAGTGTACATAATTAGATTTTTGTTATGTTATTCTACAAATTTCCTTTCCCCATCATTCTAATGTCAACGATGTGCTCCACAATCTCGTGTCCTCGGCCTCTCTCGAGTAACTTTTTCTCTGGTTAACACACTAATGTTCAGGCCACAAATCTTAGCGCCCAAAACCCCCCTTCTCCGAATCCAATGGCTTGATTTCCCTGCGTTGGCAGCGCATTTTATTTCATATTCCCAAATGACCGTGTACCAAAAATAGAAAATATTTTTTTATGCTACAGCATAAATCCTTCGTTCATCACGGGAGTGTCGTAAAAAAATGTCCAAGTTAATACAAAGACTGTGTATTTCATTCAAGACTGCATCAGAAATGCACCTTTGGAAAGGAATAAACAGGAAGCATGCTGCTTGAGCACTGACTGGAACACTGGTAGTACAATATTATGGAAGTGCTCTAGGTTGATAGATTGTAGGTAGGTGAATTGTGGGATTGTATGTAGACAGATTGTAGCTACTGTATGTAGGTAGTGTATATTGTAAGTATGTACGTAGGTGGGTAGATTGTAAGTAGATTGAATGTTGGTTGGTAGGTGTAGTATTTAATGGTAGGATCTCAGGTAGGTGGCTATATTATAGGCACACTAAGCAGGTAGGTAGGTGGGTAGATTGCTGACTCATTGGTAGTTCTGTCGGTAGATTGTCTTTAGGTAGATTGAATAATTATTGGTTGATCGGTGCAATATTGAAAGTAGATACCATCTCAGATAGGCAGCTATTATAGGTCAATAGGTAGATTGGTGGCTCAATGGTAGTTTTGTCGGTAGATTGTCCGTAAGTAGATTGAGTAATTGTTGGTTGATTGGTGCAGTATTGAAAGTAGATACCATCTCAGATAGGCAGCTATTGTAATAAATACAGTTTGTAGATTGGTGGGTAGATTGCTGGCTCAGTGGTAGTTCTGTGGGTAGAATGAATGATTGTTAATCATTGGTTGATTGTTGATTAGTAGGTATAGTATTTCATGTAGGTAGATAGCATCTCCGATAGGTAGCTATTGTAGGTAAGTAGGTAGATAGAAAGATAGGTTGCTGGTTCATTGGTAGTTCTGTAGGTAGATTTTCTGTAGGTAGACTAAGTGTTTGTTCGTTGGTAGGAATAGTATTTAATGTAGGTAGGCTCTCAGTTACAGTAGGTAGAGAGATAGATATACTGTATTGTAGGTAGTCTAAGTTTATTGTATGGTTGTATATTAGTAGATTGTATGATGGCGCATCGGTGTACCGGGTGTATGCGTTTATGTGTGTGTATTTAGGCCCAGCGGCAGCCGGCAGGAGTGGAGTGGCAGGAATGCGGGTGGAGGGGGCGCAAAAAGATGAGTTACGCGGTAGTGATGGCAAAAAAGAAAGCGACAACAATTAAAAGCCAAGATTAACATGCAGTTGATGGGAAGCTTTTCATCAATGAGTGCCAACAAATAAACGCCATTCAAAGACAACACCGCCCCATCAGGCGAACCGCGCCATTCCGAGAATTCCACCGGGGCGCGGGCCGATCCGGTGTCGGGTGGACGTTCAGACCGCCGCTCCCAAGAGACTGAAAGGTTACCCCGTGTAGAATACGAAGTTGCGGGGAGACAGCTGGGGGCTAATCTGGAGTCCGGCACATCGAGGTCATCTGATATGAGCAGTGTGAAAACGACCACGTTCACATGAAAATCAATTTGCTGTACACGCCTCACGCGCAACAGTTGCGGGGATACTCGAAACTGCACCAGCTACGTGACTATCTGATCATTCAGTGTACAGAAAAGAAACGTGACTGACATTTGTTCCATCCATTCATCTACCTTCCTGCCTCCTGCCCAGCTACATACCCACCCACCTTTCTTGCCAACAATCTACTTACCAACCTACATAACGACCTAGCTACCATATTTTTTCCATACCTACCTTTGATACCGACAACCTATTTACTGTACCTACCTACCCAACTAATGAAAACTACCTAGCTACCATATATCTCTGTATCTACCTCTTTATCTGGTCTCCCACTTATCTATGATCCAGCAGTCGACCTCCCCATATATACTCTCAAATATACCTACAGTGTACTTCTGTATGTCCCATATATATATATATATATATATATATATATATATACATACTTACCTTACCTGCAATCTGCATAACTGCAATATAGCTCCCTACCTATGATGCAATAACCTTTCTACCTTTCTACTTACTCTACGACTCTATTTACCTTCCTACAATTTACCTAGATAAAAAAAAATTGCTTCTAATCTAACCTCCTACCTAAAGTGTATCTACCTACTGCATGTACAGTATCTTCACTCTTTCTGCAACCTCCTTTCCTGGAGTATACTGTATCTCCTTTCCTACAATCCAACAACCTTCTGACCTACCTTCCTACTCAGTCTACCCTACTACATTTACCTACCTACTGCTCTACCATAGAGCCTACAATCTCCCATCTGTACACAAAATATAAATGTTGTGTTTCACTACATGAGACCAGCAAATGTGGCTTCTAAAAGTACCTGAACAAAAGGTTTCGCATGAAGAACTCGAGCTTCCTTGAGGGTTAATCTTGTCTTTAATGTCAATGTGCAAAACAGATCAAGACCGCCAAGCCGTCTAAAAAAGCCAAACCCCTAAACCCGGAGGGACCAGTTCTAAGTCAACCCTGAAATGAGCGTTTGTGTGACAAGTGAATCTCTGAAGTTGACCCTGAACATCACACAGGTGCGTCTGTACAACAGATTGTTATTCCAGAACCACGGCAGAGTAGTTGTGGCTAACAGGTAGAGGAACCTCCTCCGACCTGGTTTCTCTACAGCAGCTGCCAGGGGGATGAGGAAAGCAACCAGAGATCAGCACGCCCAATCGTCACCCTTTAAATTTACCTCCTAGAGATGAGCTCCAGACTGTCAGGCTTGTCAGCGTCCTCCAACTTCGCCTTCCCACAAATGGCCACCAAGGGGCTAAGGATCCTTGGTGTCAGTCATTAGCATTTGTCACATGGACTGGAAGAGGAGTCACTTGAACCCTGGACGCATCCTGAGTGAAGTCGTCCAGGCGACTAGAACCAAGACCCCTTCCTTAGAGGGTACCTACGGGACTACAATCTACTCACGTACCTACAATCTATAAACTACCTGCCTATGGGCCTACGCTTTACTTACATACCTACAATCTTACATTCTTTGTTTCTATGACTCTACTACCTACCTACCCACAATCTATCAACCTATTTACAATATCAGAATCGATCTCCCTATGATCCCTACTACTTAGCTACCTAAATCTACTTATTTACCTTCCTACCATCCCACTACCTATGGGTCTATAATCAAAGTACCAATCTACTTTCATACAGTCCGTCTACCTACCTACAGGCCTACAGTCTATCTACCGTTATACCTTCCTATGACCCCACTAACTACCTACTTACAGGCCTACAATCTACCAAATGACCCACAATCCTACAATCTACCGCCCTAATGACCTTCCTCCGATCCTACTACCTACAGTATCTACCTAGAGGCCTACAATCTACAGTACCTAATTACCTTCCTACTACCTATTTACTTTCCTACAATCTGCCTACCTGTTTCACTTCCTACACGACCGACCAAATGACCTACCTACCTACCTACAATCAGACAATCTACAGACCCACGAACCATCCCTATAATCTACCTACCTCACGGTGACAGCTCAAGCTCATCAGGACGGAGAAACAGTGGGCGGCCTGCTGCTCAAGCTGTCGGACCTGTGACCCCCCTACGGGAGGGCCCACCGTAAATATTACAACACACACACATACACACACACCTACACACACACACAAGTCATACACAACATTTTTAACACTTACACACGCCGATGCGCTACATGCCAGCTATGTGCACAGTAGCATTTTGAGTTAGCGCATTCTTTTTCAGTAAAAGTGTCTCACACACACACACACACACACACACACACACACACACACACACACACACCTGCTGTCTCTTTTGTTTGGCAGTGTAATTAGCACGTGGCTCTCTCTCATTAGAAAGCCATTGTAGCATTAGCGCATTGTCCTAGCTGCTTTAGCACTGTGACACTTCAGCTCTGTGCAGGGGCGGGGGTGGAAACAAAGCCATGGAGGACATTTGTCCGTTCATAATAATATCCATGTGTTTGAGAAAACTGGGAAAATTTGACTTGAAGTATACCAAAAGCATGACTACCTCAGTGTGAAAAACAGGAATATTAGCTTCAAGTGTCTCTATGCTACTAGTTAACTTGTGAAAAATACGTCTCTATCGTCGTTCAAAACTTTGGAGTTCAAATTGTCGTTGGACCTCAGTTCAGCCATCATCAACCTCAACAAGGGTTTTAAGAGAAGAAAAAGAAGTTAGCCCTTTATTTTGCTTGAAGATCCCAAAAAATATGAAAAAAATACAATGGTGAATTCTAATAAAAATAATACATTTATGAAGTCAAAAATATAAAATACATAATTCATAAATTATTGTATATACAGTATATATGACAACATTTCCCCCCCTCATTTTAAAAACCTTATTTCTTAAGTTTAACATTTTGAAATGAGTTAATTAGAGGTGAATGTATATGGGAGTGTAATTTAAAAATATATTAATGAATTGATTAACTAATTAATAATATTATTTAAAACACACACACAAAGTCATATACAACATTTTAACACTTACACACGCAGATAATTTTTTAAAGTTTTAACGTAAAGAAAAAAAAAATCTAAGAAATATTTTGAAATATTATAGAACAAGACAAAAGGTTTATCCACATTTATTTTCCATTCATTTTTTCTTTTCTTTTCACAGGTTAATTTGGCCCACAAAACATAAAACATATATGCAGTTTGAACATTAAACAGTGAGTCTTGCATACCACTAGAGGGAGCCACTGGTGGTACTCGTACTGCACTATGACAAACATTGCTTTACACTGCCGTACCCTTGGTTAAATAAAGGACTATAAATACTTTGGCAGACTAGCTATGCTACATCACCGCCAGGCCTTTAAAAATACACAGCATATATACATGCACTATATAATGTTGCTATAGCTACGTACTGTATAAGCACTATAAGGGTCATTAGTTTCGGGCTAACATTTGTGCATGTGGCAAGGTGTTGGGTGTAATGTTCAAGCATTAGTTTCAAGGTCACACACACATGCATGCACGCAAACAAGCACACGTACACACGCGCGCGCACACACACGCAAACGTAGGTTGGGGGTGGGGGGGTGGAGGATGGTAATAGCTGCGTTGACAGACATGAGCGACCAGCTGAGCTTGAATCCGCAAAGTTGCTCACTCGGAGAGAAACACGACCGAGGATTACCGCAAATGTTGACGACAGATGACCTGATTATACTTCATTTTTTCCCTTTTCATTTAGGACAACAAGCAGCCGTCCTGGTTGATATTTCAGATTTTTTTTTGGGTCACGTTTGCGTTCTTTGATGCGTATTATGAGGAAGTTTCTCTGGTAGAGAGAGGCGATGCACGGGCCTCATAGGAAGAAGTAATTCATCCTTGATAGGGCACACATTGGAATAAAATTTCTGGTGTCAATTATTATTATTGTCTTACATTTTAGGATTTTCATGGATAAGAAAATCATAAAGTAGGACAAAAAATACACTACTATTATTGGTGTGCAATCAATCAATCAATCAATCAATCAAATTATTTTAACCTATAGAATAAACAAATTAAAAAATACACAAAATTATGGCTTTACATTTAACCATTTTAAAAACTTCTAGGTCTTTTACAATTTAATGAAATAAAACTCAAACAAAAACAAAAATATACTAAATTAGTGGTGTAAATTAAATGTTAAAATTATCGAGAATTGAATAAATTAATAAAATGAATCAAAAATAATTTAAAGATGTTTTCTTTACTTCTATTTTTACTCAATAAAATAGAAATAAATTTAATGAAATACACTCAAATTTAATGTGGGATTTTTTGTTTTTGTTTTTACAAAATTACCTTACATTATTACCACGAATTGGTGAGCATTAAAATACTTTACTTTACTTTTTATTGTTGTTTATTAATAAATGTTTTAATTAAAATAATTTCAATTAAATTATTATAATAATCCAGCCAGAGTATATTATATCACCAATACGCCCTGAAACACTGGTAAACGTTTAGGCTCTTGTATCATTTTAATATTATTATACAATAATTGTTATTAATTATAATAATATTAAATGTAACAATAATCATAATATAATAATTGTATTTATTTTATCATTTCATTTATTCACATTTTTCATTAAAGTCTTTTTCTGGCCATTTACCAATCACAAAAAGATGCTATTTGATGACAAAAGTCAGGCATGCACTGTACATGATTAATTGTTGGGCCTCAGGGAAGTCTGTTCCTTTGGTGACCTTTTGGGACACACGCAACCTTCTTTTTTTCTTTTTTTCCCCCTGGACAGGCGAGCACGGAATTCCTCCCCAAAGCTCGCCAACCTTGTCGTACCTTGTAAGACGAGCGTGTGGTTTTAGTGGCGGTCATGTGCGCCGAATACACAACAAGTACACGAACACCACACACATGAAAGAGGCCTATAAATAGCAGCTGAGCCATAGCTGACGTATGCTAATGTGTTCATTACAACAGGCTTTGTGTTTCCGTGCGAGTGTGTGAAGCCGAGAGGTTTCAGCACCTCGCTGATCTGCAGTCTCACACACACACACGCACACACACAACATCATGGAGTGACCACGTGTTAGAATCTACTGGATTGCTAATTGACAATCATCTATAATGGTGCACACTGCGCGGAATTTGGTTGTTCAGTTGGTGTGTTACTTTGGCTGGTTGTTTAGTTCGTTTATTACTTTGGTTAATTTGAGGATTTAAAAAAATTTGTTTTGGTTGGTCAGAAGATTTGTTACTTTGGTCGGTCGGTTGTCTTTGTTTGATTGTTTAGTTGGTTTGTTACTATCCTTAGATGTTTGGTTTGTTATTTTGGTTCTTGGTTGGTTTACTACATTTGTTGTTCAGTGACTCTGTCAGTGACTTTGGTTTGTCGTTTGCAGAGGTGGGTAGAGTACCCAAATATTGTACTCAAGTAAGAGTACTGTTACTTTAGAATCATACGACTCAAGTAAAAGTAAAAAGTAGTCCTCCAAATATTTACTTGAGTAAGAATAAGAGTACTCAGTCAAAAAAAAACTACCCAAGTAAAGAGTAACTCGTGAGAAACTTCTGACTTTTTTCTAACTTTTTCCCCAAAATGAGTCACTTTTTTATTGGCCCACGAAGGCTTTGTGTGCGGTCATGTGACTGCCTTGTGCCGTCTGATTGGTTAATTGGAGTTAAATGACACTCGTGATCACATTGGATTGGCGAAGTCGAAGCTAAAGTCTAAAAATAGATTGTGCACGCAACAATGGTTAAAAAAAAAAAAGGAGCGAGCAGCATGTCGATTATTGTAACGGAGTAAAACTATTGATTATTCTTCACATAAATACTCAAGTAAAAGTAAAAAGTATGGTGCATTCAAAATACTCTGACAAGAACAATTTATCCAAAATGTTACTTGAGTAAATGTAACGGAATAATTGCAACGCAATACTATCCGCCGCTGGTCATTTGGTATGTTACTTTTATTGGTCTGTCAATTGGTCAATTACTTTGGTTAGTTGTTTGAAATGGACTCAAGGAGGATAGCCGATGAGTGCTCGTCTGTCACATTGGGACATTTCACATGCATTCATACACACTACATATACTTATACATACACACACACACACACACACACACGCACACACACACACACACACATACAGTGTCTATTGTACCAAGTTGTCCAAGTGTCGTCACTTGTGTGCATTTGTGTGTTTAGTTTCGTGTGTGTGTTGTTTGTCCAGCTGTTTGGAGGGAAATCCTGATCCGTCGTGTTTCCACAGCTGCTCCTGGATCAGAACAAGCTGCTCTCTTTTACCAAGGGAGACCCTCAAGATGAGACCCCCCAGTACCCTGCACCCCTTCAGCCACGCTCACCATCCATTTTCGGGCCGTCTTTTATAACTCTAAGATGGACCCCTGGATTGCTCACGTCACATTGGTGCTAGGCGGAGTCAGCACTCTGTATTAAATTGAAAATGATACATTTGAAATATGAAATATGAAACTAATGACATTGTTCGTAGCTCAGGAGGATCAACACATTGTCCTTGACAAAGACAATATAGTCCAGGGAAGCAAGGGTGGGGGGTTGGGGAAGGTAATGAATAGATAGGAGGGTTGGCCCCGAAATAGTCCAACTAAATTTGGCACTGACAAAGGGCAAATAGGATGCTCGTCAGTACCAGGGATTGAAATTGCAATAGGAATAAACACATAGTTACTTTGATTGATTGACTGATTTGTCACTTAAGTTGGTTTGTTACTTTGGTAGATTGGTGTCTGATGTTGGTCGGTGGTTAGGTGGTTGATTTTTAGTTTCTTGCTTGTTTAGTTAGTAATTATTGGTTAGTTGATGGGTGTGTTAATTTGGTTGTTTTGTTAGGTTGGTTTTCAGTTGGATGATTATTGACTAGTTCCTAGGTTTTTGCTTAGGTAATTAGTAGTTATTGGTTGGTTGGTGTGTTACTGTTGGTGGTTTGTTACTCTGGGTGGTTAGTTGGTGTGTTAATTTGGCCTTTTTTTTCACTTTGGTTGGTCGGTGTTTAAACTTGGTTGGTATTTAACATTGTTTTGTTTTGTTACTTTGGTTGTTGGTTAGTTGATTGGTTACTTCAGAGGGTTGGTTTCTTACTTTGTTTTACTTTTTACACAGCTGCTACTGGTTTGATTCCGGGTCAGTGCTCCATTCACAATTGCTCTGCGACTGGCTGGCAATCAGTCTGGGGATGGTGCTGAACCACTTTCGATGGATTGTGCACTCTTATTGGACTATAGGACCATGTTTGATTGACCAGTGCACTCCCCAAGGCTCTACTGTACTCTACCGTTTGCTGAGGGAGCACATGCTGGCCTCCAGATGTTCTTCTGAGAGACTCTTTTCACGTCTTGACCTCGTCCCCGTGGCATTTCGAGGCTCATCCAGAGACCCGGAGGACCTTTTATTTACTGCACGCGGACATGTGAAGGTCAGACGTGTAGAGCGCGCTTGATGACTTTCCCAAATGGAAACGCTCCCGTCACCCTCGCCGGACATCTGGCTTTGTCAGGGGGCAACGGGAACGGACCCGGGCCGGGTATCAAGCTGCGAGCCGGCCTGTAAAGGGCCCTCCGGACCCCTGAGTGGCGTCCAGTGAGTCATTCACCTTGGACACTTTTTTACCGTCTGGCAGCTTGTTTCCTCTTCGGATAATTTAAAGCGGGCACATGAGTGTGAATCAGTCACTGCTGTCATGGAAACAGCAGCTGAAAATGGCATGTCAGCGTGGGCTCACATTGCTTGGTTTGGTAAGTTTGTTGGTTTGTTGTCTGTTACTTTGGTTGTTTTGTTTTTTACATTGGTGTTTTAGTTTCTTATTTTGGTTGGTTTGTGACCTTGGTTGGTTGGTTTGATACTTCGGTTTGTTTTTGTTTAGATTTTTTGTTTGGTTTGTTGAATTACTTTGGTTCGTTTCTTAGTTTGGTTGGCTGGTTACTTTTATTGCAAGGTGTGTTATGATGGTTGGTTGTTTTGTTTGGTTGGTGCGATACATTGGTTCTTTGGTTGGTTTGGTATTTTGGGTGATTTGTTGGTTTGTTGGTGTGTTACCTTTGTTTCTTGTTGTTGTTTTAATTTTTTTTTGCTTTGGTTGGTTTGTTACTTGGGTTGGTCAGTTGGTTTGTTACTCTCATAGGTTAGTTGCCCATCCGCCTCACAGCGAGGCCTCACATCTGAGTTTGTGGGTTCAAATCCCGGCCTCACAGTTCTGTGGCCGTTGGTTCAAATCTGTGCTCCGGGCTTCTTGTGCGGAGTTTACATGTTGTCCCTGTGGCTGCCCTGTGCGGTTTTTCTCCAGGTACTTCGGTTTCCTCCCACAATCCAAAAACATGCAATAGTAGGTTAGTTGAAGACTCTAAATTGTGAATGTGAGTGTGAATGCTTGTGTGTCTATATGTAAGTTGTGATTGACTCGCGACCAGTTCAGGGTGTACTCCACCCCTCGCCCAAAGTCAGCTGAGATAGGCGCCAGCACACTCATGGCCCTAGTGGTGATAAGTGGTACAGAGACTGGACGGATGAAGTCACTCTGGCGTCAATGGTACATTCCACCCAAGACACAACACGGTACTGTCCGTCCGTCCATTCCTAATTAGGAACCAGGAAGTGGCTTACTACTGTTATCATTTTGTTAGTTTCATGAAAATAGCAGGGTTCTCTTTAGCGCCACCTGCTCCCAGGCTTGTAAAACAAAATTTATGATATTCCGTCAGTCTGAGACACCTGCCGCATATCATGTGTGGTCGCTCTCCAGGGTTCAAAGGTGAACCACCTAAAATGAGGACATCACAGAGGCCGACTTTGGCTTTGTCCTTGAATTATAAACTTTGAAAGAGGCCTTGGGTTGGGTGAGCAGGACAAATCATTATGTACACAGAGCGAGAGAGACAAAATATTAGAAACACTTCTCAATAGGATGTACATAGTTGTACAACACTGAAAACTAAAACCACCAGCATGATCTGCACCAAGGTTTCAGGTGCTATAGTGATTGTTATTGGTCTGCTTGTTTCTTTGGTTGGTTGGTTTGTTAAATTGGTAGGTTTGGTTGGCTAATTGGTTTCTTGGTTTGTTCGTTGCATTGGTTGTGAGTTACTTTGGTTAGATGATTGTTTTGTTCATTTGAGTAGTCGTTTGCTTAATCGCCTGGGTTGTCAGGAGGGCTCACACTATTGAATCTTTTCAGGGCCGGGTGGCTAGTTGTCGGGGCGCCTCGGCGGCGCCCCGGGTCCCTCGGCATGGGACGTGTCCCGTCCGCCGGGGTGCTCTCGGTGGACCCCTGGGCCTGATCCCGCCCCTCGATTGATTGGGTGGGGTCCTCAGCCTCTGCGATGCAGGCACAGCAATTACAGGACACTTCTGTCAGTCTTTGTGCATGCGAAACGGTGTCAATTAACTTGCATGTGTCGGCAGGCACACACCCCTGGGACTCTTTTGCTGGGTGTGAGGCCACTCACTTATTGTGACAAATAACTCATGAATATACAAATTGCTTGGGTATCCCCTCGCTCACACTCTCGTCCTATATACTTTTATAATTTACGTAGTCAATCCCACTGCACTTTAGTTGTACAGCCGGGTTCACGACCCTTGTCCTCCATGCTTTTTCTCCTGTCTTTGTCCTGTACTTTCCTCACAGGGTGTAGCACAACATGCAACACTCATATCTAATGTTTCATTGTTGTAGATATGTAATGATTTACTTTTCTCATCCCGTTTACAATTAGTGCTTTGTCTTTTGTCTTCGTTTCTCTCTCCCCTCTAGAAACGTCTGTTTGACTGATCGATTCTGTTTCTCAATAAACATCAATTATAATACTAAGAAACCACACCGGCAGCTGAAATACTCGACTGTGACACAGTAAAACTTTTTGGGAGGTAAAAAAAACATCACCAAGCGTTTCTGTAAAATGAGGAATGCAGTGAAAACGAGGCTTGGGCATCGTTTGAAATTGAGCAATTCCGATTCCGGTTCCTCATTTTCTCGATTCCGATTCTTTTAAGGGGCGGGGTCCAAAACGTTTGCATGGTTTAAATAAAGGGTGTCCAAATTATGAACATCCATTTTCTTAGCACCCTGCAGCATAAACTAAAATTAACATTCGATTCAGGGTTCTTTATAACTAGTATCAATATCAAACCTATGAAATAAAAGGCAATGTGTTTGGAACTAACCCAATTTACTTAATATTCACTGACTGACGACCAGTTCAGAGTGTAGTCCCCCTTTCGCCCGAAGTTAGCTGGGATAGGCTCCAGCGTCCCGCGACCCTAACCAGGATAGGCGCTGTTGAAAATGGATGGATGGACTTAATATTCATTAATTATTGTTTTAGCTAGAAGTTAGATATAGCATCGTTAAAATGGCTATTTGGGACTGTTTTATCAAGTCAAATGGTTTATATGTGCAAGTTTTAACTTGACTTCCTGTTTTAAGCTTGTAGCCTTTTATTTTGAAGTGTCCGCATCAGAACTCAGCATTTTTGAACGATAAATAACTTCATACGGCACCGGCAAAAAGGAAAGTAAAATGAGATGAAAGAAAAAGAGTAATGAATGGAACCAAACTGGCTGTAAAATGTTGATTCGTTTACCTACCCACCGATGAGACACAAGCTTTGTGTTTGCGATACTGTGAGATAACATTTTGTGAATGAAAAAGTGTTGCAGTGAGGTGACTGGTCATTTATTTTAACAAACACTTTTGTTGCCGTCAGGTACAGGCATGTCTTCGTGTGCGTTCTTCTTCGTTGGTTTTTGCCGCTTGTTCGTTGGCTTTCATCACTTTCTTCTTCGGGATCGGCAGACTGTAGGCATCGAAACTGGGAACCACATTTTTTTAATCCGAACGATTCCGGGAGAACCGGAATGTTAGTCCCGGTTCCAATCAGTTCTCGATTTAATCTGTTTGTAACTTTGATTGGTTAGGTTGTTACCTCGGTTGGGTTCCTAATTTCAAATCGGGGCCACTATTTGAGTTAATATGGTATTTGCACTTTTTGCCAGTAATGCTACAGTGCACCCTCGAACCAGAATGGGATTATACATCCATTTGTAATTTGTAACACAATCCTCTATAATCCAGGAAACAACCTGCTATCTTTCAGATGAGCAACTGAAGAAAAAAGTAACACTTCACAACTGTTTGGCGGAGGTCGTTGGATCTAATTAGTGCAGGTGTATCAATGTTATGACTGGTCAACAATTTACCAGAGAGATAGTTCTTAAAGTGTCTTAATGGCATGTTTTGAAGTTACTTTTCAGAACATGTTACTCAGGTCAATTTGGTGATCCTGGGGCATCTCTGTCGTGCCGGAGGGGAATGTTTTGCATGAAGGTCGGGGGGGTCTCATCCATCTCCCGCTCCGTCCCTGACACCGACCCCGGCATGCGCTCACGCAACATGATGGAGTGGACCACAGATGGAGCTCCAGCACGGCGGGTGACGGCTGAAGCAATGGCGGGCAGGTACGCCAACCGGGCTACATGCACGCAGGCGCACACACGCTCATGCTAATGACATTTACATGTGCAGCCTCGGCTCTGACCGGCCAGATTCCGCAAATAGATTTTACAGAGTTGAGCAGCAGGTGAGCCTTCAGCTCAAATGAAATCTTAATATGACAAAAATTAATAATAACCTCTTGTGCAACTGGAAAGCTACGCCGACACATATGCTGAGTTTACGAAGGGACACACACGCACGGTATCCATTTTCTAGGGCGCTTCTCCTCATTGGGGTCAAGGGTCAGCTGAGACTCTAATCCCGGACCTCTCGACTGTGACGAAGATGTGCTAACCACTATTCGACTGTGCTGCCCTGACAAAATAACAACACATAATTTGGGTGATTGGTTTCGTTGGCTGGTGGTTTGTTACTTTGGTTGGCTCATTACTTACTTTGGTTGGTATTCATAAACCTTGTTGTGGGCTTGTTATTTTGATTCATGTGTGGCTTTGGTTGTTAGTTATGTTGGTTGATTGGATGGTTCTTATGATTGTTTGGTTGCTTGGTTTGATACTTGTTTTGTGACTTTGATGGGTTAGTTTTTACTTTTGTGACTGGTTTGTTACTTCAAGTAGGTTGTTTAATTGAAAACGTATGTTTTAATTTTCTTCAATTGTATGCACTTTTTTAATGCCATTTTATTCATTTTTATTGTGTTTTTCATTGGAGGCTGAATGTGCACCTCACAATCGATGCAATGTGTCCTCCCCCAGTACGCGCATTCATGCACGCACGCACACACACACACACACACACACACACACACACGCACACACGATCCACATAGCTGCAGGTCTCTGTGAGAAACCTTTATGGGCTTCATGGACACACTTACACACACACACACACACACACCTACACACAAGACATGTAGCATTAAATCCAGACATGAGGCTAACACCTTGGGCTGCGCTTTAATTTGGTGACTTCAAAACGCACGCATACGCACACACAGTTGTCGTTGTGAGCCGCCTCCATAAAGGTTGTGTGTGTGTTTTTTTTTATGAGCTGTGGCTTGATCCCATCCTGCTGCAGCTCAAATCAGACTATCCAGCTGCTCTGGACCAGCTCGCCATCCATACACCTGCTGTATGGACGCACACACGCACATACAAACTCACATACAACAATAACAACGGCATCTACACACGGCCCATCCATCACTGTTACCGCCCATCCTGAGAGACCTGAGCCTGCTCCTGTGTGTATGTGTGTGTGTTTGTGTGTGTGTGTGTATAGGTGTGTGTGTGTGGTGGGGGTGGGAATGTAGTCACAAGTACTAGTTACACTATTATTATAATACCTGTATACAATACAAAAATACAAAAATTATATATATATATATATATATATATGCACACACACATATATATTAATGAAAGTGGTACTTTTTTTTTAATTTTAAGTGTCTGCTAGTGGAAAGAAAGTTGAGAGGCGGGGTACATCCCGAACCGGTCGCCAGCCAATCGCGCGGCACATATAAACAAACACTCATATTCACACGTACAGGCAATTTAGAGTCTTCAATCAACCTACCATGTAAGTTTTTGGGATGTGGGCGGAAAGCGGAGTGCCCGGAGAAAACCCACCCAGGGACGGGGAGAACATGCAAACTCCACACAGGCGGGGCCGGGGATTGATCCCCGGTCCTCAGAACTGTGAGGCAGACGTGCTAACTAGTGCCTCTTGCCTCTTGACCATTGCATAATAAAACTAAATTAAAGCAAAACTACTAATCAAGGTGAGACTGTGCACAAACAAGATAACAAATACATAATAAATTCAACATTATGATGGTAAAACTGCTCAGCCTTTTATGAAGCTGAACCTTTAAAAAATGTCAATTGTAAAAATAAGAGAAACACTGGACAGTTAAACTAAAATCAAATAAAACCACATCTCAAAATCAGACTTTTTAACAAGTGTTCAGTGTTAGTGCATGTCATAAGCTAACCACTGTATGGTATAATAAACAAAGTGGACAGCGCTTCGCTGTGCTCTGTGTGCGTTTGTGATGAACATATCTGCTTCAACAGCTGGGTCCGACAGTTGCCCTTGTGCACGCTCGAAAGGACAACTGCGTGTGTGCGTGCGTGTGTATGTGTGCGTGCATCAATGTGTGTGTGTCAGACATGAAAGAGAAAGGCAGCTTCAGGCTTCGCTAACAAAGATTCAGTGCCTCGTAAATCAGAACGGCGCCATTTGTAGCGCAACTATCGTGTGCCTTTTGTGTGTGTTTGTGTGTTGTTGTGTGTGTGTGTTTGTGTGTTATTGGTGTTAAACATAAAGGAAAATATAGATGCACGCATTCGCCACACTTCCCTGTTGTGATGTGTTTATGCTCAGTTGTTGTCTTGTTGCTAAGCGACACACACGCACAAACAATAAACATACTGTAGGTGAGGTGAGGACAGGTAAGTGTCGTGGAAGTGAAAAAAAAAGTTCAACTAGGAGACAATGTGCCATTTTGGTCACTAAATAAGTTGCAGTTCCGGTTCTACCGGGTGATTGAAAAGTAACTCCCTATTTTTAAGTACTTGTAATTTATTTCTGAACCATAATTCTTACAAGAAATGAAGATGAGAAGAAAGTGTATTGCATGAAGTTTTATTTAAAATTTGATATGGGCGCCAGCATTAACCACCATTTTCTCAAGCCGCCTGGGAACCGCATTCACTGATTTCTCTTGTGGGACGGAAGACATAACTTCTCATATTCGCCCTTCAAGTTCTTCCAAAGTTGTTGGTTTGGTAGAATAGACTGGCTCCTTTAATCATGGAACATACACAAAAAAAATTGAGAAAAATATTACAACATATGAATAAATTAGTATTTCAAAATAAGGAGTTACTTTTCAATCGCCCTGTATAATAGAAAATGACATTTTCCTTTTTGCTGGCACTTCCTCACTTGATCCAAACACACCTGTGGGCCTTTTTCATTCACATTTCATACGTGACATTTTATGAGTTCATAAGGTGATGAGGAGCGTTGGGTTTACAAAAGATGACATTTTATTTTGTGTAAACCGGGTCAAAGACGCCCTTGGGCGGAGAGACTGCGCAACTGCAGCGTGAAAGTACACGGAAGATAATGGCCACACAAGATCAAAATTAGACGATTAAAATGTCAAATGTAATGTAATCTGAGAAGAATAAAGTCATATGTTTGGGATTTTTTTTTTTTTATAACTTTCAATCCCCTCCCTGGGCCATCACCTCACCATGGTGAGGGGTTTGTGGGTCCAAATGGTTGTAGGAGCTAAATTGTTTGGGGCTTTTTCTGCCCTTGGCAGGGTCATCCAGAGCAACAGGTCCTAGGTGAGGGAACAGACAAACCACAGCTCCAAACCCCCTATGCCAAAACAAAACTGGACTACGTTTTCCCTTGCCCGGACACTGGTCACTGGGACTGGCCTGGAGGATGGGCTCGATGGCGGGTGCCTGGTGGACAGGCTTGTATCCACAAAGCCTGAAGAGACAACGTGGGTCCCACTTCCCATAGGCCCACCAATTGTGGGAGGAGCCAAGGGGCTTAGGTGTATCGTGAGTTGGGTGGCAGTCCAATCCCTGGCTACAGAAGCTGGCTCCAGGGACGTGGAATGTCACTGCAGCACCAAGTCCGAACAGGTGGGTGAGGTCAATCGGTTCTGACGAGATATAATCGGGCCCACTAGTACCAGTCCTCTTGAGAAGGGTTGGACTCTCCACGCTGGAGTTGTCCCAAGTGAGAGTTGGCGAGCATGTGTGGACATACTTATCGCCCCCCGGCTTGGTACCTGCATGTGGCTGGATTCACCCTGGTGGGCAAGAGGGTAGCCTCCTTCAACCTTTGAGTGGGGGATGGGTTGACTGTTGACTGTTGTTTGTTCTAATGCACCAAAAAGAAGCTCAGAATAAATGGGGGGTTGACCTTGGAGGGACACCCTTATTCTCCTGGGGGACTCGAATACTCACATTAGCAATGACAGTGAGATCTGGGGGGACGCGATCGGGAGGAATGGCCCTCTGACCAGAACCCGAGTGGTTTTCTGTTATTGGATTTGTCTGCATGTCACAAATTGTCTGTTGAACACCATGTTCAAACATAATGGTGTCCACTTTGTGGTGGTCTCATCGGACTTCGGACGGTGTGTCTTGTACACTCGGGTGAAGAGACGTACGCCGCTGTCAACTGATCACCACCTGGTGGTGTGTTGGCTCCGATGGCCGGGTCAGATGCTGGTCAGACATGGCAGACCCAAACATATTGTTGGGGTCTGCTGAGAACATCTGGCGAGAGTCCCCTGTCAAAAGGAGTTTCAACTTCCACCTCCGACAGAACTTGGAGGCGGTGGAAATGGAATCCAAGTGGGCCATGCTCCGTTCCTCCATTGTTGAGGCGGCCATCCAGAGTTGTGGCCGTAAGGTTGTCGGTGCCTATCGTGGCGGCAATGCCCCAACCCGTTGGTGGACACCAGCCGTAAGGGATGCTGCCAGGCTGAAGAAGGAGTCCTATCGAGCTTTTGTGCCTCTGGGACTCCAAAGGCAGGTGATGGGTACTGGCAGGCCAAGTAGAAAGTATTGTGGCTTTGGCTGATTTTTCATTGTAAAAGTCATAATATTAAAAAAATCACGTTATTCTACTTTCAAACATTGACAACGCGACTGCTATGAAGGTAAGCATCATCTTACGTCTCTCATATTCATGTAAGATGTATGTGCCAATTAAATGCTTAAAGGAACATCATCTTCATCTTTGTCGCTGCTGTGGGATTCTGTTACCATGGTGAGAATACACCGATATAGTATCGGTGTGCTCTTTCTCAACAATAGCTGACCAGCACACAATGGATGCTTTTAATGTGGGACACCTTGAGTCCAAAACCCAACCACCCAAAAATTCTCAAAAAGCCATTTCCCAACGACTAAATTTCCAAGCAGGCATTTTCTTAGTGTATTTCAGTACTTTGTTAGAAAAATTGAGGAAAAAAATCAGCCCTTGACAAGCTTCAGTGATTGTCACAAAATTGAGTGGACATGTCTGTCATAGCAGGACACATGAAAAAGTCTCAAGAACCTTTGCCTGAAATGGAACAGGAAGTTGGCCATTTTGGTTGAAAGTAGACAGTTTGGCGGCGGCCTGGTGGCCGACTGCTTAGAGGGTCAGCCTCACAGTTCTGAGGACCGGGGTTCAATCCCCGGCCCCGCCTGTGTGGAGTTTGCATGTTCTCCCCGTGCCTGCGTGGGTTTTCTCCGGGCTCTCTGGTTTCCTCCCACATCCCAAAAACATGCATGAATTGGAGACTCTAAATTGCCCGTAGGTGTGAATGTGCGTGCGAATGGTTGTTTGTTTGTATGTGCCCTGCGATTGGCTGGCAACCGGTTCAGGGTGTACCCCGCCTCCTGCCCGATGATAGCTGGGATAGGCTCCAGCACGCCCGCGACCCTAGTGAGGAGAAGCGGCTCAGAAAATGGATGGATGGATGGATAGACAGTTTGGCCATAATTCCATACTCTTACTTTGGAAGAAAGTTAGAAGGAAAACATAAGCCCCAGACACCGGTTTTATTGATCGACATGAAATTGGGTGGACATGTCCATCATAACAAGATGCACAAAAAAGTCTCAAAGACTCATGCCCACAAGTGAAGAGGAAGTTGACAATTTTGGTTGGAAGCAGCCATTTTGCATGAATTCCTTGGCCGGTACTTTCAAAGTTTGAGAAAAAAAAAATCAGCCCCAGACACCAGTTTAATTATTTGACATGGAATTGATTAGACATGTCTGTCAAAACAGGATGCACGCAAAAGTCTCACGGACCCATGGCCAAAATTGAAGAGGAAGTCAGCCAGTTTGGTTTGAAGCAGCTATTGTGGAAAAATTCCACGGCAATGAACTCCTCCACCTCGGGAATTCACCCAAATGAGGCCCAATAAGAAGTTGTTTTTTTCCCCTGCCAACGCCATCTAAATTTGGGATGATATCAAAGTTAGATGATCATTTTATTACTCTTTGTAATCTGTCATTTGAGAATTATTGTATTGATATGCCTGTCTTGAATTTATGTCATAGAATTTTGCAGTTGTTTTGTTTTTGCTACTTAAAAGTAGCACAGCCAAAACACTTGAGTGCCAGTAATTAATTTGGCCACACTTCTGTATAGTTTTAATTCAATAGAAAAGGTGCTGTCGATGTCCATTGTTTAGTAGATTACATAAAGTGGGTCACAGATTAAGCCTGCGGATAGACGATCTTCCTCGGTATTGTGCACTGAACTCCAGAACCAAACCCTTGGAAACTGAATCTTCAAGCTCTGTGTGGCCTCTGTATTTCAAGACAGCCCAAATGCTTCAGATTCCATCCTCCATCGCCATCATGGACAACAACGGCGGTTTCCTCAGCACCCTGACCACGGAGCTCTTCCGAGACACCAGCTGCGTCGAGCCCTTGGTGATAACCCAACTGGGTCTGGAGCTTCGGACCGACATCTATGTGGAGGTGAAGGCCATCAACCTGACAGGCCAGTACCACGTTCTGCTCGACCGCTGCTATGCGTCCATCTGGCCTCTACCGTCCAACTCCAGCTTCTTCAACCTGTTCGTGCCGTGCTCCCAGGACCAGTTCACCACGATGGGCCAGAATGGCGAGAGCGAAAACTTCCCTGTGTTCCGCTTTATCGAGCAGCAGAAACAGACTGTGTCCACGTACTACCTCCACTGCATCACCCAGCTGTGTGAAATGAGCACCTGCACCACTTTCAAGCAGTGCAACAACCGCCGCAGGAAGAGGGACGTGGTGGACGTCACACAGCAGTACACCATCACCTCCCCGAAGCTCATCACCAGGACGGAGACGGGCGAGTCCAAGCAGGGGAGACCCTGGAGGCCGCCAAAGGAGGTCAAGGCGACGACTCGGAGGTGGGGCTCGGCGTAGCCGTCTGCGCCTATCCCAGCTGACTTGGCGGGAGAACACCCTGAACTGGTCGCCAGCTAATCGCAGGGCACATAGACACAAACAAACATTCGGACTCACATTCACACTTACACACAATTTAGAGTTTTCACTTCACCTACCAAGCATGCCTTTGGAATGTTGGAGAAAACCCACGCAGGCACAGCGAGAACATGCAAACTCCACACAGGTGAGGCTGGATTTGAACCTGGGAGATCAGAACTGTGAGGCAAATGTGCTAACCAGTTGACCAGCGTCCCAGGAGAAAGTAGAACTTAAAAAAATATTTTGAAAGAATGATACAACATAAATTTTTACTAATACCTTTCTCAAAAAAACATTTTTTTTTCAAGGAAATAAAAAATGACTTGGAAAATAGTATACTACATTTCTTTTGTGTTAAAAAATATCTATTTTTTTATTTGGTGTTTTTTCATTGTTTTATTAAAAAAAGTTTCCTCTTAAAAGAATGACTTTAAAATAAAATGTTTTAACAATAGTTTTCATTAAAATAAATTGTTTTTATTCAACAAAAATACATTTTTTTTCATTTGAGAATGACAGTTTTTAAAAAGTATTTTTTCTTATATTTCTAAAGACTTAAAAAAAAATAAAAAATATGTTCTATAAAACAAAAAATAAAAATGAAAAAAAAAAGATTTTTTAAAAATGAAAAATACATTTAATTTCTTATTTAAAAAAAATCCAATCTCCAATCTCAAGTATTGATTCTTGGGCCAGGTTATGTCTATACATTTGAATGTCAATGTGTGTAAATATGGTGATGATGATGATGATGATGTTGTGACTACAGGATACATGTGAGTTAGCGAATGTATTTGAAGGCCCTAAATCATTCCGTGTGGCTATTTTGTTCCTGAACCCCCCCCAGCGAGGTCTCCTGCGCTCTTGTTGTCGCCGGAATTAGACGTCAGGAAAATTCGACACCTCGACGGTAGGGTCTATTGCCTATTTGTCCAACCCCCGACCCCTGACCCCTCCTCGGACCCTTTTGGCAGGAGGGCCCCACGCCGAGCTGAAGCGTCCACGCCGGATCCGTCGGCCTCAATAAGCGGCAAATGTGCGAGTAGCGCCATACTTCACCGGCAGGAATCCGGCAATGACAGGCCGCTCCCCATGGACCGATAAACACGGAGTGCTCACTCAGCGCCGGCTGCGCTAACAACACAACAACACACGAGACAAGACACTTTGCAGGAAGTTCATCATTTGGCACACAGCGGCATCCTGCTCCTCTCCTCCTCCTACTTTTTACAAACGGAACACATTTTCCCCATAGGAAATAATGGATCAGGGAAGCTTAATTAAATGGACAAAATCATACAGTACAAGCATAAAAATAAATGAGGCACTCACACGGATATTATTGGAACTGTTTTCTTGACACGTTCCGACTGAATTCTTTATCTAACTTGAAGTTACAGGGAAGACTGATATTCACTTGTTGAAATTACAACTTGTAACAATACAACTTTGGCTTTTTAAATTAAAACAATTTGGAAAAAAATATTTTTTCTTTTCCCAAATTGTCCCAATTTTTTAAAGATAGAAAAAAAATGACATTTTCTCAAAAAAAGGTGAGTGGCACGTTTGCTATTCACTTGCTCAAAATGCAACTCATAGGAATTCAACTTGACTAGACATGACTAGATCCATTTCCAAAAGATGTGCCTCCTGTGCTTACGTGGCCGCCATGTTGAATGTGGGACATTGACGTGGCGGCCATGTCAGGATGATACGCTCTGTAGTCCGATGAGTGTAGAGCGCAGCGCAGAGCGAGAGATGGTGGCAGTGTTAACACTGAGGAGTACAAAACACAAGTCTTTGGAGTCTGGAACATGCTATTTTTGGTACAGTAACAGTTTTTTTGTCAAGCCGTTCGCCTTTGGCACCGGATTGGGAACTAGGAAGCACACAAATTCGTCGCTGCTCAAGAAAGAAACGCCTATGATGAGTACTGTACGTCAACAATGTCACCATGACCAAGCACACCGGCGTGGTAAGTTTGACTAAAACGTGAATCTCAAACATTTTCAAGCTTTTTTTGTATTTATTTACAATAACTTTGTATTGTACTAGGCATTTGAGGCCATGAAAAAAAAAACTATAAAACAGTAATATGGGTACATATGGCCTCAAAAAAAAAAAAAAAAAAAGTGCTTCAATGTAACGGACAAATCGACTATATCGGACCCCCCGTTCCATCGAGGTTTCCATTGTGTTTTTTAACATTTTTTATTTTTTACAAAAAAATGTTTTTTGAAGTATTTTTCAAGGAAATATAGATTTTGAAGAGTATATTAATTTTTTGTTCCCCTAAAAAATTGTTTTTTAGGGAAAATGGCTTTTGTGGCAAATAAAAAATACATTTAAAATAGAAAATCTTTAAAGTAAAGTATTTTTTCAGTAAAAAGTATTTTTTAATCGAAAAATTTTCATGAATGTATTCTACATGAAGACACTTATACCAATGAAGATACCCAATGACAGACAGATACACACTTCTCCATAATGATACATGACCTAATGTCCCATCATTTTGACACAACTCTCCCCCCATACATGAGGATGTACGCAAAGATATGTCCTCATCTGATACACGTTTCAACACATATCCTGTACAGTGGAACCTCAGCTGGCGCGTGCGATTCGCCGGTTGGCTCCACCCGATTCCTTGCCACACATCTTTGGCTTGGATGACATCACATCCACTATTTCACAGACACAAGCGGGCGATGACACGCACAATTTGGCCTCGGCCTTCAACATCATGTTACCATTACATGCCTCACTTCTCGTGTGTGTGTCTTTGTGCGTGTGTGTGTGTTCTTTACCTCTGGAAGTGGCACACCTGAACACCATGCTCCCTGCCGACACTTTATCACCGGTATGTGCGTTGTGGTGCACTGCACGTGTGGTGTGTCCTTGTCTTTTCTGCCTGTTCCTAAATCTTTGTAACATTTTGAAGCGTGTTGTGTTTTACGTGCACAGTGAGAGGAAACCGGAGCAGCTTTAAGATCCCTTTGGGAGGCAAAAAGTCGAGCGCTATATGTCAAGTGTGCTCTTCGGCTCGGCGCATCAAGCACGAGAAATGTTCACGATACATTTTGTATGCAAATAAAAGTTGGAGCGTGTCAATAAGCTTAATTTGCTCTGAGACTTTCCCATTTCGCACCCAAAAAATAAATCCAAGCTTTTCCATTGAACTTCATAGTCATTGTATTAAGTAGATGTTTGAAATGTTAGAAATGCATGTTAGTCAAGCTCTAGAAATGCATGTTAGTCAACACTTTAAAACAAATATATAAATGAACTCCAAGCAGATGCAAACAGCAAAATATGTGAGCTTGCCGACAGGGTGGACATTTTTGGCTAAAGTTAGCGTTTGATGAGCACATGGTGTACTTTCACTTACCAACATGAAGTCCGTTAGCAAGAATGACTGTGTACTCTTTAACAAATATATTTTCAAAGGTTTTATATTCATTGATATTTCACAATGACAGGGCGGACATGAAAGATGAAACGACGCACAATTCTGATGGAAATTGCAAAACATACATTTACTGCTTCAGCCTATATTGAAAAAAGGTAAAATGCTGGTCGTGAAAAAAACAAAAAACAAAGAAAAAACAGAGGGTTTCCTAAGGGGGCAGTTACCCCATAATGACAGGGTGGACAGACATTTCAGGGACACGTGCAGAAATGTTCAATATGATGATATAAAACACGTATACGTGATCAAAATGACTCGATTTTTATCAAATGACTCGTGGACAGAACAATTTAGTATCCTTTAACCTCTTATTACACACACATTAGTTAGCAAATCAGATTCTGGAACATGCCAAAATCATGTTCATCAACATTTGAAGATGTGTCTGCAAATATTTGATCGCTTATAATCAGACCTCTGAGTTTCACTATTCTGTTGCAAGCGATGCTGATGAGGACACCAAAGGTAGACATTGACCCCTCTATACCAAAATAAAAGCATGTACATGTAAACCACTTTTTCTTTCTCAAAAAATATTCAACTTCTTCTTCATATATACAATAAACTTCCATCCATCCATTTTCTGAGCCGCTTCTCCTCACTAGGGTGGCGGGCGTGCTGGAGCCTATCCCAGCTGTCATCGGGCAGGAGGCGGGGTACACCCTGAACTGGTTGCCAGCCAATCGCAGGACACATAGAAACAAACAACCATTTGCACTCACAGTCATGCCTACGGGCAATTTAGAGTCTCCAATTCATGCATGTTTTTGGGATGTGGGAGGAAAAAACCCACGCAGGTACGGGGAGAACATGCATGCGGGTCCTCAGAACTGTGAGGCTGACGTTCTAACCAGTCATCCACCGTATAATAATATTAAGACTTTTTCTAAAATAATTTCATATAATGTTGGATTTAAAAAAATATACTTTTCTTGTTTTACTTTTTCTAAATTAAAAAAGTTTTCAGAAATCTTTAACAAATAATATCCAAAAAAAGATTTTGTTCAACAGAGTGAGATTTAAGAAAAAAGTATGTTTTTCAAAAACTAATGTACATTTTTATATTTGAAAGAAACCCTACTTATTTCTTTAAAAATACATTTAAAAAAATCTAAAATATCTATATATTTTTTTAAAAGAAAGCAAATCTCTCCAAAAATGAGATCATATATATATATATATATATATATATATCATATACAAAATACAGCTGTGTGTCTTGAAAATATATACATATTCTACAAAAAACATTTTTACTTTATTTTCTGATAAAAAAGATTTTTTCCTTCAAAATAAAATACATCTTTTTGACAAAAAAACTCTTTTTTAAAAGCTTTTTCCTCAAAAATACATGACCTTTTCCAAAAAAGAAAACATAAACATACTTTATTTCTTGAAAAACTACATTTATTTTTCATCCATCTATTTTCTACACCCCTTACCCTCACTGGGGTCACGGGCGTGCTGGAGCCTATCCCAGCTATCTTCGAGCGAGAGGTGAGCTACACCCTGAACTGGTCGCCAGCCAATCGCAGGGCACAAACAAACAAAGAACCATTCGCACTCACATTCACTCCTGCGGGCAATTTAGAGTCTTCAATTAACCTGCCGCGCATGTTTTTGGGATGTGGCTGGAAATCAGAGTACCCGGAGAAAACCCACGCAGGCATGGGGAGAACATGCAAAGCCACACATGCGGGGCCGGGATTCGAACCTCGGTCCTCAGAACTGTGAGGCGAATGTGCTAACCAGTCGTGCACTGTGCCGCCACATTTATTTTTACTGGAGAAAAAAAATTCTAATTTGCAACAATTTTCATGAATTTCCCCACAAACATTTTACTTTTACTTTTTCTGTGACAAAATATGAAAATCTTGGTGTATCATTGCCAGTGATTGTGTATCATTGGGTATCAGTGTGAATCAATCAAAATTCGAAATGTATCATTATTTATCCTCGGGTATCAACATGTAGCTGTAGTTATCATTAAGTATCAGCGTGTAACTTGGCGTGTGCGTGTATGAGTGTGTATATATGAGTGTGTATATCTTTGTGACATTGTGCTGACGTGTGCGTGTGTGGGTGTGTGTGAGTGAGGACTTAATGTGTGTGTCCTCCTCGGGGACACGACGAGCATGAGGACCTTCAACTTGTTGGATGAGAACATTCATTGTGGACAAGACGCTTACTTGGCAACCGCCCTAACCCACCTATCATTCCCCTCCCTACATGCTTCACTGGTGACACACGCCAAATACAAAGACGCACGCACAAAGACATACACATGCATGTGGCAGTAGCAAAGAACACACGTACACGCACAAACATGCACATAAACTTGGGCAAGCACACACACAACACTGACAGACACACAAAGATACACGTGTACACAAACACGCACAAAACAAAAACCCTCACATACATACTCTCTCTCTCTCTCTCACACATACACACACACACACACACAGTGCATTCTCACACACACAAAGACACACACGAGCACACGCACACACAGAGTAGTAAAGAAGGGCACCAGCAAACTCACAAAATTGTCAACAAAAGAGGACTCAATGTTGAGGAAAAGGAGGAAGAGAAGGCGGTTGCCAGAGCGCCGTGAGGCGCGGCCTTGTCCGCACATAAACACTTGACACACAAAACCATCCGCGCTAACAACTTGACGGCGACTATTTATAACGGGCTGCCACTTCATTTCCATGTCTCATCTGTTGCCTTTATTTCGGGCACCTGCATGCACACACACACACACACACACGCACATGTGCGAGAGTGCTGTGTTACATTGCAGAATGACGCTCGAGAAGAGAGAAGAGAAATCTTATTTGATTTTCTCCGTTTAAGACATTTGGAGGAAATCGCAAATCACACAAAATCACCAGGTTTCTGTCTCAATTGCTCAAAATCCATAGATGCTTCGTCAAGAAGTCTCATCAAATCTTTTTATACTTTCAAGAATTTTTCTTTTATTGTTTTTGTAAACACATTTCATTTCATCACAAAAGTAATTTTTCAACAATTTTTTCATTAGTTTTTTGAAAAGTAGATTTTCTTTAAAAGGTAGTATTTTTCCAAGAAAATAAATCTCTTTTATTTTGCTTATTTTATGAATTTTATTTTTAAAATAATTTTTGAAAATGTTACTTTTTTCCCCTACTAATGTTTTTTTTTAATTAACAAAAATGTATTCCCCCCCTAAAAATATTTGTTCAAGACAGAAGCATTTTCTGAAAAGTTTTCTCTTTTCAATAAGAAAGGCTGTTCTTTTTAGAATTTTTCAATTTTCTTCCTGAAAAATGTTTTGATTTAAAATGCTTTAAAAAAATGTTTGCCCTAAATGTACCAAATGGTGGATTTCCCCCCTGCCCCTTTAAAAAAGGGGTTATTGTTTTATTTATTTATTTATTTATTAGAAAAGCCGTATTTCTAGACACTGCACACTTAGTTTTTGTTTAGACTTTTGTGGGTTTTTATTTTGTGATACCACTACCAAGGAAAAAAAGTGATGCTAATCATAGAGCTGGAAACATATTGTGACATCACTCATAATGACAAAACTAGCATGCAGTTCTTCTTCAACTGGTAACGTGTATGTCAAATTGAACGGGGTTATTTTGGGTTTCCCACATGACAAAAAGGTGAAGAGGTGCCAAAAGGTCCAGTGTCATTTTATATATATATATATATATATATATATATATATATATATATATATATATATATATATATATATGTAACATTTGGGCTATTTTGTTTTTTCCCGCTGGCTCATGGCAGTGTGTTTTTGCCGCCGTTTCCCACGCCGGTCCGGGACCAATTCAATCATCTGTCTCGGAGCCGAGGTCGCTCTTTGACAAAAGGATCAAGCCAGATCCAACGGCTTTAGCGCTCGGAGCTCTTGCGAGGACGATAAACGTCAGCGGGATATTTACGGTGCCGTAATGATACACACATCTGCGAACGACATCAGCGCGCCACGACGGCGGACGGACGACTGACGACGAAGGCCGTTTTCCTTTTCATTTTCATTGTGGGGGTGCTGACCTGAAAGGCAGCTGCACCCCCCCCACCCTATATACTGTATATGCAATCGTGGAGTCACAAGGTCAACACGACGTAAAAGCTTCTTCAAACCTTTTGTCACGGGCCACACTCTAGAACCGGTTTCCCTCAGAGGGCTGTTATGACTGTGAAACACTATACATCTTTTTCATTTTTCATTGCCTCATCATAGGATAATAGTTTGCTCAACTTGCTAATGTAACGAGGGTTTTGCTCACAAAACATGCTTGCAATAACTCAACATTATGATTTATTACATATGGACGATTTGAAATGTTGGTACAGAGCAAGAATCGTGGCAGCAGAGGCACATGATTTGCTTTCGCGGGCCACGTAAAATGATGTGGCTGGCCGGATGTAGACCCCGGGCCTCGGGTTTGACACCTGTGCTGTAGATGAAGAGACCATTGCAAGCTACAGTCAAATGTATTTCTGAATACTACACACATACACACACGCACAGAAAGGCAAAGCCTCTTTTCCACAGCGGCCAGGTCACATCATTCCATCCTGGTCACAGACAAATGTGCAAATCAATTTTACACTCAAGCATTCGTGTCATGCATGTGCGTGAGTGTGTGTGTATGCCCACATAAACCATTTCAGCACAGCTGTTTTCTGCCACTCTATCTGTCTCGGGATAAGCCTTCTCAAATCTCCCTCCGACCATCATGTGGCCTCCAGCCTGGACTCCTCACAAACGTGTGTGTGTGTGTTCATGTGATGTAGCCATGCCTAATCCAATCATCTAATCTAATCCACACAGCGGGTCCAGCGCAAGAGGTAACCAGGCACCAGGAGGCCACCTGAAGATGTTTGGAGGCCATCCCACATGACAAAAAGGTGAAGAGGTGCCAAAGGTCCAGTGTTAACGTCATTTGAAATAATTTTATTACGTGCAGAGGTTTGAGGGTGGGGGACCAGAATGTGGGGAAGTCCACAAAAGTTGGGGGGGGGGGGAAACAAGTCAACAAGGATAAAGCTCAAAGACGAAAGATAAAATTGACTACAACACTAAACAGGTGAAAAACACCTAAGAACAAACAAACGACTGAATTAGAAATCTTAGAACACATTTTAAATAACACAGAACGGGTGGTCTCAAAGCCAACAACAAGACTGAATGGGCAGATAGTAGGGCTGTCACTATCGAATACTTTTAGAATTCATTATTCTTTCGATTATTAACCGATTGTTGTTTATTTGGTATTGTTTAATGATTAACCAAAACTGCAAAAAAAACATGGAATAATAATAATTATAATAATAGTAAAAATAATAATTCATTTTATTTGAAAGGCACCTTCAAGGCACACAAGGTCACCGTACAAACATTGTTCAAATAAATCAAGCAATACAATTAAATTTGTTTTTAAAAAAAGCAACAGAACACAAAACATCAATTAACATGGCAAATGATATGGGAAATGTTAAAGTGAGTAGGCAGTCCGGAATAGATGTGTCTTGAGTTCCAAAGATGGGGGGCAGAGCGGCTGAAGGCAGAAGGGACGGTGAGGTGGATGGAGGATGAAGAACTGAGAGAATGGGAGGGTATGGCAACTCGCAGGAGGTCAGCAAGATATGGCGGGGCGAGGTTATTGATGGCCTTGAAGGTGCAGATCAGTATTTTATATTCGATGCGGTATTGGACAGGGAGCCAGTGGAGTTGTTGCAGGGCTAGAGTGATGTGGTGAGAAGATGGGGGGGGGGGGGGGGGGTCCTTATGATAATATGGGCGGCAGAGTTCTGGAGAGGCTGTAGTTTTTTTGTGACTTGTGAGGGAGACCAAACAGGAGAGAGTTGCAATAATCTAAGTGGTGAGTGACGAGGCTATGAACAAGGACAGCAGCAGTGTGGGGGGTGAGGGATGGACAGACGCGATTGATGTTTTGTAAATGTAAGTATGCAGACCGGGTGATGTTGTTTATGTGTGCTTGGAGGGAGAGTGTGCTGTCAAAGATGACACCCAGACTCTTAACCTGAGGGGAGGGGGGAAACAAGAATTATCAAGTGTAATGGAAAAAACTGTCAATTTTGGCTAGCGTGGACTTGGTAACCTATGAGAAGCAGTCAGTAAAGGAGGAAAGAGGAATCGTGGTGGTGGGTTTGGTTGAGAGGTAAAGCTGGGTGTCATTCGCGTAATAGTGGAATTGTAAATTCAATTTATGGAAAATATTGCCAAGAGAGGTAGGTTATAAAGAGGAGGAGGCCCAAGGCAGAGCCCTGGGGGACACCAGAAATAACACGAGATGGATGGGATCTGAATGATTTCATTTGAACAAACTGGATTTGACTGGACAGGTAAGAACTGAACGACTGTGTAATGGCAATGTGGTGGAGTCTGTTGAGGAGGATGGTGTGGGTAATAGTATCAAAAGCTGCAGTCAGATCAAGGAGGATGAGGATGGTAAGTAGGCCAGAGTCCGCTGTGAGGAGGAGGTCGTTGTCAATCTTGATGAGTGCTGTTTCAGTGCTACGGAGGTGGCGGAAGCCAGACTGGAACTGTTCGAAGAGATTATTCAAAGTGAGGTGGGAGTGGACCTGGGAAGCGACTGTCTTTTCCACGATTTCTGAGAGAAATGGGAGGTTGGAGGTGGGACGAAGGTTATTAAAAAATATTTGGATCTGAACCTGTTTTTTGTCAGTATTCCAGTTATGGCCGCAGTTTTGAATGCTGTGGTCACAATACCAGTAGAGAGAGATGAGTGGATGATGTTAGTGATGAGGGGGACGAGGGACAGGAGGCATGCTGTTACCAGTACAGTAAGGAGGGGATCAAGTTGGCAAGTGGAGGGCTTGGAGCGACGGACGAATTCTGAAATGTCCACGGCAGAAGGCAGCGTAAAACAGCGCAACATCAGACGAGAGTGACATTGTACTCACCAACCGTTTTGAAAATGAGAGCTACTAATGTGAAGGACAATTAGTTTGGCATACACTTTTGAGGCTACTTCAGGTCATTTACAGGATATTCATACGACAGCTGCAAATAACCATTATTTTTATCATAGAAACCATTTTTTTCCATGAGTTGATTATGACAGTTACTGGTTTGGTCCATAACATGTCAGAAAATAGACAAAAATGTTGATCATTGTTCTCCAAAGTAAAAGCAGATGTTTGCAAATGTCTTATTTTCATTAAACATAAAAGATCTGATTTCATGAAGGGCTACAGAAATGAGAGAATATTTACTGTCGACAGGATGAATCAGAGGATTTGGACAATTTTAAGTCAAACAATAAGACGAAAGGATCAATCGATTATCAAAATAGTTTATTAATTTGATTATGGATTAGTTTTCGATTCATTGATTAATTGTGACACCTTTAGCAGGCGGGCAAAATAAATAAAATAAGACCAAACGAGCAAGCAAGAAAAACAAACAATAACAACACCAAACAGGCAGATGAGGACAACAATCAATAACAACAGCAATTAGAGGTGCCAGAGGACAACAAACGGCACTAAACGGGCAGGCAAGCTCAACAACATGACTAGATGATCCATCCGTCCATTTTCTAACGTGCATGTTTTTGTCATGTGGGAGGAAGCCAAACAAGCAAACTTCACACAAGAGGACCGGAGCCCGCATTTGAACCCCCGACGTCGCAATTGTGAGGCAGATGTGCTAACGTTAACTGTTAGGCGTCAGGGTGCACGTACATCAGCTGTGAGCTTAAAGCTACAAGCACAGTGTCATTTTCATGCGAGAACTTTTCGTACGTGTTGTGTTTCAGCACTAATAGAAAGCTCAGCTAATTAAGCTCAGCACGTCCCAGGAGACGAGGGGTACCAACAAAAAGCCGGCGGGATTTCAATTTTGGGTGGGGGCTTGGGGGGAGGACTGAGGTTTTGGGGCCTCAGCACCTGTCGCGTTCGGCCTGGGAGTAATGAATGCTATTGATGAGCCGAGCGGGGCGAGCTCGGACCTCGGGATCTCCGGCGCAAAGCCAGGGGATCGGCAGACACCTGTCAATCAGGATGGGAAGGGGGAGGGGTGTGTACCGACAGACGGGGGTAGGATCCGCCCTCGGCTACCGACGGCGCAGCTGTAAGACGGCTAAGCTCCGATCCCAAGCCATCTTGTGACATTCTCACGGAAACCAGATCGGACCATGTCACGCAAACACCAACTCGTAGCGCGTGTAGCGCAACCATTTTCTTACCAAAGGGGACATTTTGGTTCTACAAAGTACCAAAGAAAAGTCTCAAGAAGATTAAAAAGGCGTAGGAGCTCAGCCATTTCCTATTGAGGGCAGTGGTCCTTCAAAGACCATCTGGAATTTAAAAAAAAAAAAGAAAATCCAAAAAGCCAGTTTCACGTAAAAGCTTGAAACTTGGGTCGGGTCACAAAAATGTCCCAACAAGACACTGCTGAAAGGAGACGGGAAATCAGTCATTTTGGTTCGAATCATCTCTTTTGGGCTCAAACTAATAAACGCACTTCATTATTATTATTATTATTAATTTTTTTAATTCATCCCCTGTAGACAATTTCACTTAAAAACGTAAAGCCATGCTTGAAAAGACACAGGATCCACTTTCAGTTAGAAACTTGAAACTTGGTAGCCATATCGATCATGAATTGCCCCTCAAAAAAAGTCATTAAGAAGCCATGCTAAATAAAAAAGAAAAGAAGTCAGCCATTTTGGTTCCAATCAGCTCTTTCAATGTCAAACTCGAATAAACTCACTTCATTATTATTAGGTTTTGAAATTCACCCCCTGGAAACAGTTTCACTTTAAAACTTGGTAGACATATTTATCATGAGGAGGCCCACAAAAACGTTTCAAGGAACCATGCTTGAAACGACAGAAAATCAGCCATTTTTGTTTGCTGTAGCCATTTTAAGGTCATTTTTGTCACTGCCAAGGGGCCTTCATTTTTTTTTTTTTTTTGGTGACAATTCAGCCCCTGACGTCCAGATTTAGTTTGAAACTTGAAAATTGGTAGCCATACCTATCATGAGCAGACCCACAAAGTCTCAAAAAGCCATCCTTGAAAAGATACAGAAACTCAGCCATTTTTGTTCGATGACGCCAAATTAGGGTCATTTTTATAACTTCCAGGGGAACTTCCGAATGGGTTCAAAATTCAACACCTGAAGACTGTTTGACTTAGAAACATGAAACTTGGTAGACATGTCTATCATGAGTAGACCCACAAAAATGTCTGAAAAGACTGGAAGTCTGCACTTTTCTTTGAAACGGCCATATTAGGATCCTTTTCAGGCTTTCTCCAAAAACCAACTCATCCTAGATTATTTAATCCATTTCCTATGAAATTTGAGCCACGTATACCAGACGGATGCCATATTTGGCCCACATGCCCCGGGTTGCCCATCCCCGTTTTAGAGGGTGAGAAGAACAACACCCTGCACCACCTGCAGTGAAATGGACTTTTGGTTTTATGTCATGTTATGGTTTTATGTTTTATGTGCGGCTTTGCTGGGCCTACTGAGGCTCAAGTGATCCAGTTACTTCCAAAATGTCATAAATTATTAGTTAGTGTCATTTCAAAGCACAGAATTAGTATTAGTTACGTTACAACATTATACCGTCTCTGAATTTTAAAGTTAGTTTTTTTAAAGTATGGCAACAACAAAAACAATGCCAGAACAACAAATGACATCAAACATTTCCCATTTAAACGAATGGAAATGTGTTTAAATATTTGTTGCTTAAGGGGTTATAACATCGATATTATTCACTCGTCCATTTATGGTGTGTCACATTATGTGTTACTATATAGCTAGCAGACTATCATAAGACGAAGTTAGGTGGTTGCTTGAAATACACAACGTGTAGTTCTCTTTGCTTTATGTTTAATTTGACAGTAAACTTCAGCTAGGAGTGACCATAAACAGGTTGACGTAAACGTTTGGCCTCTTTTTTAAAAGTTCGCTGCTACTGTTTAATGCTCGTATCTCACATTTTTGCTCACAAGTCAAAACCCCCAAAATCGGTCAAAAACCCACAAGTCAAGGTACCACTGTATATTCTTTTATGGCTTTATTGAGTAAAATAAGTCAGGAGCTAGTTAAATAGCATTTTTATATACTGGGTGACATCATTAAAATGAAGTAATTTAATTTATAAAAGAATTTTAGAAAATATTTCCAAAAATATATATGTAATTATGAATCCATAAAATAAACAAATACTGTAAGTACCAAAAACGAATGTAGTCTCTGTACTCATGTACTAATTTACATAAGTCATTTTCTCGTATTCAAATGTTCAGTTTCCAATCTGCCTTCGTGATTTGCCCACAGGTACAAAAGCCCTTTCCCTGATTGGCCACGGGGCTTTTTCCGACAAATGACTTTCTTCAGACTTGTGATTGGCTGAACCCGCGCCCCATGTTGCTTTGACATACACTGTGCATTCGTTCCATGTGGAATGCCACAATTGCTAACCACATTTGGAGCTGGAAAATTACTTTTTGCGGTGCGTCTTTCCACTGCGTGATGGTCCATTGCAGACACTTGCTTTGCGCGCATGTTACATAATATGCGGTGACATCACTAATAAGTGTAATAGATTAATGACGGCTTTTGATTTCCATTGATTAAATGCTGCTTTTTGTTGCCAAATCATGATTGCAATTAGCTGCCAGCCTAAATGATATCGCTACCATTTGTCTCCCAATCAGTCGCCAATTGAAAAAGTCCTCGACTGCTCCAGCTGCATTTGGAAATTGAGGCTAACTTGGACACATTTAGGCGAGGGGAACATTTTTCGACACGGCTGTGTTATGATTGTTCGTTCGCGGGGAATTTTCTCTGACAGCAAGTATTTGCGTCAAAACAGAACTTGAATGTCTTTTAAGTTGACATGTCCGAGGCCTGTTCACGTCGGGACCGTGATTGACAGGAGCTGCTTGTTTTTCTTTGCTGGCGTAAAAAGGATTTGTTTGGTCACACCTCAATGGATCGACCAGTACGCAGGAAATAATTGAAAAACATATCTTAAGAAAAATGGTTCCAAAAGGAATATTGAAATTTAAAATTTGAAATGTCAATTCATGTCAGCTTAAAGAATGATGAAGCATTTAATTTTGGAAAATCCTGTTTTGAAATGGAATTTATTTTATTTATTTATTTTTACAGAATTTGTTCGGTTGAAAGAACCTGAAAATAACAGTCCACTTTGTGTAGCAACCAGCTTTTCCCCTAACTATTAATCTATCTTTTTATGGTTTATGAAATGTGATAAAGTAAAATATACTGTCGATACTGCATTAAACGGCTATACAAGCTCGCTGTTCAGGGCGTCCATATACAGTATCCAATCGCTGAGTGTGTTGGGGTGTGTCAGCAACTCTTATTTTTATGCGATGGTCCGGTCCAACTGGGTTCGACCACATTGCGCAATTTGCGGCGGGCCATACAGAGAAGCAACAAATGTTTGTGTCACGCCAAGAAATGAAGCAAGCCAAGCAAGGGTTAGCACAAAATACAGCGGCTGTCACTGTGTGTGTGTGTGTGTGTGTGAGAGAGAGAGAGAGAGAGAGAGAGAGAGAGAGAGAGAGAGAGCACAGGTGTCATATGGTGGGGGGAATGGGGGGGGGGGGGGGCGGCTGACAATGTGAGCACATTGACACCAGGGAGGTCTTGGAGTTGTTCTCTCAGGAAGCAACTTTGGTTCAGGGAAAAGACGGGATGTCCCGTGACCATTTTTGCGTCGAAGGATTTGGCAAGAAATCAAACTTTGACCCCCGCCTGCCACCACCAAATTTCCAATCCCTGATTCGAGCCCCCCTGACCACCTCCACCACTATTGCCACCTCCGCCCGAGTGGTCCGCTGCAGCTGTCCCGTTTCCCTCTAATTTTTCTCTGTCAGATTTGCGCCTATAATTAGCAGAAAGACCTCAGCGACTATTCCGCCCTCCTCTCCTGGCCCTGGAGGGGCATCTGTAAGTCCGCCCCGCCTCCCCCAGCATCCCTTCCTCGGCTGGGGCATTCCGAGCCAGACGAGGGGCCTCCCACCAACCACCTGCTGCCCCCCCTTTTTTTTGTATTTTTAAAAAATTATTATTTTTTTTTAAGTCGGCAGGTTCTGTGAAGCTCCACGAGACAAGTGGGGAGCGCGATGGGTCCGGCGAGGTCCGCGCACGCGGACCGCCGAAGCACCTGTCGCCGGCCGGTCCTGCCTCGACAGGCCTGAGAACACCGCGGGAAGAAATGAAACCCCGGAAGAGCTCAGCGACCCGTCATCGCGTCCGTGTCAGCTGCGCGCAGGCCCGCTTTGCACGTCGGTAATTGTTTTGCCAACATGTTGCGCTGCGAAAAGTCACAGACGTTTAACACAACTTTGGCTAAAGTCGCAGCTTTGAGCCATCGCAGCATTTTTTCGAAAAAGGTGTCATCTTGCTTTAAGAAAAGAAAAAAGATTTTTTTCTAGAATATTATCTAGAAAAATACCACTTGTGTTCTTTACTTTAAAAATGTTTGCACTAAAATGACTTTATTGAATAATGTGTATTTTCACAGAAGTAAAATCGACAAAAGGTTTTCTCGTCATTCAAGAATCAAGTTCCATCCATCCATTTTCTGAGCCGCTTCTCCGTCCACCCTGAACTGGTCGCCAAGCCAATCGCAGGGTACAAAAACAAACACCCGTGAGCACTCACATTCACACCTACGGGCAATTTATAGTTGTCAATGAACTTACCATGCGTGTTTTTGGGATGTGGGAGGAAACCGGAGTGCCCGGAGAAAGCCCACGCAGGCACGGGGAGAACATGCAAACTCCACACAGGCGGGGACGGGATTCGAACCCCGGTCATCAGAACTGTGAGGCAGATGTGCTAACCAGTCATCCACTGTGCTGCCAAGTTGTGTTTTATTTTCCATAAAAAGGTATTTTTGGAAAAAAACATTGCTTCATGAGAAAAAAACGGGGTTAATCATCCCTTTAACCCATCTGGTTAATCTTCTCCCTTTGCATGGCGTTACTTGGAAATTTAGAATAGCCATTCTCGAAAGTCATTGTAGTGCATTCTTCGACATTTTACTTGGACATGGGCCAAGGAAGGTCTGTGTCATTAGACCCTCTTTAGCCAGCACCTGAGCACAGACCTCCGCCAAGGCCAAATTGGTCAGTGTTTTTTTGTTTTTTTTGGATTATGTTAGTGATTATATTTGTTGTTTTCGTCACTCAAAAGCTGTCGAAAACTTTAAAGATGTCTGCAGTCCGTTGCCGACGAAGGTCTGTGCTCTTAAATACCTTCAGCCAGCACGAGAGCACAGATCTTGGCAAATACCAAGCTGTTAACAAAACAAATCTCATGTTTATTTGGTGTTTTTCTCTTTGTGGATTGGTGCTGTCGGATGCAAAAACAAAAGAAAACTTTGTTGGTTTGGGCCATTCGCCAAGGAAAGTCGATGCTCTCTTTAGCCAGCATGAGGAGGACACAGACCTCCACGACACTGTTATTTATTTCGCATTTTTCTGTTCTTCTCTTTTCAGTGCAACACAAAAACTACCAAAACCTTGTGGATTACAGATGTTGGCCCGAGAATGTTTGCATTCTTAAACATGCATAAGGCAGCACAAGAGCACAGACCTCAACCAAGGGGGTTATTTGTATTTTTTTAATTCATGAGTTAGCAGTATGATGCAAAAACTGCAGAAACCTTTGGGAACAGCCGGGACCATCGGCTAAGAAACACAGACCTACACCAAGGGCCAAAAAGTGAGAAAAGAGTGTATTTTGTATGCATTTGTTGTATTTTTACTTAGCAGGGCGGCAGAAAAACTACTGAAAAGTTGAACAACATGAACAGTTGGGCCCATCTGCTTAGGAAGGTTTGCTCTGATTTTTTTATCCCGCATGAGAGCTCAGACCTCTGCCACGGCCTTAAAAGTTTTTTCATTTTGTATTTTTCGGTTCCTTAGTTTGCAGTATGACGTGAAATCGACCGAAAACCTTGTGGCTGACTTGAAGTTGTGTGGCGCTCTTACCACTTTTAACCCAGGACAAGAGCACAGACCTACGCCAAGGCTAAAACGTGGGCGGAAAAGTGTCCGTTAAGTTTGATTTTGTCTGTTTGTAAGATAGCATGATGATGCAAAAACTACCAAAGGCTTGTCCTGGGCCACGAGCCAAGAAAGAAAGTCGAGGTCCGCGCTCTGGAATGGTCTTCAAAGAGAAAAGCTTCATTTTGCGTGCCGCATTTTGCCATCGTGCTTAAGAATATAAACAGTGGAAGCCACAGGAGAAGTAAGCATTTTACACCGGGTACGATCTCAAATAAAAATAGAAGGCGGCGGACGCAGCAGTCCAATAAACACATGCGGTGGGAGCGCCGTATATTTCCAAAGGGCCTGAAACCCAAGCGGAACTATTTCCAGTGCGGGGGCCACGCCCTAAGCCAGCGTGAAAAATTAAGACAAATGTCGGGCCGCATTGTGGGCGCGGAAACACGAGCTTCATCCTCGTCGTTAGAGTTGCTTTCTTTCCCGTCGTTTTCTTTTCCTCTCTCACACTCGTTTTGGCCGTGGCCCTCGTTTGGCCGTCATGCCGGATTTTCCGCTTTAGCGCCTTTTCTTGCCCCTTAGAGCAGCGGCGCGCAATTCCACCTTTGTGCCAGCAGATGTTGACTTTTTTTTTTTTTTTAACGCACCGTGATGGTGAATGTGCGCCCACTACAACTTCTGTGTTCTCGAGAGATTTTTCTTTTAATGTACGTATCTTCCATGTTTTTGTGCTTTAGTGAGACCGCAATGAGGGCCAAGACAAGGGCCTCCATCCATCCATTTTCTGTACCGCTTAATCCTCACAAGGGTCGCGGGCGTGCTGGAGCCTATCCCAGCTATCTTCGGGCGAGAGGCGGGTAGCACGGTGAACCGGTCGCCAGCCGATCGCAGGGCACGTAGAAACAAACAACCAATCGCGCTCACATTCAGAGTCTCCAATCAAGCCCACCACGCATGTTTTGGGGACGTGGGAGGAAACCGGAGTACCCGGAGAAAACCCACACAGGCACCGGAAGAAAATGCAAAGTCCACACAGGCGAGGCCGGCTTTAAACCCGGGTCCTCAGAACTGTGAGGCGGATGTGCTAACGAGTCGACCACCGTGCAGCCTACTTAAAAGAACAGCTTGATGAAAAACAAGTTCCAAATAGTTAAAAACGGGAACGTGGCGTGCGAGCTCTGTTTGGAAGCTGCCATATTTACATGCGTAAACAATGAAATCCTTCACAGCAAGATGGAGACAAGACAGACCATCATTCCGGTTTGCAGTTTATATGAGGAAAATTTACTTCTGATTGGTTTATCGAAAAGGAATATTCCACCCTGTGGAACTAAATGAAATTCCATTCGGATTGGGCCTGTTTACACTGATTGAGGTGTTAATTGTGTATGGAGCGTTTTCATTTGGTCTGAGCTGCTAAAAGGATTCTAATCGGAATAGAAAGCTCCATGTAGACCCCCTGGTTAGCGCAAAACCTTAAGGCTTCTGCTGGGAAGCAAATAAAAAATCAAAAATGTCAGGAAAGGCCTGCCACAATATCTGTGCTTTATTTGGGGTTAATCAAAGGCATTTTTAATGATGGCTGACTCCCCTTTGATATGAATTTGAATGTGACCGGTTAACAGATTGACTGCCACGGACGAATGTATTCATCAAGGACGTTTTTCTTATGTACATGTGGAAGAGGGTCTCGCCCAGCTTGTCTGACAAATTCCCATTTGCAAACCACTGTAATGATGAACAGATTCCTGCAGGTGGCGCCATTGCATCGCTTTGGATTTGAGCTCAGCACAGCTTTTCAGTAGAAGATAAAGATTAGGCGCTGAATCTCGGCTTGTCACGTCGATTATGAGGAAGAGAAATGCCAACACGTTGGAAGTCAGATCATTTTAGGCACCTGACACTTGAAGAGAATATGTACTGTATATGTATGGTACGACATTTCCACCCGTGGTGGTAAAAAGTGAACCTGCGGTCAGTAAATACAATTAGCAAGATTACTAATGAGGTGGGCAGGCCGGCACAATTGCGGGGGCGCATGGGCGTGTTTGTGCACACCGCATAGCTGTCGCTTTTATTGACTCACCACTGATGATAAAGTCAAGTTGCAAAAGTTGTATTTCTCCTAGACAAATTTCAAGTCTTTAAATAATTTTGGGTGGGGAAAAAAAGTCTTCTGAGAATTCAATCCATTTTTTTTTTCCATTTGATGTGAATGACGTTCTCTTCAGGAAAAACAAAAAACATTTTGGAGAAAATACTTACAAGGAGAAAGATGGGTTTTTCAGGTCAGGTTTTTTCAGAAAGGTTGACATTTTCCAGAAGTCTTTTTTGTCAGACAAAAATTAAGCAGTATTTTTCAAGAAAAACTCATAATATTATGAAAATCAAAAAAATTGTGTGGTGAGAATCAAGTCATACGTTTTTAGGGGGAAAAAATGGACTACTTTTTCTTGAAAAATACATTTTTTAAGTCTTATAAGCATAAAGTGATATTTTTTTCCAAGAAAAAAGCTGCATTTGTTTTTTAGGGGAAAGTGTTTTTAAGAAAATATATATTTCTTGTATATTTTGAGTGAAAAGGTTTCATTTTTGGAGAATGCCATAATGTTTTTTTAAATGTTTTTTTTATTTTATTTGAAAAAAGTTGTATTTTGCTGGAGAAGTGTATCATATTGTTTTGCAATTTTATCCATCCATCCATTTTCTGAGCCGCTTCTCCTCACAAGGGCGTGCTGGAGCCTATCCCAGCTATCTTCAGGCGAGAGGCGGAGAACACCTTAAATTGGTTGCAATTTTATATTTTGTAATGTTATTTTTAAGGGGAAACTATTTTTGTCTGACAAGCATAATTTGTTCTTTCTTGAAAATGATCATTTTTAACAGAAAAAAAGTTCAATTTGTCTAGAATAATCTTTGCATTTTTACCATGAAAATATTTCAGATTTTTGTAGGTTTCAGGAAAAGTTGCATATTTTCGAGAATAATGGGAGCGTAATATAGTTTTATAATCAATATTTTTCTTTCCCAAGGGAAATGTTTTAGTCTTTGGAAAATAATGTTATATTTGTTCAAAAAAGAAACCAAAAGTTGTATTCAATTTGTTTCTATCATTTTTTGAAGCTTCATGAGAAAGAAGTCTTAATATTCCAACAGCAAAACAAGTCATCATGTATTTTGCAGGAATATATATTTTTGAAGTAGTCGTCGTCTTGTAAAAGTAATGTTGCCTTTTCCCTCTTAAGCCTTTTCAGTGTCTCCAAGCCTCCTGCTTCAAGATGGCTGCTCCAGGTAAATCTTGGCGTTTGTCCCGGCTTTCCTCCTCCTAACGATTGTGTTTGGAGGAGCTTCTAGCCGCTCAGGTGCGATTGGTAACGAGCTATAATAAGCTCGGCGAGGTTCAAATGACATCTAACGTCGTCCGAGCGGTCCGCTTTGACACGGAGCTATTTCGACTTCTCCGCTGCAGAACATTGGCACCGCGAGTTCAGAACGCCAAAGTCACACGATAACAAACGGCTTTGTTGTGGCGATCCACGGAGGCCGTGTGTCAAGGTGGGGCGGGTTTATGCGCTTCTGGACACCTGCCCCTAAAGATAGGACGGGATGAAATGGGGGGCGGCCAAGAACTCTTGGTTTGCTTTGACTGGAGGACGTTGAATGTGTTCCACTTTAAGACTATAATGTCCAAACAGAAAACAGTGTTACAAGAATAAAGTTGTATTTTGTACACACTGAAATTGGATTTTTTTTTTGGGAGAAAAATGGAGTCAAAACTGGCAGCACGGTGCACAACTGGTTAGCATCTGCCTCACAGTTCTGAGGACCCGGGTTCAAATCCGGTCTCGCCTGTGTGGAGTTTGCATGTTCTCCCTTTGCCTGCGTGGGTTTTCTCCGGGTACTCCGCTTTCCTCCCACATCCCAAAAACATGCGTGGTAGGTTGATTGAAGGCTCTAAATTGTCCGTAGGTGTGAATGCGAGTGTGAATGATTGTTTGTTTATGTGTGCCCTGCGATTGGCTGGCGACCAGTTGAGGGTGTACCTTGCCTCCTGCCCGATGATCGCTCGGATAAGAGCTAGCATGCCCGTGACCCTCGTGAGGAGAAGCGGCTCAGAAAATGGATGGATGGATGGAGTCAAAACATTGTATTCTTATGAGAT